>NC_059199.1:13364395-13730229 GCF_020615455.1 Coregonus clupeaformis
GCAAACCCAACACCTCTCATCACCCCGAGAACACCATCCCCACAGTGAAGCATGGTGGTGGCAGCATCATGCTGTGGGGATGTTATTAATCGGCAGGGACAGGGAAACTGGTCAGAATTGAAGGAATGATGGATGGTGCTAAATATAGGGAAATTCTTGAGGGAAACCTGTTTCAGTCTTCCAGAGATTTGAGATTGGGACGGAGGTTCACCTTCCAGCAGGACAATGACCCTAAGCATACTGCTAAAGCAACACTCGAGTGGTTTAAGGGGAAACATTTAAATGTCTTGGAATGGCCTAGTCAAAGCCCAGACCTCAATCCAATTGAGAATCGGTGGTATGACTTAAAAGATTGCTGTACACCAGCGGAACCCATCCGACTTGAAGGAGCTGGAGCAATTTTGCCTTGAAGAATGGGCAATAATCCCAGTAGCTACATGTGCCAAGCTTACAGAGACATACCCCAAGAGACTTGTATCTGTAATTGCTGCAAAAGGTGGCTCTACAAAGTATTGACTTTGGGGGGGTGAATAGTTATGCACGCTCAAGTTTTCTGTTTTTTTGTCTTATTTCTTGTTTGTTTCACAATAAGAAATATTTTGCATCTTCAAAAGTGGTAGGCATGTTGTGTAAATCAAATGATACGAACCCTCCATTTTAATTCCAGGTTGTAAGGCAACAAAATAGGAAAAATGCCAAGGGGGGTGAATACTTTCGCAAGCCACTGTACCTCTCTGTATTCCACTCATGTAACAGAGGTAGACAGGAAATAGAGGAGGGAAATGGGCCGTTTTGATTTTTCACTTCACTTCTATTTATCATCCCACACATATTTGATCCAAGTATCCGTGGGACAATACAGTAGGCTATACAGTACAGTGTTAGTAATAATGCAGATCGAGTTGTCAATGTCACTGATCAATAATTGAGGTTTTGATCTTAACTGCACTTAAGTCACAGAAGGAGACTAAATAATAACCATGGAATGTTTATTGGTTAACTGCTCCTCTCTTGCCAATAGTCCCATCCAGCTTCCCTCCCAGAAATTCAGAAAGGAAAACAGAACGTCCCTGTTCTGCTCTGACGTGCTCTGGCTGGAGAGGGTGGGAATCCCTGGAGACTGTCCAGAGAAGGTCCCCACGCTGTCGTCTGTGACGAGGCGGAAAATTCCCTTCTTCACGGTCGTCATTCCTGTCCCGGGGATCCCATCCTGATATTTATTCCACGCTCAGCATGCCATCTCTTTCCACCCCTCGTACGATCGCACCGCCACAGCCAACCTCACAGGAAACTGAACGCTGACATTTGACCCCCAGAGGTCAATGAACAATGGCCTCGGCCATATCTCTGAGCCTGTCCTCTCTAGAGCAACAGCACATTTCCATCTCTATTTTCATTCTATCGATGAATAACAGGAGAGAGAAGGGGAAATATGTCTGTTTAGGAAGCAGGTAGGCTAAATGTTTGTGCTGAAGTTTGACCTAGTGATTAACACAGCCAACTTCTCAACACACATGCCTGAATCCCCAGTCTGACACTTTCAAAGCCATCCATCTACTTCGGTCTCCCCGTCATACTTTCAACTGTCTAAACACAAGCATCAACAACATACGACAGGGGAAAATCAGGTAAATGTCTTATGTGCTATGTTTGGATATGCGTAATTACCATCACTGTCCAAGGGACAGGCCCAGCGACCGAAGGGTCTTGTTGAGCTGGGTGATTTTAATTAAGCAGCTAGCCAATACAGTGAGGGAAAAAAGTATTTGATCCCCTGCTGATTTTGTACGTTTGCCCACTGACAAAGAAATGATCAGTCTATAATTTTAATGGTAGGTTTATTTGAACAGTGAGAGACAGAATAACAACAAAAACATCCAGAAAAATGCATGTCAAAAATGTTATAAATTGATTTGCATTTTAATGAGGGAAATAAGTATTTCACCCCCTCTCAATCTGAAAGATCTCTGGCTCCCAGGTGTCTTTTATACAGGTAACGAGCTGAGATTAGGAGCACACTCTTAAAGGGAATGCTCCCAATCTCATCTTGATACCTGTATAAAAGACACCTGTCCACAGAAGCAATCAATCAATCAGATTCCAAACTCTCCACCATGGCCAAGACCAAAGCGCTCTCCAAGGATGTCAGGGACAAGATTGTAGACCTACACAAGGCTGGAATGGGCTACAAGACCATCGCCAAGCAGCTTGTTGGTGCGATTATTCGCAAATGGAAGAAACACAAAATAACTGTCAATCTCCCTCGGCCTGGGGCTCCATGCAAGATCTCACCTCGTGGAGTTGCAATGATCATGAGAACGGTAAGGAATCAGCCCAGAACTACACGGGAGGATCTTGTCAATGATCTCAAGGCAGCTGGGACCATAGTCACCAAGAAAACAATTGGTAACACACTACGCCGTGAAGGACTGAAATCCTGCAGCGCCTGCAAGGTCCCCCTGCTCAAGAAAGCACATATACACGCCCGTCTGAAGTTTGCCAGTGAACATCTGAATGATTCAGAGGAGAACTGGGTGAAAGTGTTGTGGTCAGATGAGACCAAAATTGAGCTCTTTGGCATCAACTCAACTCGCCGTGTTTGGAGGAGGAGGAATGCTGCCTATGACCCCAAGAAGACGATCCCCACCGTCAAACATGGAGGTGGAAACATTATGCTTTGGGGGTGTTTTTCTGCTAAGGGGACAGGACAACTTCACCGCATCAAAGGGACGATGGACGGGGCCATGTACCGTCAAATCTTGGGTGATTAGCCAGTCTCCAGAGCTTAATCCCATAGAAAATCTGTGGAGGGAGCTGAAGGTTTGAGTTGCCAAACGTCAGCCTCGAAACCTTAATGACTTGGAGAAGATCTGCAAAGAGGAGTGGAACAAAATCCCTCCTGAGATGTGTGCAAACCTGGTGGCCAACTACAAGAAACGTCTGACCTCTGTGATTGCCAACAAGGGTTTTGCCACCAAGTACTAAGCCATGTTTTGCAGAGGGGTCAAATACTTATTTCCCTCATTAAAATGCAAATCAATTAATAACATTTTTGACATGCGTTTTTCTGGATTTTGTTGTTGTTATTCTGTCTCTCACTGTTCAAATAAACCTACCATTAAAATTATAGACGGATAATTTCTTTGTCAGTGGGCAAACTTACAAAATCAGCAGGGGATCAAATACTTTTTTCCCTCACTGTATAGCATGCAAAAATATTATTTCCCCCTTCGAGTCCTCCAACCTCCTCCATGTGTTGCAGCAGCCAGTTTGCATGTTTACAGCTCATGGAGAGCATGGATAAAGAGAGAGAGGGGAGAGTGAGAGAGAGAGAGAGCAATCATGGCAGTGTGTTCATTCATTTGAGCGCAGGGTGTACCTTAGTTCATCTCTCTCTATATGCACACCAGTGTAATGTCAGGAAAGGAGCAGGAGGAGAATAAGACATTAGCCTGAGTGACCACCAGTGACTACCCAGCTTCAGCTCATGTGACCACAGACAACTTGACCCCTGACAGGAGACCCTGTAGAGTAGTAGACCCTTGTCTCAGGGGTGGAACAATCTGATTCCACAATTTAACTAATCCTTTTCTAAAAAATGAGCTATTTGGCCGTTATTTTATATTCACGCAATGTTGGCCTTTGTGTTTAGGTTTGTATTTATTTGCCTGTGAAACCACCGGCTAGGGGTGCCCTGGCTCTGACGGCATCCCCTCTATGATGAGGGTTACACTGTCCCAGAACCGCAGACCATTGGGGAAGGACCCGGTTAATCTGAATCTGGCAACCTCCCCCTCCTTGCTGAGTTGACGGGCTCCATTTAGATTTACAGTGGCCATCGGCTGGCCATCAATCACTAGACTGCGGCGCTCGCAACCGAGGCCCCGGTCCAAGACGAGAGAAGATCAATCTATTACGGTCACTTGCATTTCAATTGGGCCCCCTGCCACCGCCCCCACCTAAATGAATGATCAGACAGATTCTAACCATATTTGTGCCTCATTGGGCGGTTCTAAACAGAAATAACATTGAGAATAGAATGTTCTCTTCTTAACCCTTCAGTTAGAAGATCTATAGAACTATCGTGGGAATCATCCCTTGTTGTTTCAAGAGAACAGAAAAGAATCCCATAAAACTACATCACCTGAGTCGTACCCTTTTTAACCATAAAAAAGATTTGAGGAAATATGCAACAGATGTTAAATGCACCATAAAACTACAGCGGGAAGTAGAATCTAGTAGGGCTGAGTAATTGCCTGCGTTCCTGACTCTGCTTCACAAGGCCGGCTATTTAAAGCTCTTTACCTTTGAGTTGGCAAAGCTGGGATCAAATATCAAAGTGGGCCGAGATTAGGGAACATCAAGGTTAAAACAACAACCTGGATGGGGCTGTAAACATAGCCCACTGTAAGACTGACTAAAAGACTCCAAAACATCCCGACACATGCCCTCAAGTAAACTCACTGGCTTCGCCCCAATTCACACCTATGCGAAAATATGCCCCCATGGGGAAAATGGCAGAGTCTCTCTCTCTCTGTGTGTGTGTCAAAAACAGCCCCATCCCTTTCTCTCCCTGTCCCGGAACTCCCCTTTGGTGCCCCTATTGGACAAAAAGAGTCGTTCTGAGAGTTTTTTTGCTGACTCACTTCACAAAGGTCTGTGTCCAGCCTACTCCAGAGTGTGAATGCCAAATGGACCGCAGCCAGTCCAGCCCATCCCCATCTAAACCAACCCAAGAGACGCAAAATAAACTAATACATAGTTGAGGTAATGAATACTGGGGACTCTGTGCTTACCTTTGTTATTGTAGACGTCTAGGTAGTTGGGTGCTGAGAAGATGGTGATGAGAGAAGGAAACCCTGTCGTCTGGCTCTTCCTGTACATGCGGTACCTAGAGGGAGAGACAGCATCATCATTACCGTTACAACATTACCTAATACTGTACTTGTGGTCCTCTGTAGCTCAGTGTGGTAGAGTAGTGGGTTAGATTCCCAGGACCACCTGAAATGTACGCACGCACGACTTTAAAATCGTTTTGGATAAAAGCGCCTGCTAAATGGCATATATTACAACAGATTCTATAATAATGTAACATACACATTGTTATTGTATGCATGTGAATGAAGTCAACAGTGCCCTGAGGAATAATTTAATTGATTTGGACAGGGTAATCTGATCCTAGAGCTGTGCCTAAGGCTGACTTGTATGTCAAGCTGTTCTTGCTCTTTGAGTGGGCCAGACAGTCTGCGTGGACAAGCAGCGAGAGTGCAGTAAACAAACAGGGTGACAAGCCTTCTGTCAGTTTGGCCGCTCCGCTCTGCCTCATCAGCCTTTTCTTCAACGTTTTGACATGCTCGCTCCCAAAGTCCTTTGAGGAGGCACGGATGGCCAAAACTCAATAACTTTGAATTCAGCACAATTTTTTTAGCAAGCACAGGTTCGAATGTTTACTTGTGTAGGCTCAAGCAACATAGTTGTCCGAGGAGAATGGCCGTAGCAGTTAGCAGTGGGCAAAAAGAGGGCACTTACCCAGCGTCCTGTGCTTCATGGGCTCGAATGACAGATAACAAGTTATTGTGTTGTAGAAAGTCGCAGACAGCGGGGTAGCTGTTGAAAGACAAGATGACACGTGCTTGATTAACGGGTCTAATTTGATCAAAAGACAGTGATTAGATTTTGTTGACACATAATTGAAATAGATATTCATTCAAATGTATTTTAATACATTTATAAATATAAGCAGATGCATCTTCATCATGTTACCATGAGAAAGGGCAAACAAAATGATCCAGCATAAAATCACAGACCTTTTCTCAACAAACACTATAATTATTCAGTGTGTGTGTGTGTGTGTAGCTTTTGCATACTCATGCAGTTCTGATCAGGCTGAGATGAAGGTGGAAAAAACAAACTGCCAGTAATTACAGTGTAGTACAATTTCAGTATTTTCCATTCCATAACCTTTCGTTACCAAAGATACCAAAAGTCCACTGGAAATGTCCTTTTGCTTTCAGTGAGGTAGGCCCTAGTCACACAGCCAACAAACCCCTTAAAACCAGTTACGTTGAAAACATTCCTAAATCAACTCCCGGAGAAGGAACGTTTAATAAGTGAGTGACCTTGGGAAACAGAATGCAGCTGTGAGTCCAAATCCTTTAATAACTCCCGACCACAAAAACTTCTGAAGGCTATTCAATGAACAGCTGATGTCACATGAGAGCAATCCAAGGATAAATATGCAATATTCTCAGACTGTTTACAAATCGTTCAACGAACCACACTCATTGTGCAACCTATTCATGTTTGTATTTTATTGTAGCTTACAATAATCAACCATTTCACATGGAGAAAAATACACATCAGCTGCACATTTGGAAATACGTAACGTAAGTGGGATCATTTAGCGCCTCCAGTGCTTGTTGCTGGATTGAGCTAATTAGCATAACAATGGACATGCTCTTTGCTCAGTCTGAGTCTCCATTGCTGAAAGCTTTTGGACCTAGAGGGTAGCTCACTGCTTTGTGTGATAGGTAGATAGATTTTTTTCTGAAGCCTTGCATTTCAGGCCACTGGGCACTTCTGGTAACATCCATTGTCCTCCCCCTACAGTTAATATCCAGGACAAAAAGTAGACAAGAGAACATATACTCTCACTTCACTAAAAGTAAACAAATATGTCTCAATTCACATTTCCTTGTTAGACGGGTAACAGGATATGCTTTGAGTGGCACAGTTACACATCAGGCTTCTAAGCTGAGAGGACTTTGCTTTGTCACTCAATGTCGACTTACACCTAGAAATAGGTCTAGGTATCACATTCATTCTGTTACTGATGACATGAGGAGAGAAAGTACAACTGACGGAGGAACATTACCAAAGTGTGTACGGTTTCTTTGTGGTGTGATCGCATTGCTTCGAGGAAAATAAAAAGTGTGCATCTAATATCCATCTTGATTCATTCTTTTAGTCCATTCTTTCTTTCCATGCACCTGTCGCTGTTTAGCAGATGCTGTTGTTTTTTTAAAGTTTTTTTTAGGGGGTAGATCAGATTAATATTGCAGATAGATTGTAACTTCCATCAATGTCATTGTCTGCATCACTTCCAATCCCCCATGTTTATATATACAGTGGGGAGAACAAGTATTTGATACACTGCCGATTTTGCAGGTTTTCCTACTTACAAAGCATGTAGAGATCTGTAATTTTTATCATAGGTACACTTCAACTGTGAGAGACGGAATCTAAAACAAAAATCCAGAAAATCACATTGTATGATTTTTAAGTAATTAATTTGCATTTTATTGCATGACATAAGTATTTGATCACCTACCAACCAGAAAGAATTCCAGCTCTCAAAGACCTGTTAGTTTTATTTTAAGAAGCCCTCCTGTTCTCCACTCATTACCTGTATTAACTGCACCTGTTTGAACTCGTTACCTGAATAAAAGACACCTGTCCACACACTCAATCAAACAGACTTCAACCTCTCCACAATGGCCAAGACCAGAGAGCTGTGTAAGGACATCAGGGATAAAATTGTAGACCTGCACAAGGCTGGGATGGGCAAGCAGCTTGGTGAGAAGGCAACAACTGTTGGCGCAATTATTAGAAAATGGAAGAAGTTCAAGATGATGGTCAATCACCCTCGGTCTGGGGCTCCATGCAAGATCTCACCTCGTGGGGCATCAATGATCATGAGGAAGGTGAGGGATCAGCCCAGAACTACACGGCAGGACCTGGTCAATGACCTGAAGAGAGCTGGGACCACAGTCTCAAAGAAAACCATTAGTAACACACTACGCCGTCATGGATTAAAATCCTGCAGCGCACGCAAGGTCCCCCTGCTCAAGCCAGCGTATGTCCAGGCCCATCTGAAGTTTGCCAATGACCATCTGGATGATCCAGAGGAGGAATGGGAGATGGTCATGTGGTCTGATGAGACAAAAATATAGCTTTTTTGTCTAAACTCCACTCGCTGTGTTTGGAGGAAGAAGAAGGATGAGTACAACCCCAAGAACACCATCCCAACCGTGAAGCATGGAGGTGGAAACATCATTCTTTGGGGATGCTTTTCTGCAAAGGGGACAGGACGACTGCACCGTATTGAGGGGAGGATGGATGGGGCCATGTATCGCGAGATCTTGGCCAACAACCTCCTTCCCTCAGTAAGAGCATTGAAGATGGGTCGTGGCTGGGTCTTCCAGCATGACAACGACCCGAAACACACAGCCAGGGCAACTAAGTAGTGGCTCCGTAAGAAGTATCTCAAGGTCCTGGAGTGGCCTAGCCAGTCTCAAGACCTGAACCCAATAGAAAATATTTGGAGGGAGCTGAAAGTCCATATTGCCCAGCGACAGCCCCGAAACCTGAAGGATCTGGAGAAGGTCTGTATGGAGGAGTGGGCCAAAATCCCTGCTGCAGTGTGTGCAAACCTGGTCAAGACCTACAGGAAACGTATGATCTCTGTAATTGCAAACAAAGGTTTCTGTACCAAATATTAAGTTCTGCTTTTCTGATGTATCAAATACTTATGTCATGCAATAAAATGCAAATTAATTACTTAAAAATCATACAATGTGATTTTCTGGATTTTTGTTTTAGATTCCGTCTCTCACAGTTGAAGTGTACCTATGATAAAAAGTACAGACCTCTACATGCTTTGTAAGTAGGAAAACCTGCAAAATCGGCAGTGTATCAAATACTTGTTCTCCCCACAGTATATATATATACAGTGAGGGAAAAAAGTATTTGATCCCCTGCTGATTTTGTACGTTTGCCCACTGACAAAGAAATGATCAGTCTATAATTTTAATGGTAGGGTTATTTGAACAGTGAGAGACAGAATAACAACAAAAAAATCCAGAAAAACGCATGTCAGAAATGTTATAAATTGATTTGCATTTTAAATGAGGGAAATAAGTATTTGACCCCCTCTCAATCAGAAAGTTCTCTGGCTCCCAGGTTTCTTTTATACAGGTAACGAGCTGAGATTAGGAGCACACTCTTAAAGGGAGTGCTCCTAATCTCAGTTTGTTACCTGTATAAAAGACACCTGTCCACAGAAGCAATCAATCAGATTCCAAACTCTCCACCATGGCCAAGACCAAAGCGCTCTCCAAGGATGTCAGGGACAAGATTGTAGACCTACACAAGGCTGGAATGGGCTACAAGACCATCGCCAAGCAGCTTGGTGAGACGGTGACAACAGTTGGTGCGATTATTCGCAAATGGAAGAAACACAACAGAACTGTCAATCTCCCTCGGCCTGGGGCTCCATGCAAGATCTCACCTTGTGGAGTTGCAATGATTATGAGAACGGTGAGGAATCAGTCCAGAACTACACGGGAGGATCTTGTCAATGATCTCAAGGCAGCTGGGACTATAGTCACCAAGAAAACAACTGGTAACACACTACACCGTGAAGGACTGAAATCCTGCAGCGCCCGCAAGGTCCCCCTGCTCAAGAAAGCACATATACAGGGCCGTCTGAAGTTTGCCAATGAACATCTGAATGATTCAGAGGAGAACTGGGTGAAAGTGTTGTGGTCAGATGAGACCAAAATCGAGGTCTTTGGCATCAACTCAACTCGCTGTGTTTGGAGGAGGAGGAATGCTGCCTATGACCCGAAGAACACCATCCCCACCGTCAAACATGGAGGTGGAAACATTATGCTTTGGGGGTGTTTTTCTGCTAAGAGGACAGGACAACTTCACTGCATCAAAGGGACAATGGACAGGGCCATGTACCGTCAGATCTTGGGTGAGAACCTCCTTCCCTCAGCCAGGGCATTGAAAATGGGTCGTGGATGGGTATTCCAGCATGACAATGACCCAAAACACACGGCTAAGGCAACAAAGGAGTGGCTCAAGAAGAAGCACATTAAGGTCCTGGAGTGGCCTAGCCAGTCTCCAGACCTTAATCCCATAGAAAATCTGTGGAGGGAGCTGAAGGTTTGAGTTGCCAAACGTCAGCCTCGAAACCTTAATGACTTGGAGAAGATCTGCAAAGAGGAGAGGGACAAAATCCCTCCTGAGATGTGTGCAAACCTGGTGGCCAACTACAAGAAACGTCTGACCACTGTGATTGCCAACAAGGGTTTTGCCACCAAGTACTAAGTCATGTTTTGCAGAGGGGTCAAATACTTATTTCCCTCATTAAAATGCAAATCAATTAATAACATTTTTGACATGCGTTTTTCTGGATTTTGTTGTTGTTATTCTGTCTCTCACTGTTCAAATAAACCTACCATTAAAATTATCGACTGATCATGTGTTTGTTAGTGGGCAAATGTACAAAATCAGCAGGGGATCAAATAATTTTTTCCCCTCACTGTACATACACATGCATATCCTTAAAAATATATATATTCCCCTTTATTACTTTCCAACCCCACCACCCTTTCCCTAATTGGAGTAAACTAGTGAACAACAATGCTTAGGCCTCTACTTCCAGCTTATACTTACTTTATACATTTTATGGACACAGTCCATTTTAAAATATTTATATTTTGTTTGTTTTATCCTGAACTTCTTCTACTCTCAACCTCTCCGATCATTTTCCTGATGTCCATCCGGTTTGCTTCTATATGCCATATCTTTCTAACTGTGCTCTTTCACAAAAGCTCCCAACCTACAACCTATATACTCATTGTGGACACAGTATGCTTACATTATTAGTTATCTTGTTATTAGTTGTTGTTAGTTGTTATTAGTCCCATCCTTCAACTCCATTCAACACCACCCATCTATCTCTTAACACCATCCGTATAGGATTTCTATTTGCCATATATTTTTCAACTGTACTGTGATGTTTTACAAAAGTTCTGAACCTTTCCATTCTCATTGTTTCTACAGATTGTAAATTGAAAATAAACATTTTTGCTAAAACTATTAATATATTATTGATCGATTGACTATGACTTTTCAGATCACCCAGTAATGCTATCTGCAAGGTTATCTCCAGGTAAATATTGGAATCCTTTAGCCATTCCTGGACCTGTGTCCAAAAACAAGCTACAAATGGACAGTACCAAAACAAATGACCTAATGATTCTCTCTTCGCAGCAAAATCTGCAGAGCTGGGAAGATTGTATCCCCCATATAAATAACATTCTATTGGTAGCAAGAATTTTATGTAATAATTTAAATTGAAATATTCTTAGTTTTGAATCCGGTGTCGTTTTGCGTATCAGTTCATAAACACTATGCCATGGGATCGGTACGTCAGAAATCTCTTCCCAACTATTTTGCAATCTATATGGGACGGCTGTCAATCCTATGTCCTTAAATTAAACTGGTATACTTTTGTATTTATCACAGTTTTCTTTAACCAATTATGTTCTTTAATGCAAGGCCGACAGACAAGTTCCTTACTTTCTCCCCCTTCCACTTTCCTCTTCCATATTTGCGGTAAGGCTGCAATTATTTGGTTGTAATTTTGGGTAGAGCAGACATTTCCATATGTTTTTGTTAGCTGCAAGTGCGACATAACTCCACCAGTCCTACCGATGATATCATTTACGAAGATTATACCTTTTTTATACATTTTGTCAAAAAAAAGAGTTTTTTTTGTCAATTAGTATATTTGAGTTTAACCACAATATTTGTTGCATTATTTGTTCTGTCGTTTCTGGAGGATTAAATTGAAATTGCAACCAACCTTCTATGGCTTGTTTTAGAAATAGTGATATTTGGGAGATTATTTCCTTTTCAAATAACTGAAAGTGAGAGGTTGTAATCTGAATAAAGGGAAAAAGGCCATTCTTGAACATTGGGTGAGACAATCTTACTAATTTGCTAAAGAACCAGTTCGGATTTAAGTATAACTTTTGTATGACTGAAGCTTTTAGTGATAGGTCTAATGCTTTAATATTTAATAATTTCTGTCCTCCGAATTCATATTCATTATATAAATAGGCCCGTTTAATTTTGTCTGGCTTGCCGTTCCAAATAAAATTGAATCTTTTTTTCTTATATAATTTTAAAAAACTGTTCGCTAGGCGTAGGCAAGACCATAAGCAAATAGGTCAACTGGGATAATACTAAAGAGTTAATCAGGGTGATTTTTCCACAAATTGACAGGTATTTACCTTTCCATGGTAGCAAGATCTTATCTATTTTTGCTAACTTTCTATTAAAATGTATTGAAGTGAGATCATTTATTTCCTTTGGGATATGTATTCCATGTATATCCACATCACCATCAGACCATTTTATTGGTAAACTACATGGTAATGTAAAAATGGTATTTTTTAGTTATCCAATACGTAATATAGTACATTTGTCATAATTTGGTTGTAATCCAGAGAGGTTAGAAAATATATCTAGATCCTCTATGAGGCTGTGGAGGGATTCTAGTTGTGGATTTAAAAGAAAACATGAATCATCAGCGTACAATGACACCTTTGTTTTTAAGCCCTGGATTTCTAATCCCTTGATATTATTGTTGGATCTGATTTTAATAGCTAACATCTCGATGGCCATAATAAATAGATATGCCGATAGTGGACAACCTTGTTTCACTCCTCTTGACAGTTTAAAACTTTCTGAGAAATAGCCATTATTTACTATTTTACACCTAGGGTTACTATACATGATTTTGACCCATAAGAGATTCTCCAAAATTGAAATGCTCCAGGCATTTATATATAAACCCCAGTCGTACTTTATCAAATGCCTTTTCAATGCTGTTGTTAGGTATTGCTCAGAAGACTAAATACATTTTGTGCTGAAAGCATTTGACATCTGTTCTGGGACACAGATGTGAGCCATCCTACAGTTGTGCATTGTCCCTTACAAATAAATAAATGCACACCCTGTCTACTTCTGTGAATCATTTGTACAGACAAAATCAAATCAAGGGCTATTTTCATAAAGCATCTAAAATACCATGCAATTACCTGCTTAGGCTACTCACAAATAGTAATCAATGGTTAAATAAAATAGACATATTTAGTCAACAACCACATCGAAAAGTGTCCGCTAGGCTAGAAAAGATAGGGCCTGTATTCAAAACAACATGCAATTTCACGCCTCAGTAATGTGTGTAAAACAGTTATGAGCGGGCCTATGGTGCTGGAACAAGACACAGCTGCCAGAACCAGGAAAAGGGACTAAACTGAGCCTATATTCTCAGATTGGAAAATTGTTCTCCTTTCAGTCTGGACCTTGAAGCTGGCCCATAAACTCAGCATGCCAGTGTGCTGCCAATTACAATGAGCCCTGCAGGCAGATCCAGCCTAGGACACTGGGGAAAACAACAAGGCTACATCTCAAATGGCATCCTATTCCCTATATAGTGCACTACCCATAGTGGGCTCTGGTTAAAAGTAGTGCACTATGTAGGGAATAGAGTGCCATTTGGGATGCACACCAAGGCCACAGAGGAATTTAAGCCAAGCCAAGAAGACACAGGAGGCTGTTGGGATAGCCATTGACTAGGGCCCTGATCATACAGTGCATTCGAAAAGTATTCAGACACCTTTACTTTTTCTACATTTTGTTACGCTGCAGCCTTATTTTAAAATAAAAAACTAAAACAAATTCACTCATCAATCTACACACAATATCCCACAATTACGAAGCAAAAACAGGTTTTTAGAAATGTTTGTAAAAAGAAATACAAAAAAAATGAAATATCACATTTACATTAGTATTCAGACCCTTTACACAGTACTTTGTTGAAGCACCTTTGGCAGTGATTACAGCCTCGAGTCTTCTTGGGTATGACGCTACAAGCTTGGCACACCTGTATTTGGGGAGTTTCTCCCATTCTTCTCTGCAGATCCTCTCAAGCTCTGTCAGGTTGGATGGGGAGCGTCGCTGCAGCTATTTCAGGTCTCTCCAGAGATGTTCGTTCGGGTTCAAGTCCAGGCTCTGGCTGGGCCACTCAAGGACATTCAGAGACTTGTCCCGAAGCTACTCCTGCGTTGTCTTGGCTGTGTGCTTTGGGTCGTTGTACTGTTGGAAGGTGAACCTTCGCCCCAGTCTGTGGTCCTGACTGCTCTGGAGCAGGTTTTCATCAAGGATCTCTCTGTACTTTGCGCCATTCATATTTCCCTCAATACTGACTAGTCTCCCAGTCACCGCCGCTGAAAAACATCCCCACAGCATGATGCTGCCACCACCATGCTTCACTGTAGGGATGGTGCCAGGTTTCCTCCAGACGTGACACTTGGCATTCAGGCCTTTAGGTGCCTTTTGGCAAACTCCAAGCGGGATGTCATATGCCTTTTACTGAGGAGTGGCTTCCGGCTGGCCACTCTACCATAAAAGGGCTGATTGGTGGAGTGCTGCAGAGATGGTTGTCCTTCTGTAAGGTTCTCCCATCTCTACAAAGGAACTCTGGAGCTCTGTCAGAGTGACCATCGGGTTCTTGGTCACCTCCCTGACCAAGGCGCTTCTCCCCCGATTGCTCAGTTTGGCCGGGCGGCCAGCTCAAGAAAGAGTCTTGGTGTTTCCACCTTCTTGATTAAAGAATGATGGAGGCAACTGTGTTCTTGGGGACCTTCAATGCTGCAGAAATGTTTTGGTACCCTTCCCCTGATCTGTGCCTCGACACAATCCTGTCTCGGAGCTCTACGGAAAATTATTTCAACCTCATGGCTTGGTTTTTGCTCTGACATGCACTGTCAACTGTGGGACCTTATATAGACGTGTGTCTATAGATGTGTGTGCATTTCCAAATCATGTCCAATCAATTGAATTTACCACAGGTGGGCTCCAATCAAGTTGTAGAAACATCTCAAGGATGATCAATGGAAACAGGATGCACCAGAGCTCAATTTCGACTCTCATAGCAAAGTGTCTGAATACTTATGTAAATAAGGTATTTCTGTTTTTTAGTTTGAATAAATTTGCACAACAAAAATGTAACCTGTTTTTGCTTTTTCATTATGGGGTATTGTGTGTAGATTGATAAGGGGAAAAAATAATTTAAGGAATTTTAGAACAAGGCTGTAATGCAACAACATTTGGAAAAAGTCAAGGGGTCTGAATACTTTCCGAATGCACTGTATACTCTTAAAACGCATCCTTCCTTCCTTGAAGTAATCACTGATCTGATATGCCATAAAACCAATGCAGTAATGCCCGATTAAGGATTACTTCAAGGAAGCCAGGAAGGAAAGATGCATTTTAAGTGTACGAACAGTGCCCATCACCTTGTGGTCCCCTGTAGCTCAGCTGGTAGAGCACAGCGCTTGTAACGCCAAGGTAGTGGGTTCGATCCCCGGGACCACCCATACATAAAAATGTATGCACGCATGACTGTAAGTCGCTTTGGATAAAAGCATCTGCTAAATGGCATATTATTATTATTATTAAATCACTGTCCCTTTGTCAATAGTCAATCCTACTGGATGTCGTATACTGGGTTCTTGTTACTGAGATATCAGAGATATCTCTGCGATGGCAGGGGCATACCATGGAAATATTACTAGCAGACAGAACCTGAAAGCAACAACACAGCTCTCTTACGCTCTCTCAAGTGACAGGCGTGACATTTCTCTCACTGACAGGGCCCCTGTTGTCTGGCAGATAGCCAAGCGAGACCATTTACAGCAAACGATTAGGTCATATACAAATCTAAGTCAAGCGAGACCATTTACAGTAAACTGTTGGGACATACACAAATCTAAGTCAAGCGAGACCATTTACAGTAAACTGTTGGGATATATACAAATCTAACTCTAGCAGGACCATTTACAGCGAATTGTTGGGTCATATACAAATCTAACTCAATCTGGACCATTTAGAGCAAACTGTTGGCTCATATACAAATCTAACTCAAGCAGGACCATTTACAGCAAACTGTTGGGTCATCTACAAATCTAACTCAAGCAGGACCATTTACAGCAAACTGTTGGATCATATATAAATCTAAGTCAAGCAGGAGAATTTATAGCAAACTGTTGGCTCATATACAAATCTAACTCAAGCAGGACCATTTACAGCAAACTGTTGGGTCATCTACAAATCTAACTCAAGCAGGACCATTTACAGCAAACTGTTGGATCATATATAAATCTAAGTCAAGCAGGAGAATTTATAGCAAACTGTTGGGTCATATACAAATCTACACTGAACAAAAATACACATGTAAAGTGTTGGTCCCATGTTTCATGACCTGAAACAAAATACTTATTTCTCTCAAATGTTGTGCACAAATTTGTTTACATCCCTTTTATAGTGAGCATTTCGCATTTCCTAAGATAATCCATCCACCTGACAAGTGTGGCATATCAAGAAGCTGATTACACAGCATGAGCATTACACAGGTGCACCTTGTGCTGGGGACAATAAAAGGCCACTCTAAAATGTGCAGTTTTGTCACACAACACAATGCCACAGATGTCTTAAGTTGAGAGAGTGTGCAATTAACATGCTGACTGCAGGAATGTCCACCAGAGCTGTTGCCAGATAATTTAATGTTAATTTCTCTACGAAAAGCTTCCTCCAACATTGTTTTAGAGAATTTGGCTGTTCGTCCAACTGGCTTCACAACCGCAGACCACGTGTATGGCGTTGTGGGGGCGAGCGGTTTGCTGATGTCAATGTTGTGAAAAGAGTGCCCCATGGTGGCGGTGGGGTTATGGTATGGGCAGGCAAGAGCTATGGACAACGAACACAATTGCATTTTATCGATGGCAATTTGAATGCACAGCGATACCGTGACAAGATCCTGAGGCCCATTGTCATACCATTCATCCGCTGCCATCACCTCATGTTTCAGAATGATAATGCTGGCACCATGGTGCAAGGATCTGTCCACAATTCCTGGAAGCTGAAAATGTCCCAGTTCTTCCATGGCCTGCATACTCACCAGACATGTCACCCACTGAGCATGTTTGGGATGCTCTGGATCAATGTGTACGACAGCGTGTTCCAGTTCCCGCCAATATCCAGCAACTTCACACAGCCATTGAAGAGGATTGGGACAACATTCCACAGGCCACAATCAACAGCCTGATCAACGCTATGCGAAGGAGATGTGTCGCGATGAATGAGGCAAATGGTGATCACACCAGATACTGACTGGTTTTCTGATCCACGCCCCTCCCTTTTTTTCAAGGTATCTGTGACCAACAGATGCATATCTGTATTCCCAGTCATGTGAAATCCATAGATTTCCTTATATGAACTGTAACTCAGTAAAATCTTTCAAATTGTTGCATGTTGCGTTTATATTTTTGTTCAGTATAAGTCAAGCGAGACCATTTACAGCAAACTGTTGGGTCATATACAAATCTAACTCAAGCAGGACCATTTACTGCAAACTGTTGGGTCATATACAAATCTATGTACAGCTATCTCACAGTCCTGACCTACATAAAATATTGAATGCAAATAAGCATAATTGTTCCCACATAAAATAGCTAAGCTAATTCTTTATTCTTTATTTGGATCCCCTTTAGCTGTCGCCTAAAGCTTACTACAAGCTCTACGCAGACGCAAGATTCGGAGTGTCACAATGTCGTTTATCGGCATTCAACGTGTTTTTTTACTACCTGAAAATTGAGACATGCCGTGGGGGCAGTGTTGTCGCTTGGTTCCTTGATCTGATCTATAGGCTATTCATCAAAGTAGCCTATTTTGCATTGATAACCAAATATAATCTCAGCAATTGTTCAAACAGTAAACCAAACAACAAGAATCCTCCCAAAAAGGTATTTTGTTTAAAAGTAATAACTACTGATTACAGGCTATTGTAAAATGGTAGAACCTGCTGCAGCCAACTAGCAATCCATGTGCTTTTTTTCTGGTGACCAAAACATGACGTTCTATTTTTAGCTGATTTGGGAATGAATACACAAGCAGCATATCAAACTGGGATAAAGTTTTAGGTTACACCGGCAAGTATAAGAATATTTGCCAGGGCATAATTAAAAATATTATCAATCAGATTATTTCACATGGCGATATGGGAAGCTAAAAAGGCTAGTTAGCTTGCTATGTTTTTAGCCAGGCTAAGGCTAGCCCAAAGGCCAGCAGATGGCGATATTGATCTGGTATTGATGGTTTCATCTTACCGTCCAAACGCATTGTATGCAGCCGTAAATACACTTGTATCCCCCGTGGACCGGTTTGTAACCTAAAACATTCTCCATTCAGGCTGCAAAGGCATCAATTTTCTACTAATGGTGAGAAGGCGGAAGAAAACGTGGAAAATACGTGTACTCCCTTTAAGCATCAGTTGTCAGAGCACCTTACCGATCACTGTACCTGTACACAGCCCATCTGAAATTAGCCAACCCAACTACCTCATCCCCATATTGTTATTTATTTTGCTCATTTGCACCCCAGTATCTCTATTTGCACATCATCTCTTGCACATCTATCATTCCAGTGTTAATACTAAATTGTAATTATTTTGCACTATGGCCTATTTATTGCCTTACCTCCATAACTTGCTACATTTGCACACACTGTATATATATTTTCTGTTGTATTTTTGACTTTATGTTTTGTTTACCCCATATGTAATTTTTATCGCACTGCTTTGCTTTATCTTGGCCAGGTCGCAGTTGTAAATGAGAATTTGTTCTCAACTGGTTTACCTGGTTAAATAAAGGTTTAAAAAATAATGTTTTAAATGAAACACCGTTTGGCTAATGCTACTTCCTGATGTTGCGCCCTGCGTTCAGCCAAGGGTAAACAACAGACTGCTGCAAATTGATTGGCTGAACGCGATACGCAACATCCGGGAATAGCATTCCTAGGCATTAGAAACTTTAGTATGGTGGTGGAAAATGGTGTTTCATAAAGAAAGTATGCATAGTTTCCCTGTTTCTTTCAGCCTTCTCACCATTACATCTATTTAAGGAGGAAATCGACACCTTTGCTGCCTGATTGGAGAATGTTTTAGGTACAAAGCGGTCCGCAGGGGATACGAGTGTATTGCCGGCTGCATACAATGCGTTTGGACGGTCAAATGGAAACGACTCAATATCGCCCTCTGCCGGCCTTTGGGCTAGGCTAAAGCCAGCTAGCCAGGCTGCCAGCTAGCTACTACTTGCAAGGGAAGGCGACTCTTCCTTGTTTTCATTAAATGAAAAGACCTTCAGAGACTGCTAGTCTTCCTGGGGTCCAAAGAGCAAATATTATGTTTGTACACTCGTGAAATAGGTATTTGAAATAGGTATTTTGGGTACAGCAAATAAGTCTGCCAAATATGATATATGCAGTCTCTTTTCAAATTATATCAATATGTAAACTGGAAAATGTCAAGGCCTGAATCTATAGCACACTCCAAAATAACCTCCCCTTTAGTTCCTCCGGGTCAATCCTATTTTACCAGGAATTACATACAGTGGCTTGCGAAAGTATTCACTACCCTTCGCTATTTTGTTGCCTTACAACCTGGAATTAAAATGGATTTTTTGGGGGGGGTTGTATCATTTGAATTACACAACATGCCTACCACTTTGAAGATGCAAAATATTTTTCATTGTGAAACAAACAAGAAATAAGACACAAAAACAGAAAACTTGAGCGTGCATAACTATTCACCCCCCCACCCCCACCAAAGTCAATACTTTGTAGAGCCACTTTTTGCAGCAATTACAGCTACAAGTCTCTTGGGGTATGTCTATGTAAGCTTGGCACATCTAGCCACTTGGATTTTGGCCCATTCTTCAAGGCAAAACTGTTCCAGCTCCTTCAAGTTGGATAGGTTCCGCTGGTATACAGCAATCTTTAAGTATACCACAGATTCTCAATTGGATTGAGGTCTGTGCTTTGACTAGGCCATTCCAAGACATTTAAAGTTTCCCCTTAAACCATTCGAGTGTTGCTTTAGCAGTATGCTTAGGGTCATTGTCCTGCTGGAAGGTGAACCTCCGTCCCAGTCTCAAATCTCTGGACGACTGAAACAGGTTTCCCTGTATTTAGCGCCATCCATCATTCCTTCAATTCTGACCAGTTTCCCAGTCCCTGCCGATGAAAAATCGGATGGTGTTCTCGGGTGATGAGAGGTGTTGGGTTTGCGCCAGACGTAGCGTTTTCCTTGATGGCCAAAAAGCTCAATTTTAGTCTCATCTGACCAGAGTACCTTCTTCCATATGTTTGAGGAGTTTCCCACATGCCTTTTGGCAAACACCAAACGTGTTTGCTTATTTTTTTCTTTAAGCAATGGCTTTTTTCTGGCCACTCTTCCGTAAAGCCCAGCTCTGTGAAGTGTGCGGCTTAAAGTGGTCCTATGGACAGATAATCCAATCTCCGCTGTGGAGCTTTGCAGCTCCTTCAGGGTTATCTTTGGTCTCTTTGTTGCCTCTCTGATTAATGCCCTCCTTGCCTGGTCCGTGAGTTTTGGTGGGCGGCCCTCTCTTGGCAGGTTTGTTGTGGTGCCATATTCTTTCAATTTTTTTATAATGGATTTAATGGTGCTCCGTGGGATGTTCAAAGTTTCAGATATTTTTTTATAATCCATCCCTGATCTGTACTTCTCCACAACTTCGTCCCTGACCTGTTTGGAGAGCTCCTTGGTCTTCATGGTGCCGCTTGCTTGGTGGTGCCCCTTGTTTAGAGGTGTTTCAGACTCTGGGGCCTTTCAGAACAGGTGTATATATACTGAGATCATGTGACACTTTGACTGCACACAGGTGGTCTTTATTTAACTAATCATGTGACTTCTGAAGGTAATTGGTTGCACCAGATCTTATTTAGGGGCTTCATAGCAAAGGGAGTGAATACATATGCACGCACCACTTTGCTGATATTCATTCTTTAGTTCTTTTTTTCATTTCACTTCACTAATTTGGACTATTTTGTGTATGTCCATTACATGAAATCCAAATAAAAATATATTTAAATTACAGTTTGTAATGCAACAAAATAGGAAAAAGAGGGATGAATAATTTTGCAAGGCACTGTACTACAGACCACACCTCTGATAGTGACAATTAAATCCTTATACTTTTGATTCTAAGTAAGGCCTGGTTTGAGAACAATCCTACCCAATTCACTGCCTTCTGTTGGATTGACTGCATTTATAAGTGGATTCATATCTACAGTCACTAACCCAGGAGAAACGTTTGACAGCTTGGGCTGCTTCAGGCTGGCTTTGCCACTAGCATGCCAGGGCCAAATGAGCATGTGTCCACCTGTAATGACTGGACACTAGAGCACTAAAACCCACATTTGGAGAAGACTCTGGCCCTGTGCTCATGCACGAGTTCATTACATTCAGGACAGCGTGAGCTCCCGCAGCACTTCCAGCGTTTCCTTTGTTTGCTCTGCCTTCGATTGGGCTCTTTTTAAATGGGAGCTCATATGTGTGTTACATAAACACTTGCGACAGAGTAATTAGAGAAAAGCCAGTTTCTCTGGGACATTGACAAATGCAGGTTATAAAGCTACTGTGATCCAGACAGTAGAAAAGGGACTGAGGGGGTTCGAAGGGGACTGAATGAAGATGAACATTTGTCAGAATAACTTGGGTTGGAAGGATTTGGCAAAGGAAGGTTCAGTGCTGCTTCAATGGCACAAGATAACTGTTTTATTTGAAGGGTTATATTACTGTAGAGCCCAGAAGTGTTACACTACATCAAGTCCATTGTATGATACATCAGCAATTTAACAAAGTCAGCAATGGTAACAAAGCAAGATATGGCCAACCATTACGAAAGCCAAGTTAAGACACACACACACACACACCAGCACCCCTACTTTAACATGAAAACAGAATTCTTAATAATGTGCACTGTCTCTGTCAACTAAATGACATTAATAAATTCATACATTCACAGCCTCTTTTTCACACTACGCAGCTTGTGAAGGAGGTGATGGCCCACCTGTAGAAGTAGGAGCAGCCTCTCACTGTGTTGTGTGTGAAGTGTTCTTGGCTTTTCTCGTTCCCAAAGTCTTCCAGGGGGTCTGACCACAGCAGGTCACACATGGGCCCGTATGCAGGGGGCTCTTTGAATCTGTCTAACTGCAGAGACAGAGGTACAGAGTTAGGAGAGACAGGGAAAGACAATGTCAATCAGTCAGGAAAATGTCTCATCTATCAGGAAACTGAGTCGGTTTAGCTTCCTCAATAGGTTGGTGTAGAGATACCTATGGGAAAGGGTTTGTTTTTGTAATTGTAAATTACTTGAAACTGATCTTGATTTGACAGTTAGTTTTGCTACATTGAACTGTGGTTACAGTAAAACTTAGAATGAAATCCCAAGTTCAAGAACATTGCGAAACGGTGGCACTCCAATATCATATTTTCTTTTTTACTAAAAGACATCACCTCATTTCACCCTTTTATTTTCAGTCAGGCAGGCTAACGCATTTAGGCAGTTATGCCTTCATCAGAGCATGTTACAGTAAAACTGTTGGTAGGGTCTCTGTCCTACCACAGTACAACATCTCTGTGTGAAAGAAACCCACAACATGTAATTGGATGGACTGGATGACAATTTGTGCCTATTATGAGTATGAAACATGAATAGATATTTTCAATCTTGACAATAATAATATTTCCACCTTGGAAATGGGATGAAAAGCTACAAATTAAAGTGATCAGCCAAAAGCTCATGACTCAGAGAAAGTATATACAGTGGGGAAAAAAAGTATTTAGTCAGCCACCAATTGTGCAAGTTCTCCCACTTAAAAAGATGAGAGAGGCCTGTAATTTTCATCATAGGTACACGTCAACTATGACAGACAAAATTAGAAAAAAAATCCAGAAAATCACATTGTAGGATTTTTTATGAATTTATTTGCAAATTATGGTGGAAAATAAGTATTTGGTCAATAACAAAAGTTTCTCAATACTTTGTTATATACCCTTTGTTGGCAATGACACAGGTCAAACGTTTTCTGTAAGTCTTCACAAGGTTTTCACACACTGTTGCTGGTATTTTGGCCCATTCCTCCATGCAGATCTCCTCTAGAGCAGTGATGTTTTGGGGCTGTCACTGGGCAACACGGACTTTCAACTCCCTCCAAAGATTTTCTATGGGGTTGAGATCTGGAGACTGGCTAGGCCACTCCAGGACCTTGAAATGCTTCTTACGAAGCTACTCCTTCGTTGCCCGGGCGGTGTGTTTGGGATCATTGTCATGCTGAAAGACCCAGCCACGTTTCATCTTCAATGCCCTTGCTGATGGAAGGAGGTTTTCACTCAAAATCTCACGATACATGGCCCCATTCATTCTTTCCTTTACACGGATCAGTCGTCCTGGTCCCTTTGCAGATAAACAGCCCCAAAGCATGATGTTTCCACCCCCTTGCTTCACAGTAGGTAGGGTGTTCTTTGGATGCAACTCAGCATTCTTTGTCCTCCAAACACGACGAGTTGAGTTTTTACCAAAAAGTTATATTTTGGTTTCATCTGACCATATGACATTCTCCCAATCCTCTTCTGGATCATCCAAATGCACTCTAGCAAACTTCAGACGGGCCTGGACATGTACTGGCTTAAGTAGGGGGACACGTCTGGCACTGCAGGATTTGGGTCCCTGGCGGCGTAGTGTGTTACTGATGGTAGGCTTTGTTACTTTGGTCCCAGCTCTCTGCAGGTCATTCACTAGGTCCCCCCGTGTGGTTCTGGGATTTTTGCTCACCGTTCTTGTGATCATTTTGACCCCACGGGGTGAGATCTTGCGTGGAGCCCCAGATCGAGGGAGATTATCAGTGGTCTTGTATGTCTTCCATTTCCTAATAATTACTCCCACAGTTGATTTCT
Organism: Coregonus clupeaformis; assembly: GCF_020615455.1. Taxonomy (NCBI): domain Eukaryota; kingdom Metazoa; phylum Chordata; class Actinopteri; order Salmoniformes; family Salmonidae; genus Coregonus; species Coregonus clupeaformis. The sequence continues at coordinate 13,388,073 of NC_059199.1, forward strand.
TCAAACCAAGCTGCTTACCTATTGCAGATTCAGTCTTCCCAGCCTGGTGCAGGTCTACAATTTTGTTTCTGGTGTCCTTTGACAGCTCTTTGGTCTTGGCCATAGTGGAGTTTGGAGTGTGACTGTTTGAGGTTGTGGACAGGTGTCTTTTATACTGATAACAAGTTCAAACAGGTGCCATTAATACAGGTAACGAGTGGAGGACAGAGGAGCCTCTTAAAGAAGAAGTTACAGGTCTGTGAGAGCCAGAAATCTTGCTTGTTTGTAGGTGACCAAATACTTATTTTCCACCATAATTTGCAAATAAATTCATTAAAAATCCTACAATGTGATTTTCTGGATTTTTTCTCTCTCAATTTTTCTGTCATAGTTGACGTGTACCTATGATGAAAATTACAGGCCTCTCTCATCTTTTTAAGTGGGAGAACTTGCACAATTGGTGGCTGACTAAATACTTTTTTTCCCCACTGTACCAGGGTTGGGGTCAATTCCATTTCAATTCCAGTCAATTCAGAAAGTAAACCAAATTCCAATTCCAATTCAATTAATTGGAATTTGAGTTGGAATTTCATTGTGCTTCCTGAATTGACTGGAATTTAAATGGAATTGACCCCAACCCTGGTACAGTAAATACTGTAGCATAATGTACACGTCAATAGTGCAGATTTGATATCGGAGACCATCTGATTGCGGCCACAAAATCCAATTGTCGCTATTGAATTTGAGAGAAAGCAGGATCGAACTATTCAAAATGTTTAATCAGAGACAGCCAGATTGCAACTCTCTGTTAGCTTGGGGCATCTTTGAGAAGGAGGTAGTCCATGTTGTGTTATCGAGGTAATTCATTTCTAAATATTTCAAGGGAAATTGTAAAGACTATTTCCTTGAACAGCAAAAAGGAAAAAGGAAACAAGCTCTGTGTAAACCTAATTGTATCCTAATTTATGTGCCTTTCACATTATAATAAAATCCACTTGAATGAATGGATTATGGATTATCCTTCTTATACCGAACACCCATTACACTTGAATGAAACCTGGACATGACTGATATATTCATACACTAAATAAACGATACAATATCAATATCCCAAGTATCCATGATTTTAATATTTTGCTACTGGGAAAAAGAGGGGATCATTCTGAATTTAGTAGTCTGTGTAAAATGTACCAAATTCGGCACAAATTAAAAGCATATTGCATTGGGCTTTGTCATGCAAGGACTGTAGTTTGGGAAATCACGTACTTTCCTGATGTCGTCGAGGTTTGAGATTTCTGGGGAAAGTCCTCCGTGTACACACAGGAACTGCTGGTTCATAAGGGCGGCCAAGGGAAGGCAGTCGAAGGCGTCCATACACTCATCGTACACCCGCTCAGAATACTTAATTCTACCTGTCAGGGTGGAAATAGGGCGGGGACTGAAGAGTGTTGCCAGGCCAAACACCCCTAGCTCTTACACACTAGGGCAGTGTGCTGGGCCTGGGTCGGAAAGTTTTCAAAAAGTGTCCGAAAACATCCAAAAGACATAAAAAACCTTCACTCTGCCCTTGGTATTTTGGTTATACTCTAAGCCCGAATCCAACAGCAATAGCCCTGACATATGTAAATACATATCAAGGAGAGAGCAAGAATCTGATTTCATACTATGCCAAGAAGCACTTTTCTGCGTGAACGTTTGAAAGTCAAGCATCGCATTGAATGTAAAATGCTTTAGAAAAAAAAACTCAAACCATACTTACATTCCTGCTTAAATGTGAAATACTCTGTTAGATGTCTACATTCGTGGTTCCCACGGAGCAAAAATAGTGTTTTGGGGTATAGGATCTTTAAGGCCCACAAGTACAGCACACACTGGAAGAGTGAGAGAATAACAAAGAGATAGGAAATGAATTAGCATATTTTCAGAGAAGAAATACAATACACTATAACCAATAGGAGTCTCAGAAAAAAAAGCATCAACCACTTCCTTCTTTAACTTAAAGGATTATGCCAAACGCATCATACTGTGACACTTTCTGTATTTTGAAAGTTCTATATCTTGAAAACTTGATTGTTGACATCAAAACATTTTGGGACTATATCAACAATGGACTAATGAAACAAATACCAAATATAGTTTTTGTGTGGAATTTTCCTTTAATGTTCTTAGAACAGGTTAAACACTTACTTCAATACTGAAATATCCTCTGTCGACGTAGTCGCCCAAGAAAAGGTAGCGCGTGCTAGCTGGTGACCCTCCTACTTCAAACAGCTTCATCAGGTCAAAGAACTGGCCATGGATGTCTCCGCAAACTACAGGAAACACACAGAGGAGGAAATCGTCAGAAACAAACAAAGACGTCGTACAACTCTTGACTTTCATATTCTAAACATTTGCTTTGTCTTCTTTAAAAGTGCAGTTTTCCTGTGCTGTAAAAATATTATTATGAATGTAAATATGAATTTTAATATCCATTTATTATTACACTTTTGTTTGTGGTACCATAATTCATGTACATGGACCCAGAACAAAAAGAGGGCATTGTGACAATTGTTCCTCCTAATACATAAACATCATCATCACATTGATCATTATCATAAACCACCCTCTGAAGCCAAGTGGCACAATAGCTTTTATTTACGGGGGCAATTATGTGTTAATATATACCCTGTTCCAATACACACTGCAACTGCTACTCTCACCTAACAAGCAGAAAGGTTTCAACTCAAAGCATGTTTCATACAATTAGCCTAGAGAGGATTTGCAAACGCGAAGTGTCTTCTGTTTCTGTATTGTATGTCGCCAGCCAATTGAACCTGGGCCAACTGGTACAAAAATGTGTTGTCTCGCCTGCATCCCTTCATAATACATGCATCATGCATAAAACATGTGAACCGAGACACTATGTGTTGCATTACAGTGGGCTTGCAAAAATTATTCACCCCCCTTCGCATTTTTCCTATTTTGTTGCCTTACAACCTGGAAGTAAAATTGATTTTTGGGGGGTTTGTATCATTTGATTTACACAACTTGCCTACCACTTTGAAGATGCAAAATATTTTTGATTGTGAAACAGAAAACTTGAGCGTGCATAACTATTCACCCCCCCCCAAAGGCAATACTTTGTAGAGCCACTTTTTGCAGCAATTACAGCTACAAGTCTCTTGGGGTATGTCTCTATAAGCTTGGCACATCTAGCCACTGGGATTTTTGCCCATTCTTCAAGGCAAAACTGCTCCAGCTCCTTCAAGTTGGATGGGTTCCACTGGTGTACAGCAATCTTTAAGTCATACCACAGATTCTCAATTGGATTGAGGTCTGGGCTTTGACTAGGGCATTCCAAGACATTTAAATGTTTCCCCTTAAACCACTCGAGTGTTGCTTTAGCAGTATGCTTAGGGTCATTGTCCTGCTGGAAGGTGAACCTCCGTCCCAGAATCAAATCTCTGGAAGACTGAAACAGGTTTCCCTCAAGAATTTCCCTGTATTTAGCGCCATCCATCATTCCTTCAATTCTGACCAGTTTCCCAGTCCCTGCCGATGAAAAACATCCCCACAGCATGATGCTTCACTGTGGGGATGGTGTTCTCGGGGTGATAAGAGGTGTTGGGTTTGCGCCAGACATAGCGTTTTCCTTGATGGCCAAAAAGCTAAATTTTAGTCTCATCTGACCAGAGTACCTTCTTCCATATGTTTGGGGAGTGTCCCACATGCCTTTTGGCAAACACCAAACGTGTTTGCTTATTTTATCTTTAAGCAATAACTTTTTTCTGGCCACTCTTCCGTAAAGCCCAGCTCTGTGGAGTGTGCGGCTTAAAGTGATCCTATGGACATATACTCCAATCTCCGCTGTGGAGCTTTGCAGCTCTTTCAGGGTTATCTTTGGTCTCTTTGTTGCCTCTCTGATTAATGCCCTCCTTGCCTGGTCCGTGAGTTTTGGTGGGCGTATATATACAGGTGTATATATACTGAGATAATGTGACAGATCATGTGACACTTAAATAAAGTCCACCTGTGTGCAATCTAACTAATTATGTGACTTCTGAAGGTAATTGGTTGCACCAGATCTTATTTAGGGGCTTCATAGCAAAGGGGGTGAATACATATGCACGCACCACTTTTCCGTTATTTATTTCTTAGAATTTTTTGAAACAATTTTTTTTTTTTTTTCTCACTCCACCAATTTGGACAATTTTGTGTATGTCCATTACATGAAATCCAAATAAAAATCCATTTAAATTACAGGTTGTAATGCAACAAAATAGGAAAAACGCCAAGGGGGATGAATACTTTTGCAAGGCAGTTCTGCTTTGCATAAACAATGTAAGCAGGCCCAGGGCAGAATCCCACTCGAAAGACCCTCTGACCAATAACTAGCCTGCACCACAAATCAACATGACCAAACCCACTATTATATTTTACTTTTTACATAATCTCTTAGCATTAGAAATATGACTTTGCCAGACCTAATTTTCTAGATGAATGCAACACCTTCCCAGAATGTTGGATCCTACTCACACCAAGAAGGACCACTGTAATGTAAAGGGAGATACAGCAAGGCTGGCTATCAACAAACAAACAAACAAACATGGGACAAATAAGGTCCATATTCTTTCTGTTACAGTGGAATTTAGAGTGGCCTAATGTTTTGTCACAGTAAAATGCTTTATTCTCAGTGTATGATTAGTATAAGACTCAGTCTTCAATAACCCAATAACCTTTTGAATTGGCAATTTTAGTCTTACAAGCATCTATGGAAACACTGATGTACATTGATATCCCATTGATGTACATTGATATCCCATTGTTAGCGAGGTGGTATCATGAGATAACATGAAAAATGTATCAATAAAGCTGTCATTCAGCCATAGATCCTATCAAAATTTTTTCTCAGACTGAGTGGCATCTTTAATAGAATGTCTCAGTATGACGTGTCACTTCCCTGTGCTTTTTATTCATAGAAATCTGAAAGGAACGTCATTTGTACAGCCTATTATTCTATTGCTAAGGAACAAAATTCTGCTATTATTATTATGTTATTATGGAGGAACAAAATGTATCCCAATACCTGTATAGATCTCAACTCTAGAGTGTTGTTCTTGTCTGCAATTGTATGGCAATGTGCAGTATCAAAAATGTACTGTATACTCGACTCCCTCCCCGCCGTCATAACAGAGGGACTTGGGCACATTTATTTCCTTTGATGTTAATCACATCCCCACCCCACCTATCCATCAATCACTACAGTCAACCACCCAACATGACCCACATTGTTACTGGGCTGACTCAATTTCTCCATGAAATCAGGGATTGCCATTTGCCACTCTGACCCCGTTCACCACTGCTCCCCGGAGAGCCAAGGAGCCACATCCCACAGGGCCTTCAGACATTTGTCACCTGCTAGCCACACACTGACAGCGAGCATGCTGGGACTGCGATTACAGAACACAGACCAGCCAGGAACGACCTAGTCCTAGTCATTTCTTTGCATTGCAGTGCCCTGTGTTGAATGTCATATCCAGCTGTAAGTCAGAACCTTCATGACCAACCAATCATAGTTTATATTATCATACAAAGAATTCCCTGATTGATTTGATCAAAACATGTTTGTTTGTTATTCTGAGTGTGTGTGCTATTCACAAATATTGGTTGATAATTCCCTCTCCATTTTTCTAACCTTACATTTCAGTGAGAAAATGTTCAACAACATTAGCATTCATGTTAACAATTGATACACTGATACACAGTAGCAAAAGCCAACATCAGCCAACTACTCTGTACTGGAACACAGTTGCTAAAGCACTGATAGGCCTACTAATTTGGTCCTTGGTAATGAATATCAAAACCATCCTTCACAAACGCTATCCACTTATTTGTTTACATGTGTCTTTAAGCCTGTGTCTAATGACAGAGAGTAAACTCGTAGAAATGTCTTGAAGACAGTTCCAATTATCATATGTTGGATGACTGCATTGGAAAGTAATTAGCTCGAGTTACAAGCCCCTCGAGACACGAGGAAGAGAAGAGAGAATCTGTTCTACGCATATGCATCGTAAACTCTCATTTTGTCATTTTGTCTTGGAAGATTACCACTCTTTTCAAATTGTTTAATTTCTGGATTTAGACTTAGTTAATTTCTGGATTTAGACTTAGGTTTAGACTCAAAGGGTTCTAATTTCTAAAGTGCTCCCTTCCCCTCCCAAAATCAACTGTAGGTTAGGTCACACTTTATTTGGATGGTCCGGATAGTCCATCTGTAGATCTACAGATGGTCATACTATCAACAAACTATCTGTTGATAAGCAACTGCTTGCTAAAGTTACGGTTAGGGTTAGAATAAGGGTAAGGGTAAGGGTTAAAACCAAGGGTAAGGGTTAAGCTTAGGGTTAGTATAAAAGTTAAGGTTACGGTTAGGGTTAGAATAAGGGTTAGGATGAAGTTTAGGGTTAGGATAAGGGTTAAGGTTAGGGTTAGAGCTAGGGTTAGGGTTAGTTGATAGTTAGTTGAAATGTTATTGGTAGTCTATAGAGCATCTACAGATGGACTATCCAAATTAAGTGTTACCGTATGTTGTTACAAATGATATTCCATTCAAATAGTCTATTCATGCGGTCTGAGAAGCAGCTCACTGTGCTAAGTGGATGTTCAATCTCGCTTACTACAACAATGTGAATTATAGAAAGTAAAAATCCCTCTCATTCATAGCTTATTGGTTTCTGGGGGTTTCTCAGCCAGCACTGTACAGACCATGATCACCATTATATTGCATGTTGTAACCTACAGCACTATTGTAAGCAATAGTATAACTGTAAATCAATGCAAGCAAAGTCTATATGATGGACTTGCGATAGCACATACTAAAGCCTCAGAACCATGTCTGGTGAATTACTGGTTAGTTTCTGGTCAATGAAGAATGGATGTACACCTGAACAAAACCAGCCAAGTCACCCGTGATACAAGTCAGTATTCGACGTCCATCCATGTCTGAGGACTTCGGGGGATGACGTGGAAACTGGCCATGAGGGACAAGAGTGAGTGCTGTTACCTTCAAGTAGGTTTCGGTTTTGCTAGGGTGTTGTGGACGTGGATGGTGGATGGGCGTAAGCGTTGCCAAAGGTTGCATGTTCGAATCCAGCGATATGTTTTTATTTTCTATTTTTGCTAACCCTATCCCAAACCCTTACCTTAACCATCCGGAGTAATACCTAATATTTAGCAGTTAATGCCTAAACTTAACCTTAAACTCACTCACTCACTCACTGCAGTGGTCGGGAGAGGTTGTGTTTTCTCTAGCAGGAGGTAAGCTTGGCTTCTTATATGGTGTTGAGTAAAGCTTAAACCATGTATTTAGATTGTAGGTAGGTAGTTGTAGTTAGGTATTGTAGGTAGTTTATTTAAGTAGTTATTGTAGGTTATTGTAGGTAATTATTGTAGGTAAGTATTGTATACGGCGGAGCCCGGCGAAGCACGGTAGAGGCTAGCTAACCCACTACCTGGACCAATAAAGCTAGCTAGCTAGCGGGTAGCTACTGGTAACTTTTAGCAACGGTGGATAGTTGTTTCCAATGTTATTTCACGCTTAAGAGTACCTGTAATTAAGCCAGCTAGCTACCTACCATTCAGCTGTTTTTCTAACCTCATTATCTGAGGCATTAACGTTAGGTAGTTAGTAGCTACTGTACTTAATTACAGCTACTGATTGCAGAAGACAAATGTCTTCTTGTCTGCCACCCAGACAGCTGGCGTCGGGTAAGTTTGGCTTTATACATAGCTTGGGCTTTGTCGAGTAAGGCTTAAATTATGTATTTAGATTGTAGTTAGGTATTGTAGGTAGGCATCGTGGGCTGTTGTGGGTAGTTATTGTAGGTTAGCATTGTATTCGGCGATGCCGGGTGTAGCACGAAGCTAGCTAGCTAGCTAACTCACCTCCTGGACTAGCTGGCGAGTAGCTATTAGCAACGGTAGCAACTAGATACAATATCCTTTTAGCCAGCTACATTTGTTCGCAGCGCCGCCGTTTTTCAAACAAAGTCAACACAGCAGCCATTGCTAGCTAGCCAACACGACCAGCTAGCTGTACTGTAGCAGCTAAATACAATATATTTGTGCTAGCTAGCCAACGTTTAATTATTGCTGCGTTATGAAAGGAACGAGACACGGACACGAATTATCTGTTTAGTGTGTTAACACACTATTGGTAGTTTGTTGTAACCAAGTATTGGTGCTAAACTGTGTGTTATTGGATGCTAGCATGCTAGTTAGCTATGGCGTCATAGTTAGCTAGCTGAATAAAGTAAGTTGAGTCTATTCCTTAAAACATTGAACCGCTGTAGTTCACAACAATTCTAATTTCTAAAGTGGAAGTTGGGAGAGTTTTTATTCGGGTGGTTCAGTGAAAAAATTATAGTTTCTGAGGTGGAAGTTGGGTGAGTTATATTTGGGAGTTTTGGTGAGGGAGGCCCTACTCTCTCCTTTCCCAGATGTTTAGTTCATTTCATTCCGATCTCCTCTGCATTATTGTAGCCATTTGCTACAGCCTGTCAACTATGCCTCTGCCTATCCCTGTTCTCTCCTCTCCGCACAGGCTACACAAACGCCTGACACCGCGTGGCTGCTGCCTCTCTAACCTGGTGGTCCCTGCACGCACCCCACACCTGGAGTTCCAGGTCTCAGGCAGCCTCTGGAAGGACAAGAGCAGACACCTCTTTAAGGAATACCTGCGATAGGATAAAGTAATCCTTCTACCCCCCCGCCCCCAAAAAAAAAAAAAAAAAAAAAAAGAAAAACATATTGTAAAGTGGTTATCCCACTGGCTATAGGGTGAATGCACCAATTTGTAAGTCGCTCTGGATAAGAGCGTCTGCTAAATGACGTAAATGTAAATGTAAATGTTAAACACTTAGAAATTTGACATTTGGAAGAACATAGAAATGTGATGTTTGAGAAACATGGATGAACGTCTAATTCTGACATGAGACTGTGAGAGCTAGTTGCAGCAATATATTGTTCTATCAAAAAAGATGGGATAAAGTCTATTAAAATGTTTTATTCAACATCACACTGTTATAAGACATAACATGAGAATAACAAACAGGGAGGAACATGATGAAGCAACAAAAGGTTACACTAAACGCTCCAGCCCTGGGGATGTGCTCTCTCTCGCTCTGTGTGTGGGTGGATCTGGAGATCTGGACAAAACCCACCTTTGTGTTTCTCTGTGATAACGCCATGGTGACAGAAGTGGCCATGGCGTCACACTGGAATAGAGTGCCCAAGGGGTCAAGAAGACGACCTGATGTATGGCCAGCCAAGCCATGCCATGGTGAGTTATAGTCAGCTGTGCACACTGGACACACTGGATAGTAGGCAGTAAGGCCGTATTCATATCAGACACAGTGGCTTTCCTCTGGGCTTTGTTATAGCACAGCACACACATGCAGACAAGCACAGAGAGACGCATGCACGCCCACACAAGATGAGCAGGTGGGAGTACATTATCTCAAGTGAGATAGAATTTGTTCTCGCCATCCATCGCCCCGCGCTACTGTGCGAGACTGATCAAAACCATATCATCAGTCAGGCGGTAGCAGCTAGTATGTGTGTGGGTGGCTGATTTACACAAGCCAGCTCTGCTCGATAACCTACACAGGCCCCTCCAGAGGCAAGCTCATTGAGTTGTTGAGCTCTGCCGAGTTCAAGCCCAGAGTGAAATAGTTGTGTATATAGGAGTGCAGCTTACAAATTTGTTCAGTATTCATGTGTTGTATGTGACAGACCGGGATGTGAAAGTCTGGTAGATAAAGGCTTTTTTCGCTTGTTGGTTGTAAGTCATTAGTGCAGTGTGTTTCTGGAATAGCAGAACGTAGCTACAGGTTGTGCTGAATGGTACAGCGGAGAGCTGTGTAGGGAGCAGTTTGGTACAGCGGAGAGCTGTGTAGGGAGCAGTTTGGTACAGCGGAGAGCTGTGTAGGGAGCAGTTTGGTACAGCGGAGAGCTGTGTAGGGAGCAGTTTGGTACAGCGGAGAGCTGTGTAGGGAGCAGTTTGGTACAGCGGAGAGCTGTGTAGGGAGCAGTTTGGTACAGCGGAGAGCTGTGTAGGGAGCAGTTTGGTACAGCGGAGAGCTGTGTAGGGAGCAGTTTGGTACAGCGGAGTGCTGTGTAGGGAGCAGTTTGGTACAGCGGAGAGCTGTGTAGGGAGCAGTTTGGACCTGATGGACTAACACTGTGGCCCGGTCCCTCCATGAAACCCCAGCTGCCATCTGGCACAACCAGGAAGTGTCTATGTGTGTGAGAGTGTGTGTGTCGCCCAAGACACATCACATAGACGGAAGAGATGGGAGAATGAGGTGTAGAATGAATGAGTGAGTGAGAGAAACAATGGCTTCTTTCCAACAGAAAATGTGACCTTGTGAGGCACTCAGTATGTGTGTGTGTGTGTGTGTGTGTGATTGCCGTTGAACAGGACTGTTGAGTAGGAGAGGGGTGGGTGTGGAAGTGTCTCATGTTAACCCCTACCCCCTGCCTCTACATGCTGATTCACAACCCAACACACCACCAAGCCTTTTCTCTCACTCACCATTCTACTTCACAACCAATCACATACAACTGATTTCTCTGGAAGATAACAATGATGAATTGAACGTCCAGGTTTTTTTCTCTACTAACGAATGAGAGGTATTGCTTACATACTATCTGCAGAGAATGAGATAGGGACCACACATACAGGCATTATGGAGCTATCAAGCATATTCTATGAGCACAATCAAAAATACAGTTTGCAATACAGTTTGGCATCTATCCATGAATTAAAATACAGGTACTGTAAAAAAATGAAAATAGTGCCGATTTCTTTTTTTAACACCCACATGCTTTTGTAACTTTCATCAATGTAATTGTCTGCATCAATTCCAATACCCCATGTTTTTTTCTCTCGCAAATATATATATATATATACACACACACAGTGGGGGAAAAAAGTATTTAGTCAGCCACCAATTGTGCAAGTTCTCCCACTTAAAAAGATGAGAGAGGCCTGTAATTTTCATCATAGGTACACGTCAACTATGACAGACAAAATGAGAAAGAATAATCCAGAAAATCACATTGTAGGATTTTTAATGAATTTATTTGCAAATTATGTTGGAAAATAAGTATTTGGTTAATAACAAAAGTTATTATTAATATTATTAGGAAATGGAAGACATACAAGACCACTGATAATCTCCCTCGATCTGGGGCTCCACGCAAGATCTCACCCCGTGGGGTCAAAATGATCACAAGAACGGTGAGCAAAAATCCCAGAACCACACGGGGGGACCTAGTGAATGACCTGCAGAGAGCTGGGACCAAAGTAACAAAGCCTACCATCAGTAACACACTACGCCGCCAGGGACTCAAATCCTGCAGTGCCAGACGTGTCTCCCTGCTTAAGCCAGTACATGTCCAGGCCCGTCTGAAGTTTGCTAGAGTGCATTTGGATGATCCAGAAGAGGATTGGGAGAATGTCATATGGTCAGATGAAACCAAAATATAACTTTTTGGTAAAAACTCAACTCGTCGTGTTTGGAGGACAAAGAATGCTGAGTTGCATCCAAAGAACACCATACCTACTGTGAAGCATGGGGGTGGAAACATCATGCTTTGGGGCTGTTTTTCTGCAAAGGGCCAGGACAACTGATCCGTGTAAAGGAAAGAATGAATGGGGCCATGTATCGTGAGATTTTGAGTGAAAACCTCCTTCCATCAGCAAGGGCATTGAAGATGAAACGTGGCTGGGTCTTTCAGCATGACAATGATCCCAAACACACCGCCCAGGCAACGAAGGAGTGGCTTCGTAAGAAGCATTTCAAGGTCCTGGAGTGGCCTAGCCAGTCTCCAGATCTCAACCCCATAGAAAATCTTTGGAGGGAGTTGAAAGTCCGTGTTGCCCAGCGACAGCCCCAAAACATCACTGCTCTAGAGGAGATCTGCATGGAGGAATGGGCCAAAATACCAGCAACAGTGTGTGAAAGCCTTGTGAAGACTTACAGAAAACGTTTGACCTATGTCATTGGCAACAAAGGGTATATAACAAAGTATTGAGAAACTTTTGTTATTGACCAAATACTTATTTTCCAACATAATTTGCAAATAAATTCATTAAAAATCCTACTATGTGATTTTCTGGATTTTTTTTCCCTCAATTTGTCTGTCATAGTTGACGTGTACCTATGATGAAAATTACAGGCCTCTCTCATCTTTTTTTAAGTGGGAGAACTTGCACAATTGGTGGCTGACTAAATACTTTTTTCCCCACTGTATATATACAGTGGGGAGAACAAGTATTTGATACACTGCCGATTTTGCAGGTTTTCCTACTTACAAAGCATGTAGAGGTCTGTAATTTTATCATAGGTACACTTCAACTGTGAGAGACGGAATCTAAAACAAAAATCCTGAAAATCACATTGTATGATTTTTAAGTAATTAATTTGCATTTTATTGCATGACATAAGTATTTGATACATCAGAAAAGCAGAACTTAATATTTGGTACAGAAACCTTTGTTTGCAATTACAGAGATCATACGTTTCCTGTAGGTCTTGACCAGGTTTGCACACACTGCAGCAGGGATTTTGGCCCACTCCTCCATACAGACCTTCTCCAGATCCTTCAGGTTTCGGGGCTGTCGCTGGGCAATACGGACTTTCAGCTCCCTCCAAAGATTTTCTATTGGGTTCAGGTCTGGAGACTGGCTAGGCCACTCCAGGACCTTGAGATGCTTCTTACGGAGCCACTCCTTAGTTGCCCTGGCTGTGTGTTTCGGCCACGACCCATCTTCAATGCTCTTACTGAGGGAAGGAGGTTGTTGGCCAAGATCTCGTGATACATGGCCCCATCCATCCTCCCCTCAATATGGTGCAGTCGTCCTGTCCCCTTTGCAGAAAAGCATCCCCAAAGAATGATGTGTCCACCTCCATGCTTCACAGTTGGGATGGTGTTCTTGGGGTTGTACTCATCCTTCTTCTTCCTCCAAACACGGCGAGTGGAGTTTAGACCAAAAAGCTTTAGTTTTGTCTCATCAGACCACATGACCTTCTCCCATTCCTCCTCTGGATCATCCAGATGGTCATTGGCAAACTTCAGACGAGCCTGGACATGCGCTGGCTTGAGCAGGGGGACCTTACGTGCGCTGCAGGATTTTAATCCATGACGGCGTAGTGTGTTACTAATGGTTTTCTTTGAGACTGTGGTCCCAGCTCTCTTCAGATCATTGACCAGGTCCTGCCGTGTAGTTCTGGGCTGATCCCTCACCTTTCTCATGATCATACCCCACGAGGTGAGATCTTGCATGGAGCCCCAGACCGAGGGTGATTGACCGTCATCTTGAACTTCTTCCATTTTCTAATAATTGTGCCAACAGTTGTTGCCTTCTCACCAAGCTGCTTGCCTATTGTCCTGTAGCCCATCCCAGCCTTGTGCAGGTCTACAATGTTATCCCTGATGTCCTTACACAGCTCTCTGGTCTTGGCCATTGTGGAGAGGTTGGAGTCTGTTTGATTGAGTGTGTGGACAGGTGTCTTTTATACAGGTAACGAGTTCAAACAGGTGCAGTTAATACAGGTAATGAGTGGAGAACAGGAGGGCTTCTTAAAGAAAAACTAACAGGTTTGTGAGAGCCGGAATTCTTACTGGTTGGTAGCTGATCAAATACTTATGTCATGCAATAAAATGCAAATTAATTACTTAAAAATCATACAATGTGATTTTCTGGATTTTTGTTTTAGATTCCGTCTCTCACAGTTGAAGTGTACATATGATAAAAATTACAGAACTCTACATGCTTTGTAAGTAGGAAAACCTGCAAAATCGGCAGTGTATAAAATACTTCTTCTCCCCACTGTGTGTATATATATATACAGTGGGGAGAACAAGTATTTGATACACTGCCGATTTTGCAGGTTTTCCTACTTACAAAGCATGTAGAGTTCTGTAATTTTTATCATATGTACACTTCAACTGTCCACACACTCAATAAAACAGACTCCAACCTCTCCACAATGGCCAAGACCAGAGAGCTGTGTAAGGACATCAGGGATAAAATTGTCGACCTGCACAAGGCTGGGATGGGCTACAGGACAATAGGCAAGCAGCTTGGTGAGAAGGCAACAACTGTCGGCGCAATTATTAGAAAATGGATGACGGTCAATCACCCTCGGTCTGGGGCTCCATGCAAGATCTCACCTCGTGGGGCATCAATGATCATGAGGAAGGTGAGGGATCAGCCCAGAACTACACGGCAGGACCTGGTCAATGACCTGAAGAGAGCTGGGACCACAGTCTCAAAGAAAACCATTAGTAACACACAACGCCGTCATGGATTCAAATCCTGCAGCGCACGCAAGGTCCCCCTGCTCAAGCCAGCGCATGTCCAGGCCCGTCTGAAGTTTGCCAATGACCATCTGGATGATCCAGAGGAGGAATGGGAGAAGGTCATGTGGTCTGATGAGACAAAAATAGAGCTTTTTGGTCTAAACTCCACTCGCCGTGTTTGGAGGAAGAAGAAGGATGAGTACAACCCCAAGAACACCATCCCAACCGTGAAGCATGGCAGTGGAAACATCATTCTTTGGGGATGCTTTTCTGCAAAGGGGACAGGACGACTGCACCTTATTGAGGGGAGGATGGATGGGGCCATGTATCGCGAGATCTTGGCCAACAACCTCCTTCCCTCAATAAGACCATTGAAGATGGGTCGTGGCTGGGTCTTTCAGCATGACAATGACCCGAAACACACAGCCAGGGCAACTAAGGAGTGGCTCCGTAAGAAGCATCTCAAGGTCCTGGAGTGGCCTAGCCAGTCTCCAGACCTGAACCCAATAGAAAATCTTTGGAGGGAGCTGAAAGTCTGTATTGCCCAGCGACAGCCCCGAAACCTGAAGGTTCTGGAGAAGGTCTGTATGGAGGAGTGGGCCAAAATCCCTGCTGCAGTGTGTGCAAACCTGGTCAAGACCTACAGGAAACGTATGATCTCTGTAATTGCAAACAAAGGTTTCTGTACCAAATATTAAGTTCTGCTTTTCTGATGTATCAAATACTTATGTCATGCAATAAAATGCAAATTAATTACTTAAAAATCATACAATGTGATTTTCTGGATTTTTGTTTCAGATTCCGTCTCTCACAGTTGAAGTGTACCTATGATAAAAATTACAGACCTCTACATGCTTTGTACGTAGGAAAACCTGCAAAATCTGCAGAGTATCAAATACTTGTTCTCCCCACTGTATATACATACACACACACACACAATGAGTGAAAAAAGTATTTGATCCCCTGCTGATTTTGTACGTTTGCCCACTGACAAAGAAATGATCAGTCTATAATTTTAATGGTAGGTTTATTTGAACAGTGAGAGACAGAATAACAACAAAAAAATCCAGAAAAACGCATTTCAAAAATGTTATAAATTGATTTGCATTTTAAATGAGGGAAATAAGTATTTGACCCCCTCTCAATCAGAAAGATTTCTGGCTCCCAGGTGTCTTTTATACAGGTAACGAGCTGAGATTAGGAGCACATTCTTAAAGGGAGTGCTCCTAATCTCAGTTTGTTACCTGTATAAAAGACACCTGTCCACAGAAGCAATCAATCAATCAGATTCCAAACTCTCCACCATGGCCAAGACCAAAGAGCTCTCCAAGGATTTCAGGGACAAGATTGTAGACCTACACAAGGCTGGAATGGGCTACAAGACCATCGCCAAGCAGCTTGGTGAGAAGGTGACAACAGTTGGTGCGATTATTCGCAAATGGAAGAAACACAAAATAACTGTCAATCTCCCTCGGCCTGGGGCTCCATGCAAGATCTCACCTCGTGGAGTTGCAATGATCATGAGAACGGTGAGGAATCAGCCCAGAACTACACGGGAGGATCTTGTCAATGATCTCAAGGCAGCTGGGACCATAGTCACCAAGAAAATAATTGGTAACACACTACGCCGTGAAGGACTGAAATCCTGTAGCGCCCGCAAGGTCCCCCTGCTTAAGAAAGCACATATACAGGCCCGTCTGAAGTTTGCCAATGAACATCTGAATGATTCAGAGGAGAACTTGGTGAAAGTGTTGTGGTCAGATGAGACCAAAATCGAGCTCTTTGCCGTGTTTGGAGGAGGAGGAATGCTGCCTATGACCCCAAGAACACCATCCCCACCGTCAAACATGGAGATGGAAACATTATGCTTTGGGTGTGTTTTTCTGCTAAGGGGACAGGACAACTTCACTGCATCAAAGGGACGATGGACGGTCAAATCTTGGGTGAGAACCTCCTTCCCTCAGCCAGGGCATTGAAAATGGGTCGTGGATGGGTATTCCAGCATGACAATGACCCAAAACACACGGCCAAGGCAACAAAGGAGTGGCTCAAGAAGAAGCACATTAAGGTCCTGGAGTGGCCTAGCCAGTCTCCAGACCTTAATCCCATAGAAAATCTGTGGAGGGAGCTGAAGGTTCGAGTTGCCAAACGTCAGCCTCGAAACCTTAATGACTTGGAGAAGATCTGCAAAGAGGAGTGGGACAAAATCCCTCCTGAGATGTGTGCAAACCTGGTGGCCAACTACAACAAACGTCTGGCCTCTGTGATTGCCAACAAGGGTTTTGCAACCAAGTACTAAGTCATGTTTTGCAGAGGGGTCAAATACTTATTTCCCTCATTAAAATGCAAATCAATTTATAACATTTTTGACATGCGCTTTTTTGTTGTTGTTGTTATTCTGTCTCTCACTGTTCAAATAAACCTACCATTAAAATTATAGACTGATCATGTCTTTGTCAGTGGGCAAACGTACAAAATCAGCAGGGGATCAAATACTTTTTTCCTTCACTGTATATACATTTTTACGGACACAGTCAATTTTACAATAATTATATTTTGTTTGTTTTTACTCCTGAACTTCCTCTACCCTAAACCTCTCCCATCATTTTCATGATGTCCATCACGCTTGCTTCTATATGCCATATCTCTCCAACTGTGCTCCTTCACAAAAGCTCTCAACCTATAACCTATATACTTATTATGGACACAGCATGCCCTACATTAGGTATCTTGCTGTTGTTAGTTGTTATTAGTCCTATCCTTCAGCTCCATTCAACACCTCCCATCTATCTCTTAACACCATCCATATTTGATTTCTATTTGCCATTATTTTTCAACTGTACTGTGATTTTTCACAAAAGTTCTGAACCCTTCTATTCTCATTGTTTCTACAGATTGTAAATTGAAAATAAACATTTTAGCTAAAAGTATTATTATATTATTGATCGATTGACTATGACTTTTCAGATCACCCAGTAGTGCTATCTGCAGGGTTAACTCCAGGATAAATATTGCAATCCTTCAGCCATTCCTGGACCTGTGACCAAAAACAAACCACAAATGGACAGTACCAAAACAAATGATCAAATGATTCTGTCTCTTCGCAGCAAAATCTGCAGAGCTGGGAATAGTGTATCCCCCATATAAATAACATTATATTGGTAGCAATAATTTTGTATAGTAATTTTGAAGTTTTGAATCCGGCGCCGTTTTGTGTATCAGTTCATAAACACTATATGCCATGGAATCGATACGTCAAAAATCTCTTCCCAACTATTTTGCAGTTACAGTTCATATAAGGAAATCAGTCAATTGAAATAAATTCATTAGGCCCTAATCTATGGATTTCACATGACTGGGAATACAGATCTGCATCTGTCGGTAATTGCAATTGTGTTCGTTGTCCGTAGATTATGCCTGCCCATACCATAACCCCGCCGCCACCATGGGGCACTCAGTTCACAACGTTGACATCAGCAAACCGCTCGCCCACATAATGCCATACGCTTGTGGTTGTGTGGCAGGTTGGATGTACTGCAGGTTGGACATACTGCCAAATTCTTTAAAACGACGTTGGAGGCGGCTTATGGTAGAGAAATGAACATTAAATTATCTGGCAACAGCTCTGGTGGACATTCCTGCAGTCAGCATACCAATTGCACACTCCCTCAAAACTTGAGACATCTGTGGCATTGTGTTATGTGACAAAACTGCACATGTTAGAGTGGACTTTTATTGTCCCCAGCACAAGGTGCACCTGTGTAATGATAATGTGGTTTAATCAGCTTCTTTATATTGTCACACCCTGGCTCTGGGACTCTATATGTTGAGCCAGGGTGTGTTCATTCTATGTGTTTATTTCTATGTTGGTAATTCTGTTGTGTTTATTTCTATGTTGGCTAGAGTGACTCCCAATCAGAGGCAACGAGTGTCAGCTGTCGTTGGTTGTCTCTGATTGGGAGCCATATTTATACTGTCTATTTTCCCTTTGTGGTTGTGGGTTCTTGTTCCGTGTTCGGTCATTGTTACCGTGGACTTCACGAGTCGTTTCTTGTTTTGTTGATTGTGTTCTATTATCACTAAAGATAATAAAGTTAAACATGTTCGTTCATCACGCTGCGCCTTGGTCTGTTCATTACGATGATCGTGACAGAAGAACCCACCATGCAACGACCAAGCAGCGTGTCCAGGGGCAGCTCTTGGGCTGGACATGGGAGGAAGCATCGGGAGAAGAGACGGTGGAGGCGCGCCGTAGAGAGGAGCAGCGGCGCCAAACGGGTCAACGTCGGACAGGCGAAAGCCTACGGTGTGCGTCGCCAGCCCGGTCCGGCCTGTCCCTGCTCCACGCACCAAGCCTACGGTGTGCGTCGCCAGCCCAGCCCGGCCTGTCCCTGCTCTACGCACCAAGCCTACGGTGTGCGTCGCCAGCCCAGCCCGGCCTGTCCCTGCTCTACGCACCAAGCCTACGGTGTGCGTCGCCAGCCCAGTCCGGCCTGTCCCTGCTCTACGCACCAAGCCTACGGTGTGCGTCGCCAGCCCGGCCCGGCCTGTTCCTGCCACTCGCACCAAGTCTACGGTGCGCGTCGCCAGCCCGGCCTGTTCCAGCCACTCGCACCAAGTCTACGTGCGCGTCGCCAGCCCGGCCCGGCCTGTTCCTGCCACTCGCACCAAGTCTACGGTGCGCGTCGCCAGCCCGGCCCGGCCTGTTCCTGCCACTCGCACCAAGTCTATGGTGCGCGTCGCCAGCCCGGCCCGGCCTGTTCCTGCTACTCGCACTAAGCCAGGGGTGCGAGACGTCAGCCTGGTAAGGCCTGTTCCTGCTACTCGCACTAAGCCAGGGGTGCGAGACGTCAGCCTGGTAAGGCCCGTCCCTCCTCCACGCACCAAGCCAGGGGTGCGAGTCGTCAGCCTGGTAAGGCCCGTTCCTCCTCCACGCACTAAGCCAGGGGTGCGAGTCGTCAGCCTGGTAAGGCCCGTTCCTCCTCCACGCACTAAGCCAGGGGTGCGAGTCGTCAGCCTGGTAAGGCCCGTTCCTCCTCCACGCACCAAGCCAGGGGTGCGCGTCGTCAGCCTGGTAAGGCCCGTTCCTCCTCCACGCACCAAGCCAGGGGTGCGCGTCGTCAGTCCAGCACAACCCGTGCCTGGGTCACCGCAACTGCTCCACTATGGAGCTGAAGCTAACCGCTCCTGCTAAATCCAGTTCAGCTCCAGCCGGCGGGGCCAGACTGGACCAGGGGCGCTATGGGGGGTTTATTGGAGGGTGGTGGTCAAGGCCGGAGCCAGAACCGCCGCCGAGGAGGTATGCCCGCCCAGCCCTCCCCTGTTTTGTTCAGGTTGAGGCGCGGTCGCAGTCCGCGCCTTTAGGGGGGGGGTACTGTCACACCCTGGCTCTGGGACTCTATATGTTGAGCCAGGGTGTGTTCATTCTATGTGTTTATTTCTATGTTGGTAATTCTGTTGTGTTTATTTCTATGTTGGCTAGAGTGACTCCCAATCAGAGGCAACGAGTGTCAGCTGTCGTTGGTTGTCTCTGATTGGGAGCCATATTTATACTGTCTATTTTCCCTTTGTGGTTGTGGGTTCTTGTTCCGTGTTCGGTCATTGTTACCGTGGACTTCACGAGTCGTTTCTTGTTTTGTTGATTGTGTTCTATTATCACTAAAGATAATAAAGTTAAACATGTTCGTTCATCACGCTGCGCCTTGGTCTGTTCATTACGACGATCGTGACATATATGCCACAACTGTCAGGTGGATGGATTATCTTGGCAAAGGAGAAATGTTCACTAACAGGGATGTAAACACATTTGTGCACAACATTTGAGAGAAATAAGCTTTTTGTGCATATGGAACATTTCTGGGATCTTTTATTTCAGCTCATGAAACATGGGATCAACACTTTACATGTTGCGTTGATATTTTTGTTCAGTGTTGATACAGTAGCCCAAACTCAATCAGCACACGGACAATATTTAAAAAAGACAATGAATTCTCGGGCCAGATATAGCCTATTTGTTTTTACAAAAAAAACGTGCAACTGCGACCCAAACTAGCCATTGTTTTATTTGAAAAAATATGGCCCTTTATAATGTCCACTTATGTACATATGCTGTATATATCATTTTAACATATTAAAAAATTGATAAATAATATTTGTCCAACCCTTGCTGCTATGCTTGCAGAGGTGCATAATATGCTGCAACCCTAATCAGAAAGTCTTTAATAACTCCAAATAACAAAAACATAGCTAAAGGTTGATGTAACATTTCAACTTAAAACATATACAGTACAAGTCAAAAGTTTGGACACACCTACTCATGCAATGGTTTTTATTTTTTTAAACAATTTTTTACATTGTAGAATAATAGTGAAGACATCAAAACTATGAAATAACACATATGGAATCATGTAGTAACCAAAAAAGTGTTAAACAAATCAAAATATATTTTATATTTGAGATTCTTCAAATAGCCACCTTTTGCCTGGATGACAGCTTTGCACACTCTTGGCATTCTCTCAACCAGCTTCACCTGGAATGCTTTTCCAACAGTCTTGAAGGAGTTGCCACATATGCTGAGCACTTGTTGGCTGCTTTTCCTTCACTCTGCCGTCCGACTCATCCCAAACTATCTCATTTGGGTTGAGGTCGGGGGATTGTGGAGGCCAGGTCATCTGACGCAGCACTCCATCACTCTCCTTCTTGGTAAAATAGCCCTTACACAGCCTGGAGGTGTGTTGCGTCATTGTCCTGTTGAAAAACAAATGATAGTCCCACTAAGCCCAAACCAGATGGGATGTCGTATCACTGCAGAATGCTGTGGTAGCCATGCTGGTTAAGTGTGCCTTGAATTCTAAATAAATCACAGACTGTGCCACCAGCAAAGCACCCCCACACCATAACACCTCCTCCTCCATGCTTTATGGTGGGAACTACACATGCAGAGATCATCCGTTCACCCACACCGCGTCTCACAAGACACAGCGGTTTGAACCAAAAATCTCAAATTTGGACTCCAGACCAAAGGACAAATTTCCACAGTCTGATGTCCATTGCTCATGTTTCTTGGCCCAAGAAGGTCTCTTCTTATTATTGGTGTCCTTTAGTAGTGGTTTCTTTGCAGCAATTCGACCATGAAGGCCTGATTCACACAGTCTCCTCTGAACAGTTGATGTTGAGATGTGTCTGTTACTTGAACTCTGTGAAGCATTTATTTGGGCTGCAATTTCTGAGGCTGGTAACTCTAATGAACTTATCCTCTGCAGCAGAGGTAACTCCAGGTCTTCTTCCTGTGGCGGTCCTCATGAGAGCCAGTTTCATCATAGCGCTTGATGGTTTTTGCGACTGCACTTGAAGAAACTTTAAAAGTTCATGAAATGTTCAGTATTGACTGACCTTCTTGTCTTAAAGTAATGATGGACTGCCGTTTCTAAGATGGCGTAGCAGTGCGGTCGCTTTTATTCATTGTCCCTGTGTAAATATCCCGTTTCTTGTTTTTTTTGTCTATTTTGTATATATTTCTCAATTTTTACTTTTCATTCTTTAACTAAATATACTTTCCTGCAACCCGCCTCACCCAACGTGGAAAGGATTCTATTATTTCTATATAACTTTCATCAAGAACCGTAAGCTGAAAATAGTGTAGCTGCAACTGAATGGCTACTTACTATTAGTCACCGTTAGCGTCTTCACCACTGTCCGTGGCCTACACTATCCACCAGCCAGCTCTAGCTCTAGCCTGGACAATTTGTCGGCCAGTCTGCACAGCGTGCTATCGACCCAGCGTGCTATCGACCCAGAGCTTATTGGACTTTCTGCCGGAATCACTGGACCCTAGCGCCGGATCATCGCAACCAGCTAGCTAGCTGCAACCTGTTGTTGGCTGATTACCATTGCCCTATAGTAAGCACCAGTTAGCCTTGAGCTAGCCTCAGGCCCATCTCCCGGCTATCTACCTCTCTGTCAACCGGACGGGATCTCCTAGTGTTGACACTGAGCCCCGCCGATCCAACACGACTGGTCTGCCGACGAAATAGTCTGATGTGGTTTCAACAGGCTTCCCGTTGCGACGACCACGAAGATCCATCTGCCAGCCCCGGCCCGCTAGCACACGCAAACTACAACTGTGCTCCCTGCTAGCTGTGCTGAAGCACCAATTTGAACTGCTCTCTGACTCACATATTGCTGTTCACTGGACCTTATGATCACTCAGCTGCACAGCTGATGCCTGCTGGACTGTTTTTTATTTAAAAAAATTATTTCACCTTTATTTATCCAGGCAAACCAGTTGAGAGCAAGTTCTCATTTACAACTGCGACCTGGCCATGTCAGTTTGGCACCGATGTGGATGTGATGAGGAGTCAGGCGCAGGACACAGAGGTTTAGTCCAACAAACTTTACTATAGTAAAGTGAACAATAATCACTACACGACCTCGAAAATACAGAGGCGAGAACGGTACGCAACATGCGTAAAACAAAACATGTAGAGCGCAAAACACGCAGCTCAAACGACACGCGGACAACAACACACAATATAACTAACACAAAACAGGGAACTTATAGGACACGTAATTAGGACACAAACAGACACAGGTGTACCAGACAGACCAAAGCAATCAACACACGAAACATACAATGGTGGCAGCTAGTATTCCGGGGACGGCGAACGCCGAAGCCTGCCCGAACCAGGAGGAGGAGCAGCCTCGGCCGAAACCGTGACAGTACCCCCTGACGCTGGCTCCAGCCGTGCGCTGACCCGGTCTCGGGGACGGCCAGGAGGACGCGGACCCGGGCGTGGGATGCCCACGGTGGAACTCTGTCAGGAGGGATGGGGTTGAGGATGTCCCTCCTAGGCACCCAGCACCGTTCCCTCCGGACCGTACCCCTCCCACTCCACGAGATACTGGAGACCACTCCTCCGGCGCCTCGAGTCCAATATAGTCCGGACCCTGTACGCCGGTGCCCCCTCGATGTCCAAAGGGGGTGGAGGGGTCTCTCCTATCTCCTCCTCTTGGAGTGGACCAGCTACCACCGGCCTGAGAAGAGACACATGGAACGAGGGGTTAATATTTTTGTACTCAATAGGCAGTTGTAATCTGTAACACACCTCGTTCAATCTTCTCAGGACTTTGAAGGGCCCCACAAACCGCTGACCCAGCTTCCGGCAGGGCAGGCGGAGGGGCAGGTTTCGAGTCGAGAGCCAGACTCGATCTCCCGGTGCGTACACCGGCCCCTCACTGCGGTGGCGATCGGCGCTCGCCTTGTGTTGACGGATGGCACGCTGCAGATGGACATGGGCAGCGTCCCACGTCTCCTCCGAGCGCCGAATCCACTCGTCCACCGCAGGGGCCTCGGTCTGGCTCTCGTGCCACGGTGCCAGGACCGACTGATACCCTAAAATACACTGGAAAGGTGTTAATCCGGTGGAGGAGTGGCGGAGAGAGTTCTGGGCCATCTCTGCCCAGGGGATATACCTCGACCACTCCTCCGGCCGGTCCCGGCAATAGGACCTCAAAACCTACCCACATCCTGGTTCACACGTTCAACCTGCCCATTGCTCTCTGGGTGGTACCCGAGGTAAGGCTAAGCGAGACCCCCAGGCGTTCCATGAACGCCCCCAGACTCTGGAGGTGAACTGGGGACCTCGGTCGGACACAATATCCTCGGGGACCCCATAGTGCCGGAACACGTGGGTAAAGAGGGCCTCGGCGGTCTGTAGGGCAGTAGGGAGACCCGGCAGTGGGAGGAGACGACAGGCCTTAGAAAACCGATCCACAACGACCAAAATGGTGGTATTACCCTGGGAAGGGGGTAGATCGGTCACAAAATCCACCGAGAGGTGGGACCATGGTCGTTGTGGAACGGGCAGAGGATGTAACTTACCCCTGGGCAAATGTCTAGGTGCCTTACACTGGGCACACACCGAGCAGGAGGAGACATAAACCCTCACATCCCTGGCTAACGTTGGCCACCAGTATTTCACGCTAAGGCAGTGCACCGTCCGACCAATACCAGGATGTCCAGAGGAGGGTGATGTATGAGCCCAAGAAATAAGCCGATCACGAACCTCGAGCGGAACATACGTCCGCCCCACAGGACACTCGGGGGGAGTAGGGTCGGTACGCAGCGCCCGCTCGATTTCCATATCGACCTCCCATACTACCGGAGCCACCAGACAAGACTCCGGCAGTATGGAAGTAGGCTCAATGGACCTCTCCTCTGTGTCATACTGCCGGGACAGGGCGTCTGCCTCTTACCGTTCTGGGACCCAGGGATGTATGTGATCTTAAAAACAAACCGGGTCAGGAACATGTTCCACCTAGCCTGACGAGGGTTCAATCTCCTAGCTGCCCGGATGTACTCCAGGTTACGGTGATCAGTCAGAATGAGGAAAGGGTGTTGAGCCCCTCAAGCCAATGCCTCCACACCTTTAGGGCCTGGACTACAGCTAACAGCTCCCTGTCCCCAACGTCATAATTGCGCTCCGCCGAGCTGAGCTTCTTAGAGTAGAACGCACAGGGGCGGAGCTTAGGTGGCGTGCCGGACCGTTGTGACAGGACTGCCCCAATACCGGTCTCGGGCGCGTCCACCTCTACTTGGAAAGGCAAAGAGGGATCCGGATGCGCCAGCACCGGGGCCGAGACGAACAGGTTCTTCAGCTTGACAAATGCCATGTCCGCCTCAGCTGACCACCGCAAGCGCACCGGACCCCCCTTTAGCAGGGACGTAATGGGAGCTGCAACCTGTCCAAAGCCCCGGATAAACCTCCGGTAGTAATTAGCGAAACCCAAGAACCGCTGCACCTCTTTTACGGTGGTTGGAGTTTGCCAATTACGCACAGCCGCTACCCGATCTACCTCTATCTCCACGCCAGACGCGGACAACCGATAACCCAAAAAGGAGACGGACTCCTGGAAGAACAGGCATTTCTCTGCCTTGACATACAAGTCATGCTCCAACAGTCGTCTCAATACTGGCGCACCTGGGCTACATGCTCGGCTCGTGTAGAAGAATACACTAGAATGTCGTCCAATGTACACCACTACACCCCTGCCCATGCATGTCCCGGAAAATCTCGTCAACAAAGGATTGGAAGACTGAAGGAGCATTCATTAACCCGTATGGCATGACGAGATACTGCGTAATGACCCGAGGTGGTGCTAAATGCTGTTTTCGATTCATCCCCCTCCCTAATGCGCACCAAATTGTACGCGCTCCTGAGATCCAACTTTGTGAAGAACCAGGCTCCGCGTAATGACTCCGTCATCGTCGCAATCAGTGGAAGTGGATAACTGTATTTTACTGTGATCTGATTGAGACTACGGTAATCAATACACGGGCGCAATCCCCCGTCCTTCTTCTTCACAAAGAAGAAACTCGAGGAGACCGGAGAAGTAGAGGACCGTATGTATCCCTGTGCCAAGGACTCGGCTATGTAAGTCTCCATAGCCGCAGTTTCCTCTTGGAGACAGGGGGATACACATGACTCCTGGGAAGAGCTGCTCCGGTCTGGAGATTTATCGCACAGTCCCCTGTCTATGAGGAGGTAGCCGTGCTGCCCTCGATTTGCTAAACACTAGTGCTAAATCCTCATACTGGGGGAATGCGCAGTGCGGGTACTTGGTTCGGACTCTCTACCG
Organism: Coregonus clupeaformis; assembly: GCF_020615455.1. Lineage (NCBI taxonomy): Eukaryota > Metazoa > Chordata > Actinopteri > Salmoniformes > Salmonidae > Coregonus > Coregonus clupeaformis. The sequence continues at coordinate 13,414,041 of NC_059199.1, forward strand.
AGGTCGCCCCTATGGAAACACCTAGACATCTCCCTACACACTGGGCAGACCACTCCATAAGAGCCCTCTGTTGCCACGCTATGGTAGGATCGTGGGTGCTTAACCAGGGAAGCCCCAACACCACTGGGTACGCAGGAGAGTCAATCAGATAGAACTGAATGATTTCCTCATGACCCCCCCTGCGTCGTCATCGTCAGCGGTGCTGTGACATCCCTGATCAGACCCGACCCCAACGGCCGGCTGTCTAATGCGTGGACAGGGAATGGAACTTCTACCGGCCGAAGGGGAATTCCTAACCTAGCACAAAATGCCCGATCAATAAAGTTCCCAGCTGCGCCTGAATCTACTAGCGCCTTATGCTGGGAATGAGGTGCCACCTGTGGAAAACGCACAGGAATACTCATGTGACCAACAGAGAGCTCTGGGTAAGTGGGGCGCCTACTCACCTGAAATGACTCCCCAGTGCGTGACCTGTTGTCCCCTCTCTCAGAAGACCCTCCCCAGCACCTGGCCGCGGTGTGTCCTCCACGGCCACAGTTGGTGCAGGGGGTGGCCCCCCTCGGGTTCTCCCTCCTCCTCTCTCTAGCGCCAGCACCCCGAGCTCCATAGGAATTGGCTCGGAGGTGCTGGAGGATGAAATGGACGACCCCCACTCGGGACGTCCGCGGGTGGCCAGCAGGGGTGTCAAGCCGGATGGAGATGTCCACCAGCTGGTCGAAGCATAGGTTGGTGTCCCTGCAGGCCAGCTCACGACGAACGTCCTTTCGCAGGCTACACCGGTACTGGTCGATGAGGGCCCTCTCATTCCATCCTGCATCCGCAGCTAACGTCCGGAACTCCAGTGCGAACTCCTGTGCGCTCCTCTTCTCCTGTCGGAGGTAGAACAGACGCTCCCCGCCGCCTTCCCTTCAGGTGGGTGATCGAAGACTGCCCGGAAGCGGCGGGAGAACTCAGCGTAGGTGATGGTAGCTGCGTCTATTCTCCTCCATTCGGCGTTGGCCCACTCCAACGCCTTTCCGGATAGACAGGAGATGAGGGCGGAGACGCTCTCGTATCCCGAGGGCGCTGGGTGTATAGTAGCCAGGTATAGTTCTACCTGCAGGAGGAAACCCCTGACACCCGGCTGCAGAACCGTCATATGCCCCTCAGGAGCGAGAGCCGAATACCACTGGGTTCCGGCGCTGAGAGAGGAGGACTGACCGGTGGTGATGGGATGGTGTATGAGGACGTGGGCACCTCTCCATTAGCCAACCGGTGCAGAGTGTTGGACACCTCGCCCAGAACGGCCTCCAGTTGCCGGATCATGGAGTCCTGCTGACTGAGCCGTTCTTCTAGCGACCAGGTTGTCGTCGCTGATCCTGCTGACTCCATAGAAGGTGTGTTGTTCTGTCAGTTTGGCACCGATGTGGATGTGATGAGGAGTCAGGCGCAGGACACAGAGGTTTAGTCTAACAAACTTTACTATAGTAAAGTGAACAATAATCACTACACGACCTCGAAAATACAGAGGCGAGAACGGTACGCAACATGCGTAAAACAAAACATGTAGAGCGCAAAACACGCAGCTCAAACGACACGCGGACAACAACACACAATATAACTAACACAAAACAGGGAACTTATAGGACACGTAATTAGGACACAAACAGACACAGGTGTACCAGACAGACCAAAGCAATCAACACACGAAACATACAACGGTGGCAGCTAGTATTCCGGGGACGGCGAACGCCGAAGCCTGCCCGAACCAGGAGGAGGAGCAGCCTCGGCCGAAACCGTGACAGGCCAAGATAAAGCAAAGCAGTGCGATAAAAACAACAACACAGAGTTACATATGGGGTAAAACAAAACAAAGTCAAAAATACAACAGAAATACATATAATATACAGTGTGTGCAAATTTAGCAAGTTATGGAGGTAAGGCAATAAAATAGGCTATAGTGCAAAATAATTACAATTAGTATTAACACTGGAATGATAGATGTGCAAGAGATGATGTGCAAATAGAGATACTGGGGTACAAATTAGCAAAATAAATAACAATATAGGGATGAGGTAGTTGGGCGGGCTAATTTCAGATGGGCTGTGTACAGGTGCAGTGATCGGTAAGGTGCTCTGACAACTGATGCTTAAAGTTAGTGAGGGAGATAAGTGTCTCCAGCTTCAGAGATTTTTGCAATTTGTTCCAGTCATTGGCAGCAGAGAACTGGAAGGAATTGCGGCCAAAGGAGGTGTTGGCTTTGGGGATGACCAGTGAGATATACCCGCTGGAGCGCAGACTACGGGTGGGTGTTGCTATGGTGACCAATGAGCTAAGATAAGGCGGGGATTTGCCTAGCAGTGATTTATAGATGGCCTGGAGCCAGTGGGTTTGGCGACGAATATGTAGTGAGGACCAGCCAACAAGAGCGTACAGGTCACAGTGGTGGGTATTATATGGGGCTTTGGAGACAAAACGGATGGCACTGTGATAGACTACATCCAATTTGCTGAGTAGAGTGTTGGAGGCTATTTTGTAAATGACATCGCCGAAGTCAAGGATCGGTAGGATAGTCAGTTTTACGAGGGCATGTTTGGCAGCATGAGTGAAGGAGGCTTTGTTGCGAAATAGGAAACCGATTCTAGATTTAACTTTGGATTGGAGATTCTTAATGTGAGTCTGGAAGGAGAGTTTACAGTCTAACCAGACACCTAGATATTTGTAGTTGTCCACATACTCTAGGTCAGACCCGTCGAGAGTAGTGATTCTAGTCGGGTGGGCGGGTGCAAGCAGCGTTCGGTTGAAGAGCATGCATTTAGTTTTACTAGTGTTTAAGAGCAGTTGGAGGCTACTGAAGGAGTGTTGTATGGAATTGAAGCTCGTTTGGAGGTTTGTTAACACAGTGTCCAATGAAGGGCCAGATGCATACAAAATGGTGTCGTCTGCGTAGAGGTGGATCTGAGAGTCACCAGCAGCAAGAGCGACGTCATTGATATACACAGAGAAAAGAGTCGGCCCAAGAATTGAACCCTGTGGCACCCCCATAGAGACTGCCATAGGTCCAGACAACAGGCCCTCCGATTTGACACATTGAACTCTATCTGAGAAGTAGTTGGTGAACCAGGCGAGGCAGTCATTTGAGAAACCAAGGCTATTTAGTCTGTTCCTTTACACGGTACCCTGTCCTGTCCTGTTTATTCTGTTTAGCCTTAGCCCAAACGTTATCTCTATTTCCAGTTGTTGTCTTAGCTCTCTCTAATAACACCTGTGACTGCTTTATGCCTCTCTCCCATGTCAATTATGCCTTGCCTATTGCTGTTTGGGTTAGTTCTTATTATACAATTTCACTGTAGAACCCCTAGTCCCTCTCAAACTGCCTCAAATAGTTCCTTTGTTCCACCCCCCATACACGCCGAGACCGGCTCAATCGGTGCCTCTAGTGACGCTATCTCTTTCATTGTTACCCAACGCTTAGGGTTACCTGAACTGTACTCATATCCTTCCATATCCTTTTCTGTACATAATGCCCTGTATCTTTTCTACAACGCCCGGAGAACTGCCCCCTTTTTTCTATGTACCCAACGCACTAGAAGACCAGTTCTTAAAGCCTTTAGTCGTATCCTTATTCTAGTCCTCCTCTGTTCCTCTGGTGATGTAGAGGCTAACCCAGGCCCTGCAGCCCCCAGTATCACTCCTACTCCCCAGGAGCTATCATTTGTTGACTTCTGTAACCGTAAAAGTCTTGGTTTTCTGCACGTAAATATCAGAAGCCTCCTTCCTAAGTTTGAGTTATTCACTGCGTTAGCACACTCCGCCAACCCTGATGTTCTAGCAGTGTCTGAATCCTGGCTTAGGAAGGCCACCAAAAAATTCTGAAATGTCCATCCCCAACTATAACATTTTCCGTCTAGATAGAACTGCCAAAGGGGGTGGAGTTGCAATCTACTGTAGAGATAGCCTGCAGAGCTCTATCATACTATCCAGATCTGTGCCCAAACAGTTTGAGCTTCTACTTCTAAAAATCCACCTTTCCAGAAATAAATCTCTCACTGTTGCCGCTTGCTACAGACCCCCTCAGCCCCCAGCTGTGCCCTGGACACCATATGTGAATTAATTGCCCCCCATCTATCCTCAGAGTTCGTACTGCTTGGTGACCTAAACTGGGATATGCTTAACACCCCGGCCATCCTACAATCTAAACTAGATGCCCTCAATCTCACACAAATTATCAACGAACCTACCAGGTACAACCCTAAATCCGTAAACATGGGTACCCTCATAGATATCATCCTGACTAACTTACCCTCTAAATACACCTCCGCTGTCTTCAACCAGGATCTCAGCGATCACTGCCTTATTGCCTGCGTCCGTAACGGGTCCGCGGTCAAACGACCACCCCTCATCACTGTCAAACGCTCCCAAAAACACTTCAGCGAGCAGGCCTTCCTAATTGACCTGGCCCAGGTATCCTGGATGGATATAGATCTCATTCCGTCAGTAGAGGATGCCTGGTTGTTCTTTAAAAGTAATTTCCTCTCAATCTTAAATAAACATGCCCCATTCAAAAAATACAGAACTAAGAACAGATCTAGCCCCTGGATCTCCTCAGACTTGACTGCCCTTGACCAGCACAAAAACATCCTGTGGCGTACTGCATTAGTATCAAATAGCCCCCGCGATATGCAACTTTTCAGGGAAGTTAGGAACCAATATACACAAGCAGTTAGGAAAGCAAAAGGCTAACTTTTTCAAACAGAAATTTGCTTCCTGTAGCACTAACTCCAAAAAGTTTTGGGACACTGTAAAGTCCATGGAAAATAAGAGCACTTCCTCCCAGCTGCCCACTGCACTGAGGCTAGGAAACACTATCACCACCGATAAATCTACAATAATCGAGAATTTCAACAAGCATTTTGCTACGGCTGGCCATGCTTTCCACCTGGCTACCACTACCCTGTCCACCAGCTCTGCACCCTCCGCTGCAACTTGCCCATGCCCCCCCCGCTTCTCCTTCACACAAATCCAGACAGCTGATGTTCTGAAAGAGCTGCAAAATCTGGACCCCTACAAATCTTCTGGGCTAGACAATCTGGACCCTTTCTTTCTAAAACTAGCTGCAAATTGTCGCAACCCCCTATTACTAGCCTGTTCAACCTCTCTTTCGTAACGTCTGAGATCCCCAGAGATTGGAAAGCTGCCGCGGTCATCCCCCTCTTCAAAGGGGGTGACACTCTAGATCCAAACTGTTACAGACCCATATCCATCCTGCCCTGCCTTTCAAAAGTTTTTGAAAGCCAAGTCAACAAACAGATCACCGACCATTTCGAATCCCACCGTACCTTCTCCGCTATGCAATCCGGTTTCCGAGCTGGTCATGGGTGCACTTCAGCCACGCTCAAGGTCCTAAACAATATTATAACCGCGATCGATAATAGACAGAACTGTGCAGCCGTTTTCATTGACCTGGCCAAGGCTTTCGACTCTGTTAACCACCGCATTCTTATTGGCAAACTAAATAGCCTTGGTTTCTCAAATGACTGCCTCGCCTGGTTCACCAACTACTTCTCAGATAGAGTTCAATGTGTCAAATCGGAGGGCCTGTTGTCTGGACCTATGGCAGTCTCTATGGGGGTGCCACAGGGTTCAATTCTTGGGCCGACTCTTTTCTCTGTGTATATCAATGATGTCGCTCTTGCTGCTGGTGACTCTCAGATCCACCTCTACGCAGACGACACCATTTTGTATACATCTGGCCCTTCATTGGACACTGTGTTAACAAACCTCCAAACGAGCTTCAATGCCATACAACACTCCTTCAGTAGCCTCCAACTGCTCTTGAACACTAGTAAAACTAAATGCATGCTCTTCAACCGAACGCTGCTTGCACCCGCCCACCCGACTAGAATCACTACTCTCGACGGGTCTGACCTAGAGTATGTGGACAACTACAAATATCTAGGTGTCTGGTTAGACTGTAAACTCTCCTTCCAGACTCACATTAAGAATCTCCAATCCAAAGTTAAATCTAGAATCGGTTTCCTATTTCGCAACAAAGCCTCCTTCACTCATGCTGCCAAACATGCCCTCGTAAAACTGACTATCCTACCGATCCTTGACTTCGGCGATGTCATTTATAAAATAGCCTCCAACACTCTACTCAGCAAATTGGATGTAGTCTATCACAGTGCCATCCGTTTTGTCTCCAAAGCCCCATATAATACCCACCACTGTGACCTGTACGCTCTTGTTGGCTGGTCCTCACTACATATTCGTCGCCAAACCCACTGGCTCCAGGCCATCTATAAATCACTGCTAGGCAAATCCCCGCCTTATCTTAGCTCATTGGTCACCATAGCAACACCCACCCGTAGTCTGCGCTCCAGCAGGTATATCTCACTAGTCATCCCCAAAGCCAACACCTCCTTTGGCCGCAATTCCTTCCAGTTCTCTGCTGCCAATGACTGGAACAAATTGCAAAAATCTCTGAAGCTGGAGACACTTATCTCCCTCACTAACTTTAAGCATCAGTTGTCAGAGCACCTTACCGATCACTGCACCTGTACACAGTCCATCTGAAATTAGCCCGCCCAACTACCTCATCCCTATATTGTTATTCATTTTGCTCATTTGTACCCCAGTATCTCTATTTGCACATCATCTCTTGCACATCTATCATTCCAGTGTTAATACTAATTGTAATTATTTTGCACTATAGCCTATTTATTGCCTTACCTCCATAACTTGCTACATTTGCACACACTGTATATATATTTATTTCTGTTGTATTTTTGACTTTGTTTTGTTTTACCCTATATGTAACTCTGTGTTGTTGTTTTTATCGCACTGCTTTGCTTTATCTTGGCCAGGTCGCAGTTGTAAATGAGAACTTGTTCTCAACTGGTTTACCTGGTTAAATAAAGGTGAAATAAAATAAAAAAATAAAAAGCTGTTCTTGCCAGAATATGGGCTTGGTTTTTTACCAAATAGGGCTATCTTCTGTATACCCCCCCTACCTTGTTACAACACAACTGATTGTCTCAAACGCATTAAGAAGGAAATACATTCCACAAATTAGGCACACCTGTTAATTGAAATGCATTCCAGGTGACTACCTCATGAAGCTGGTTGAGAGAATGCCAAGAGTGTGCAAAGCTGTCATCAATGCAAAGGGTGGCTATTTGAAGAATCTCAAATATAAAATATATTTTGATTTGTTTAACACTTTTTTGGTTACTACATGATTCCATATGTGTTATTTCACTGGTTATGGATCACCGGTGCAATGCAATGCAGCATTGCTGTATGGTGCACTCAAAATGTATTGTAGTTGAGTAGCCAACCTAGGCTACTGCTCAAATGCTGTTTCTGTTTTACATGGTGTTTTGTTGCAGGTTTTGTTTTTTGGTTATTAATTGTCAAGCTTTAAAAACCGAAGCCAGACTGCAACATTTTAGTAGCCTAGCTAGGACTGTGGCATGTGTCTGTACTCTTTCTCTCCGCTGTAAACGGGACACATGAAAGAAGCGCAATTGAATTGAATTAAACGATGTGAGCGCATCTGGCTGTACTTCATTAAAGTAGCTGACTCAACTGTTGACTCATTTATACTCGCTTGTGTGTCCTATTCAGCCCACGGGCCTTGTGTTTGACACATGTGCGCTAGCCCATTAGCCACGTTATGATTGACTTGTGATCATTGCCCTTGCTAGTTTGATTGTACTGACATTCCCAGCCTTAGTTATAGTCATCTGTTTTTGTTCAAAATATTGAGTAATTGAAACTGAAACGGGGCATCCCGAATGGGTTGTGGCAGCAAACAATGTACCAGGTCAGCTGTGATTTACAACCTAACAGCAATATTTTTGGACTACCAAGAAATGTTTTGGTGGATTATATTAAATAATGCATTGAACTGCATCCATCTATTCTGCCAACAATGCCTTACTGTACGTCATGGAATTTTGAGTCAAATATAACCTATTTTCAAAACCTCTTATTAAGTTGGTTTTGAAGTATAAACTGGGAATTTTAAATTTTTGACTCATATTATGATTGTTTGTTCGTTTCATATCCACAAAGTAGTTCAAACACTGTTGGTTCCACTTTAATGAGATGTACACTAAAACAGACACCATTTTGTTATAACACAACACCTAACACATAGCAACCACTGCCCTTCGCTCCCTTATTATCTAATAAGTGAAAATCTCGCATGGCGCTATGATTTGCGATCGTGGCAGAGACAGTGGAGACATCATTTACAACACATTGTGCAACACTCAGCCACAAATAGAGGGACAGCAGCACAGCATCTACAGATGTAGGATCTTAATTTTAGGCAGTTTGCTACAGCAGGAAAATAATCCTACAGCAACAGGAAATGTGAATTATTATGTGGATTATAATGAATGGAATTTTTTTATAGGGGTTGAAACATTTTTCATGAAGGAAAATCAAGTCTGACAATTTTAACTGGAAATTACAAACTTTAGAAACCTTTTTAAACCTCCAATACACTACATGTTTGCACTTCCTGCTGTGCAGGAAAATTCTCAGCAACAAAACAGTGATCAAATTAAAATCCTACATCTGTAGGCACCCTGCCATCTTCCATCATCACCTTAAGCCCATTGGTTGATTCGCATAATATCATAGGTTTGTCATATGCAAGAACATGAGTTTGAGTCAAAATAAATAAATGTAATTTGTCACATGCGCCAAATACAACAGTTGTAGACTTTACCGTGAAATGCTTACTTACGAGCCCTTTCCCAACAATGCACAGTTAAAAAGTAAGAAAATTAGCTAAATGAAATATAAAATAGTAACAAGTACCGAGTCAATGTGCAGGGGTACGAGGTAGTTGAGGTAATATGTACAGGTAGGTAGGGGTAAAAGTGACTAGACAATCAGGATAGATAATAATCAGAGTAGCAGCAGCATATGTGAAGAGTGAAAGTGTGTCTATGTGTGAGTGTGTGTGTGTGTATATGTGTTGGAGAGTCAGTGTAGTATGTGTGAGTGTGTGGGTAGAGTCCAGTGAGTGTGCATAGAGCCGGTGCAAGAGAGTCGGTGCATAAAAAGGAGGTCAATGCAAATAGTCAGGGTAGCCATTTGATTAACTGTTCAGCAGTCTTATGGTTGGGGGTAGAAGCTGTTCAGGAGTCTTTTGGTACCAGACTTGGCGGTTCGGTACCGATTGCCGTGTGGTAGCAGAGGGAACAGTCTATGACTTGGGTGGCTGGAGTCTTTGGCCAGAATGGCAGGGAGCTCAGCCCCAGTGATATACTGGGCCGTACGCACTATCCTCCATAGCGCATTGCGATTGGATGCCAAGTAGTTTCCATACTAAGCGGTAATGCAGCCAGTCAAGATGCTCTCAATGGTGCAGCTGTAGAACTTTTTGAGGATCTGGGAGCCCATGCCAAATCTTTTCAAAGCCTCCTGAGGGGGAAGAGGCGTTGTCGTGCCCTCTTCACGACTGTGTTGGTGTGTTTGGACCATGATAGGTCCTTAGTGATGTGAACACTGAGGAACTTGAAGCTCTCGACCCGCTCCACTACAGCCCTGTCGATGTGAATGTCCCATAATATCATGGGTTTTAGTGTCATCCAAGCAACCAGAATTTATTCTGTGAAAGTTCCAAGAACATTTGTTAGGTTGCAGCAAATGTTCTCATAACACAAAACTGTCCAGTTGTGCTGATGATTATACAATGTTTAAAACATTTGCCTGATGTTGCAAGAACGTTCTCAGAACGTTGCTCTCACATTCTGTTGCGGCAGTATGGTCTAAAAACATGTGGTATTACATTACCTGGAAACCTAATGTAAACGTTTGGGGAATGTTCTGTGGTGGTTGTTACAGATGTTGTGCACAATATTTTAGTGAATGTCTTTGGAATGTTATTATCCTAATGTTATATAAAAACCCTAGCTTATGTTCTGGGAATGTGCCGGTTTGCTGGGAGGGCGTGTACCAGCCCGTCAGCCGTATCCAAAGCTAATGCCTAGGCTTTAGCTCAATGGGCTAACACATCTTTGCTGGGCACAGGAGTCCCAGATTCAAACCCAGTCAGTCACATTTGCATTAGCCAGGGTCAAACGGCAGAATAATGACTTGGCTTCTGGTGTGGACACTAGAGAGATAGAGAATATCTGATGATGTGTTTCCTTGAAGGCTGCACAATAGTAGCCTTGTAAGTACCAGACTGATTACCGCTGAATCCGTGTAGCGAAACAGAATGTAAGCTCGCGAGACTTCCAGATGGTTGTACGAGGTTAGCACAATAGAGTCTAAAACAAAACATATAAAGGAGATGGATGAGGCCATTTATCTTTGGATTCTTCCTGGAAGTGCTCTATTGCCATTAGTTCATAGGACTGGCCCTCTGCCTCTTATTAAACCAACATCAAAGAAGCACATTAGGAAGTCTAATTGGGGTATGACTGAGAAACATGACTGAAGGGAGAGAAAGAGAACAGTAGGTTTGCATCTATACATATGGACCAGCACATCTCCTCACCAGTTCTTATCAAAGTGTCAGAAATCACCCCAAAATGACTGTTCATATTAAAATGACTAATGATTCAACAAAACTAACCAACTTAAAAATCAAGGTTTTGTGTATCTCCTAACAAATGTTTAGGAATCATATTGAAGGTTTCAATACATTTCAATGGCTCACACAATATGCTTTATGAAACCCCAGTTTCAAGAGGTCCAAAATGTTGATCGTGTGTGTCAGAGTAATTTACCTTTTCAAGTCTGTTTGTACCAGAATGGCATTTGAACACATAGTGCCGCCTTGGTTGGTCAGACCGTGTGAACGAGTTTAATTGACTCTTGGCCCTGTGCTTGTTTTAGCGTTCTGATGTTTGGCAGCAGAGCCCACGTACGTCCCTGAAAGCCTGGCGGTATCTCACATACTCAGGGGAAGTGGGAGAAGGTAGAAGGTTGGGTGAGGGCTCCCCAGAGAGAGGGAGGGAGGGCTAACATCCAATCAAACCCGCATTACAGGTTTTAGGCTACACAGTTATTTTTCCCATGATACTGTAACATCACAGTATGACTTTGGGTACTGTCAAATTCAGCGACCACACAACCCAGTATCACAGATTATTGTGAAATAGACACAAATTACTTATTGCAGGCACACGAAAAAGTAATTGTATACAGTGCATTTCAATCACAGATCAAGAATGAGGTTACTTAAGACAGAAACAATAGGAGGGAGGTTGGTTGGGGAGGATAGGTGGGCATATAACGCGAAGGTCTAGCAACCCAAACGTTGCGTGTTCGAATCTCATTTTAGCAACTTTGCAACTACTTATTACTTTTTAACTACTTAGCTAGCATGTTAGCTAACACTAACACTAACCTTAACCCTTTAAATACTTAGCTAGCATGTTACCTAACCTTAACCCCTAACCCTAACCTTAACGCCCCTAACGTTAGCCACCTAGATAACCTAGCTAACGTTAGCCATAACAGATTGGAATTCGTACTGCGATTTGATGGTCCCGTGTAGCTCAGTTGGTAGAGCATGGCGCTTGCAACGCCAGGGTTGTGGGTTCGATTCCCACGGGGGGCCAGTATGAAAAAATATATGCACTCACTAACTGTAAGTCACTCTGGATAAGAGCGTCTGCTAAATGACTCAAAAGTAAAATGTAAGAAAACTGTGTAAAGTACACAAATGCGTTATGAAGAAAATGTAATATTTTTTAGAATAAGATGTGAGCAGGCAGTAGGTGTGGGTGTGTGTGTGTGTGTGTGTGTGTGTGTGTGTGTGTGTGTGTGTGTGTGTGTGTGCGAGCGCGCGTCTATGTCCATGTGTGCGTTTTACTCACTAACCTGTCACGGGTGCCTCTATGTCCAGCAGGTTCTTCTCAGCCCTCAAGATGGCCGCTCCCTCTCCGATGAGCCTGAGGGCTACGCTCTCCTCCACGCGGCCCTCCTTGGTCAGGTGGCCTTTGAGCACGTCCACTTTGGGCTTCCCATCACTGTCAAACACCTCCTTGGCTGTGAGCCGGTGACTTGGTGGGAACGGGACAGCTGGATGAGTAAAAAAAGAGTTGGACAGTTAGTTACAACAAACCCACAGATACAAAAGCCCTTGTACAGAAAAGAGTGAGGACAAGTGCAATGGTGGACACCCTATGATCCCAAAAGGGGCCAAGAGGATTGAGTCAAATAAGTCACAGGTACAGTTGTATCACTAAATAAGGTGAAGTCCTCCTGTGTTTTAGATTAATTCTGTGTGAAAATAGAACAAAAATGCCTTTGAAATTAGTGTATTTTCATGACATTTTGTGCAAAGAAATCTCTTTTGGAAGAAAGATGTTTGTCACATATCTGGGCAGATGTCAAGGGAAACATAACACCTCTCATCACATGTAACAAAACATTTGTGCTTCAAACTAAATGTGTGAATAAATCTATTTACGATTTATTAAAATAGTAAACAAACTTTGATGTCAAGAGGAAAATAACTTAAGACAGCAAAATGCCTCCCTTCAAAAAAATTTAAAAGTGCGCTTTCAGCAATTATCAAACTGAAAACCAACTGCCGGTGTAACATACACTAATTAGGACTTTGAAATGACAAAATTAATCAACATTTGGTAGCCTCTACCTAGCAGTTATTGTATGTTGCTGCTGCCTGCTGCCTACACATAATCCTATCAAAAGCTCACTTTCCTGGATTTATGGGTAGCATCTTGATAACTTACTAATTACAGTCACCCACAACAATACAATTCATTTGAGGAAAGCAGAAACAAGGAATTCTATGAAAACACATTTTGGTGGAATTTGTAATGACATGGCCTAACAGCTGTACAGTACAAAGTAAGTACACCACCCTAATAGTTCATTGCAAATTAGCCACCAAAGATGCAGAAAATATGAAGTGGATTCACTAACTCAGCATTTTCACACCATCATAAAATAGGAAATCATGTTAACTAACATCCCAGAGAAGCATCACTTCTAACTAGAGGGTAATGTGCTGTGCCTGTAGCCATTACAGTGGAGGGGGGGGGGGATCTCACAGACGGGGCAATGATTTCCCTAAGGTGACATCATCTGTAATCACACCTCTAGCGCACCTCTATGTCACACTGTAATGAATGAAAAAATTGAAAAATGTCATTAATTATGGGGCTTAATTCTATATACCAGTTGTGCTACCTAAAACTGCACAGATCTCTTGGGCAGCGTCCAGGTTCTCAACCCTTCTCCTGAAGTGTGCACTTGAATACTTCCCAGCCAATACTTACACCAGTCCAATGCTTTAAAATCAATGCTCCCTTGTAAACAGCTTTACAAAGTTACACTTATGTCAGGATATCGCTACATTAATTTGACTACACCAACATGCTTTTTTCCCCCCAAAGTGTGAATATGCACAAAATGTAAGCAGAGCTTGCACTTAAGGGCCAATGGAAGGGTTCCAAACAGGAAAACTCTGTTACATACCTGGCAATGCTGAGTGAGCTAAATCAAGTGCTCCTAGTATTTAATTCCATGCCTATAGTAGGATGAAGTAAAGGACATTCAGTATTGTTGGATAATCCTGGCTGCAAGTGAAGCTCTCAGGTTGCTGATGTCCAGATGCTTAGCAGGCTGTTGAACAATGTGTTATGGATATGAGTGAATAGAAGAGAGTTAGCAGAGACTAAGGGGAAAGGGGATACCTAGTCAGTTGCACAACTGAATGCATTCAACCCAAATGTGTCTTCTGAATTTAACGCAACCCCTCTGAATCAGAGGGGTTGGGTTAAATCGGCACCCTGGGAGCAGTAGTTGTTGGGGGTTAACTGCCTTGCTCAAGGGCAAAACGGCAGATTTTCCCACCTTGCGATTCGATACTGCGATTTGATGTTCCAAACATATTGCTCACCATATGTCTGCTGCAGAGAGACAAGAGAGCATGAGAAACAGGTTGGCTCACTATTAACAAATAAGATTAAGGCCAAGCTATAGGAGGAGAAATACCTACGTTTTGGTGTAGGTACAGCTGACTAGCTAGCTCACGCTACCTAGCAAAAAATAAATTAAAATGTGTATATATATATATTTTCTTTTAAATCCAAATCGATACTTTAGGTCAAATATCGATATAATATTGTCCAAAAATAATATTGCGATATGTAACTGTATCGATCCCCCCCCCATCATTACTACTAGTTGGGATATCTGTGTTGTTAATGTCATTTGAGAAGGTGTAGGTTAGTTGGATTGTCAATGTTTGCAATACAAAGATGGCAAAAGTATATTAGCTGTTTTAAAGCCACAGCAATTCCAAATATCTACGCAAATATACGTTGGCTACCGTGATTAATGTTGGCCTAAACGCTTTTTATATACTTTTATGTATTTTATGTATTGCCCATTTCTAATGATCAATCATGTCCTTTCTTAATCCACTCTAATTCATCCTCAATAGTTGATTCGGAAGTTCTTCAAAATCCATTTAATTAGGGCATATTTCAATTTCGAAGACTGTCATTCGGAATGGCACAGGCTCCTTTGTTCCAGCACTTCAGAACTGTGTGAGTGCAGCAGACTGAGTTGGTCGAGCCTGCCTGCCTGGTTGCCTGCTTGTCTGCCCGCCTGGTTGCCTGCCTGGTTGCCTGCTTGCATGGTTGCCTGGTTGATTTCTCAGTATGACTCAAAATTGGGCTCCATTAGCTGATAGCTTTCATTCATTTCATCATTACTCAGCCCCCTGCCATGTCACCAGGCGATTGCTGCTCCGCCAGCTACAGTCTAGAAGGAGCGAAATTGGTCTGCATTTATGTGAAGTCTGAACATGCCCTTACACCACGACTTAAAGGAGAATTTAACTGAAAACTGATAATTTGATATTGTACATGAGGTACAGTAATTAGGTACAGTTATTCATTCATTCAGTAAAGGAACATCAAGGATCACATCTCATCTCTCCAGCAACAACCACCCCACCAAACTTGTCTTGCCCCGGCCTTTTTTAACCCTCACGCTTAAGTAAAATAGACCAACCCCAGGATTCAATATCCTGTTTACGAGCAGTCAGCTTTCAAGACAATAATCTCAGATCTCATTTACCTAACTTTAAGAGCTATGACTCTCTTTTCTCCTGATTTATATCTCCCATCACAATGCAGTGGGACTGTGGGAGTAGAAAATGGCTTTTGGCAATCAGTGAAAAAGTAGGTGCTTAAATTGGTAAAAAGCTCAATAACAGTTTCAACTCAGGAAACCAACAGGCACGCTTAAGAGACATTTCCACCATTAGATAGAAACGCTATCCATCTCCCGCTTGCATAGCAAATTAATACTATGTATTATTCAAACGACACCCCCTCATGTATTTTGAATGCATTATCTATCTCCCCCTCATGCATTATTTGAGGCACTCCAGGGAACAGTAACTAATTCCTTTCCACAGATTAAAAGTATCATTCAAAAGGCTGATTACAGGAAACCATGTTGGTTACACTGCGGGTCGGCACTTTTCACATTGTGTAACAGTCACTTCAGCTCTAAGGTAGGAGTATAATGACGTTGCAGAATAATGATTAATCAGAAGACAGGATGGAAGACTGGTGGATCACTGGTGGATAAATTGTGATATATGACCAAGCATGACACTTGGGGTGCATCTCAATAGTCTGAAGTCATGCAAAGGATACCAGACAGATTTCAGCACATTGAAACTGCAATGCATTATTATATGGCAGCACACAAGCGTAATTGACCAATTAAGAAATCACTGCTGCAAGAATCTTGTCTAGAGCTCTATAATGACATTAGTCAGACGACATTACCTCTCTGCTACTTTCACTACAGCACATTACCTCTCTGCTACTTCCACTGCAGTACATCTTTGCTACTTTCACTGCAGTACCTCTCTTCTACTTTCACTACATTACCTCTAGGATACTTTCACTACATTGCCTCTCTGCTACTTTCACTACCTTAACGAACTAAAGTACTGCTCTCCAACTGGCTACTAAAGCGACAATCAGCAGTAGAAACAATAACAAAGTGTTGGCTGGAGAAATGAAACCACTCTCAAATTCATAGACAGAGCTATGGATGCAAGGACTGACCGTCCATGATATCAACATTATAGTTTTAACCATGTTTTGAGGCTATATAGTGTTTGTTTACATTTACTTTGTTTACAAACATTGGAGTAAAACACGTTTATATTTTGGGATCTGATGGGGTACAGCAGTTGAACTTAGCTCATGAGGCATTTATAAGTTATATACAGTACTTCAAAAATCAATGGGTACATATTAGGCTTGGCTGTATTCCGTATATACCGGGTTATTTGGAAAAAGCCACGGGATGGTTTTTACAATACCGTCAATACCGTTGAAACAATTTATTTGCATTTTTTAAATACATTTGAATATTTGTAGCTACTTTTTAAGTAAATACCTGCAGTCAACTTGTGCAATACGTTAAGAGATAAAGAACAATGCATTCTTCATTTCACCTGTCACATTATTATGAAGCTTACATTAGTAGGGATGTAGCTCAGTTGGTAGAGCATGGCGTTTGCAACGGCAGGGTTGTGGGTTCGATTCCCACGGGGGGCCAGTATGAAAAAAATATAATGTATGCACTCACTAACTGTAAGTCGCTCTGGATAAGAGCGTCTGCTAAATGACAAAACAATTTAAATGTAAAATAGTCCCCAGTCACGCTTCACATGGTGTTTGTTTACAAGCACACAATGACAAGAGACCGGGAGCCTTGTGAGTCACTCACTGTTGTGCAGTATGCGCCAGGTGATCTAATTATAGTATGGAATTCACAACTACATGTTTGCGAGCTAGATATCTTATAACTATTAAGTTAACTTTCTAAAATGTGCTAAATGCTCTGCAGTTGTGCATTTGGTTTGCTAAATTAGTAGCTAGTTAACTATCTAGCTAAGTGGTTAGCTTCTTCCAAAATCAAGCATTCACTTGGTGACAGCAGAGAATCCCCTCCTGGATCAGGAGCCTTGCTGGCTAATATTTGTTTTGTGCGTGCAGCAAACTGTGAGTAGCATTTTTTTGTTACTTGTATAGTTGTTTAGTTTAGGTCAGAAACTGTCCATAATGTTCGCAATGCGCTAGTTAGC
This sequence comes from Coregonus clupeaformis, assembly GCF_020615455.1. NCBI lineage: Eukaryota > Metazoa > Chordata > Actinopteri > Salmoniformes > Salmonidae > Coregonus > Coregonus clupeaformis. The sequence continues at coordinate 13,431,148 of NC_059199.1, forward strand.
ATTTAGTTAGCATTCTCTATGGGATTTGACATGTACTTGTTAGCATTGCTAACCTTTGGATTACAGCGTATCAGTGGGGTTTGAAAACACTGCCCCTTGTGTTCAGTGTCGAATATCCCGGTATGGCACAAGGTCAGTATGAAGGTATGACAATCTGGACACCGCCCAAGCCTAGTACATATAATTAATTTATACGTCCAAAAATGGATGTAGCAACTACTGATTGCCCCTTTTAGCGGTGTATGCTCCAATTACAAGATGCTGGATATATGGTTGTTTCTAGAATATCTCAACATCTCTAACTGGTCCAATAGCTTTCTTCTCCAGAACCCCTATACTATATAAATTGATGCATATGTAGCCATAGAATTACATAGAGAATGTGAATTAAAGGATCTCTATGCATGTAGCCTCCATGATTCAGTAAATATGGCCCAAGTGCACCACGTTTCAGTGCACACACTGAGACATACAACATACATATTTTTTTTTGGGGGGGAGTCTTGATGAACATAATGTAGTGGGACTCAATCATAACAACAAAAAATTGATTTCCCACAGGGCCAGATCTTACCTCGATTAATTTTCCCAGAAGCTCAGCAACAGCTCAGTACGGGCCCCATAGGAGAGACCCGTGAGGACCATTTGCTCCCAAAGCAACTACTGTAGAGCATGTAATTCATATGGGAGGCAGACTAAACTGTTTTTAATCTATAGAAGACAATAATGGACGTAACAAACAAATTATTGCGGCGTAACAGTAGATTATATATTGTATGTACAAAGAATGCTTTTTAGCATTATGATCAGTCCATGCACTAAATGTTCCTTTTTCAAAAATAAAGTGGTTTATGTCAGTACTTGAAATGATTAACGAGCAACATTAAGTGCAGTGTTCATGCTCAGTACTAGACACGCAATGTGAGAAAAAAAACTGTTCTTCCCCATTAAACTCAAATATCTGAACCTGTCCAATAACAATGTTATGTCCTACTTCTCTCTCTCTCTCTCTCTCTCATCTCCATCTCCATCTCCATCTGACTGAAAGCTGTATTCAGTAGGCAATAGGTTATGCCCTTACCTCAAACTCAAAAGATATGGAATCAACAGGACACTACGGAAGATTGTGTAGCATACCAGAAGGAGTCGTGATGTCACTGCATCGGTCAACACGTACTGTAGCTCTGATATGAATATCCATTCAAACCACTGCACAGGCACCCACTTCTCTCATCCAGCATTACACCTGCTAATGCAGTAGCATACAACCACATCACATATACCACTCATGTTTCTATTTCACCTTTTATGGGTGATGGAAGGGGCCATGAACTATTTTCTTCTTTATAAGCTGCAGGGTTTCTAGAGTTTCCAGAGGCAAATATGAGTACAAAAAGACCCATGTGTGTGCATATCAAGTCAGCATGCACAAATAACATGAGCGAGCGTCAGGAAAAAAAGAACGCTCCCATTGTTATCGACTAGGGAACCCTGACTGTCTGTAGGTGTCAATCAAATTACAGCCAGCATCCAGCCCAGGAAGCAGCTTCTTTCTATGGGTCTCAAACCAAGCAACATAACTGTGGCTTCACAGCCTTCACCACAGGTGCCCCCAGGCAGAGAGTCTGAGCATAAAGATACCACTTGGCAAAAATACAATTGGCTGCACAAAGACAGAATAGAGATGGATAATAATAATCATATATTGGGCAGATAGAGCTTGTGACTTAGATTAAGAAAATGACTAAATTAAACACTGTAGGCTAGGCCTATATGAAAAAGACAAAAAAAAAAGTGTTGCCATGAGACAGCCAATGTGAATAGTCGCAACCATGCCATGTAAACACCACTGACATTAAAAAGTAATATTTACAAAACTATAAATGCAACATGCAACAATTTCAAATCAGTCATTTGAAATACACTACATGAACAAAAGTATGTGGACACCTGCTTGTCGAACATCTCATTCCAAAATCACGGGCATTAATATGGAGTTAGTCCCCCCTTTGCTGCTATAACAGCCTCCAATCTTCTGTGAAGGCTTTCCACTAGATGTTGGAACATTGCTGCGGGGACTTGCTTCCATTCAGCTACAAGAGTATTAGTGAGGTTGGGCACTAATATTGGCCGATTAGGCCCGCAGTCTGCGTTTCAATTCATCACAAAGGTGTTTGATGGGGTTGAGGTCAGGGCTCTGTACAGGCCAGTCAAGTTCTTCCACACCGATCTCGACAAACCATTTTTGTATGGACCTCGCTTTGTGCACGGGGGGACTGTCATGCTGAAACAGGAAAGAGCCTTCCCCAAACTGTTGCCACAAAGTTGGGAGCACAGAATAGTCTAGAATGTCATTGTATGCTATAGTGTTAAGATTTCCCTTCACTGGAACTAAGGGGCCTAGCCCAAACCATGAAAAACAGCCCCAGACCGTCATTCCTCCACCAAACTTTACAGTAGGCACTATGCATTTGGGCAGGTAGCGTTCTCCTGGCACCGCCAAACCCAGATTTGTCCGTCGGACTGCCAGATGGTGAAGCGTGATTCATCACTCCAGAGAACGCGTTTCCACTGCTCCAGAGTCCAATGGCGGCGAGGTTTACACCACTCCAGCCGAAACTTAGCATTTGCGCTTGGTGATCTTAGGCTTGTGTGTGGCTGCTCGGCCATGAAAACCCAATTTCATGATGCTCCCGACGAACAGTTATTGTGCTGATGTTGCTTCCAGAGGCAGTTTGGAACTTGGTAGTGAGTGTTGCAACCTCCACAGATTTTCTATGGGATTAAGGTCTGGAGACTGGCTAGGCCACTCCAGGACCTTAATGTGCTTCTTCTTGAGCCACTCCTTTGTTGCCTTGGCCGTGTGTTTTGGGTCATTGTCATGCTGGAATACCCATCCACGACCCATTTTCAATGCCCTGGCTGAGGGAAGGTTCTCACCCAAGATTTGACGGTACATGGCCCCGTCCATCGTCCCTTTGATGCGGTGAAGTTGTCCTGCCCCCTTAGCAGAAAAACACCCCCAAAGCATAATGTGTCCACCTCCATGTTTGACGGTGGGGATGGTGTTCTTGGGGTCATAGGCAGCATTCCTCCTCCTCCAAACACGGCGAGTTGAGTTGATGCCAAAGAGCTCCATTTTGGTCTCATCTGACCACAACACTTTCACCCAGTTCTCCTCTGAATCATTCAGATGTTCATTGGCAAACTTCAGACGGGCATTTATATGTTCTTTCTTGAGCAGGGGGACATTACGGGCGCTGCAGGATTTCAGTCCTTCACGGCGTAGTGTGTTACCAATTGTTTTCTTGGTGACTATGGTCCCAGCTGCCTTGAGATCATTGACAAGATCCTCCCGTGTAATTCTGGGCTGATTCCTCACCGTTCTCATGATCATTGCAACTCCACGAGGTGAGATCTTGCATGGAGCCCAAGGCCGAGGGAGATTGACAGTTATTTTGTGTTTCTTCCATTTGCGAATAATCGCACTAACTGTTGTCACCTTCTCACCAAGCTGCTTGGCGATGGTCTTGTAGCCCATTCCAGCCTTGTGTAGATCTACAATCTTGTCCCTGACATCCTTGGAGAGCTCTTTGGTCTTGTCCATGGTGGAGAGTTTGGAATCTGATTGATTGATTGCTTCTGTGGACAGGTGTCTTTTATACAGGTAACAAGCTGAGATTAGGAGCTCCTATGTGTGCTCCTAATCTCAGCTCGTTACCTGCATAAAAGACACCTGGGAGCCAGAAATCTTTCTGATTGAGAGGGGGTCAAATACTTATTTCCCTCATTAAAATGCAAATCAATGAAATGCGTTTTTCTGGATTTTTTTGTTGTTATTCTAACTCTCACTGTTCAAATAAACCTACCATTAAAATTATAGACTGATAATTTATTTGTCAGTGGGCAAACGTACAAAATCAGCAGGGGATCAAATACTTTTTTCCCTCACTGTATAGTGTATATTCATTATGTCCTAATCTATGGATTTCACATGACTGGGAATACAGATATGCATCTGTTGGTCACAGATACCTTAAAAAAAGTATGGTTGTGGATCAGAAAACATGTCAGTATCTGGTGTGACCACCATTTGCCTCATGTAGCGCAACACATCTCCTTCGCATAGAGTTGATCAGGCTGTTGATTGTGGGCTGTGGAATGTTGTCCTACTCCTCTTCAATGGCTGTGCGAAGTTGCTGGATATTGGCGGGTACTAGAAGACGCTGTCGTACACGTCGATCCAGAGCATCCCAAACATGCTCAATGGGTGACATGTCTGGTGAGTATGCAGGCCATGGAAGAACTGGGACATTTTCAGCTTCCAGGAATTGTGTACATATCCTTGCGACATGGGGCTGTGCATTATCATGCTGAAACATGAGGTGATGGCAGCGGATGAATGGCACGACAATGGTCCTCAGGATCTCGTCACGGTATCTCTGTGCATTCAAATTACCATCAATAAAATGCAATTGTGTTCATTGTCTGTAGCTTATGCCTGCCCATACTATAACCCCACTATGGGACACTCTGTTCACAACGTTGACAAACCACTCGCCCCACACGACGCTATACACACAGTCTGCCTTCTACCCGGTACAGTTGAAACCGGGATTCATCTGTCAAGAGCACACTTCTCCAGCGTGCCAGTGCCCATCGAAGGTGAGCATTTGCCCACTGAAGTCGGTTACGACGCCGAACTGCAGTCAGGTCAAGACCCTGGTGAGGACGACGAGCACGCAGATGAGCTTCCCTGAGACACCATTTTCGGTTGTGCAAACCCACAGTTTCATCAGCTGTCCGGGTGGCTGGTCTCAGACGACCCGGCAGGTGTGGAGGTCCTGGGCTGGTGTGGTTACACGTGATCTGCATTTGTGAGAGCGGTTGGACATACTGCCAAATTCCCTAAAGCTACGTTTGAGGCGACTTATGGTAGAGAAATGAACATTCAATTCTCTGGCAACAGCTCTGGTGGACATACCTGTAGTCAGCATGCCAATTGCGTGGTCCCTCAAAACTTGAGACATCTGTGGCATTGGGTTGTGTAACAAAACTGCACATTTTTAGAGTGGCCTTTTATTGTCCCCAGCACAAGGTGCACCTTTGTAATGATCATGCTGTTTAATCAGCTTCTTGATATGCCACACCTGTCACGTAGATGGATTATCTTGGCAAAGGAGAAATGCTCACTAACACAAATTTGAGAGAAATATGCTTTTTGTGCATATGAAACATTTCTGGGATCTTTTATTTCAGCTCATGAAACATGGGACCAACACTTTACATGTTGCATTTATATTTTTGTTAGGTATAATATACAAACAATCTCTGAAAACAATGTTGATAAACAAATGCTTTAAATCTAAAGGATTTCGCAATGAAATCTTGCAGAGCGCAGCGCCTTTCAATCCTCTATGGGATTTGACCTGGGAAAATGGCTGACAGGGCACAAACAGGGTACTACCCTCAGAGAGAGTGTGGGAGAGGATTTGGCTGGCACTACCCATCTACACAAGTTACCACGTCAGCACTTTCACTGCCCCCAGTCTCTGCATGACCACCAGAAAGAGAGGAAAAGTGAGAGAAGTGTAGCGATGGAGACATAGTCAACGATAATGGCGGCTAAAAACAGCAATATTGATTATCTTCCATTATCTTCTATTACATTCATAGACGATATTTCAAGATCCCAGACAACAGCCAATGTGCCATGGCTTTGGTGACTCACTGAACGAACTGAACATTCTCTGTGCTTGTCACCGCACGGAATCAGGCAGAGCAAGTCCCTTTGTTTTACTACTCATCCCAGTGCTCACTCACTGACCCGCTGCCCGCTGGTGTGGCCATGCTCTGCGGGCACAGCCAGCACGACAGCTCCACAGCCTACTGATCAGGGAGGCGGTGAGCTTCGCTTTCAGTCAAGGTGCTTGGAGACACGCACAGTGGGTGGACAAATGTCTACAAGCACCCGTGGTTGCTCCCCCACGCCGCACCACACATACCAAAGTAAAAGCTGCAAAGCTTTGCAGTGGTTTTTCAGTGCATGTGTAGCTAAAACCCATTATGAATCATGACTGAACTGTTGTTTGAATGGTTCCTACCTCCCAGTTTTCATCAAAGACAAAAAAAAAATATGGAGGCCATGAACCAAGACATGACTCAATAACTGAGAAAAGCGCTGCCTTTCCTCAAAGAAAAGGTCACCTCTATTCAGTGTGACTACCACCAAGGAGGAACATCCAAACCAGCACCCAAAAAACCATTCCCATCTCTCAACATCTTCCCATAAAAGGCTCTCAGCAGAGTTGGGTTTCCAGTATATTTGGAGCAGAATTGCCAAGTGTTGAATAGGATACAAAGAGGGTGCATCTCATTCCCCAAACAACATTATCAGTCAGTGCTAACTAATTAAATGACATAACCACAATGAGATGGAGAAGAGAAGACTATGCTACTGGGTAATTGGTAGAGAATATTGAAAGGGTTCAAACATTTGTAAGACGGAAAATAATAGAAGAGGCATTACAAACTTAGAACACCAACTGGAACTTCTGGTCCCCCCCCCCCCCAAAAAAAAAGTATATACAGTCCATTTGGACAATGTTGTCTGCCACATCCAAAGAAGATGAATATTAGTCTATCCTTTCTGACACTTGTGTTGAAACACTTCACCCATAACTCAAGTTTGTAACATCTGTGTGTCGATGGAGATAATTTATTTCTTGCCGTGTGCTGTGCTGCGCTTCTTCAACCACTGGGTGTGTCTCAAATGGCACCCTATCCCCTATATAGTGCATTTCTTTTGACCAGGGCCCATAAAGGGAGTAGGGTGTCATTTGGGACACAGCTGGATAAATGAGCCTGGTTTCCCTACGGAACACCTCAAACTGCATTTGAGCTACCTCTCAATTCAGCTTTCAGTCTCCCCCCATCCACCTCTCATTTAGAATGGCTACAAAGCTGCCCATCAATAATTCATAAGTCAGCACTCTGCCTAGGAGATGCAATCTTCAGATACAATATAAGGCGTAATACATTTGAGGGTGAGCCCTCCATATTTAAAACCCGCCGGTCCCCTCGCAGCAGCATGCAAGGCGCTGCAATATTATAATATGGACAGGGGATTAAAATAACGTTTAAGTCTGGGATTATGGTTGCCAACTTCATTTAGGGAAAGCAAAGAAATCCCGAGTCAAAAAGGAATAGTAATCCCGGCAAAAATCCTCTTTCTGACTAAGTAAGCCTGGGTAACCAACTCCTTTCTCTAGCCTCCTCTCTACTGGCCAACTTTCAATAAAACAATTATGATAATTTCTCTCTGTGGTTCCCACACAGGGTTTTCTTGACCAGTTATCTGGTCTGGTGTTGAATCAACCACACATCCTTTCAGGAAGTCGTATGAAGATCTGCTGCTTGCGATCCACCATTTTCTGAGACTGAACAAGCTTTCTAATGAAGCTGCAGACTGGCCAATACTACATGGTAGCCTACAATCTTTTATCCACTCTAACACCGACACCATTTAAACCCACTGACACTACCGGGAACGAGGAAACAGTTCTGGTTTTCTATATTGTGTAATATGGAGATGAAGCACAAGTTCAATGGCGCTCATGGCAACCAAATGTGTTCTTGTCAGCGTTGGAGGAGTTTTCTGTTCTATCTACTAAGTAAAGCAGAGGCCCCGGTCATTTAGACATTTGCGTGAGCCTCTTTAGCATGCGTTAGTAGGAAGGAAGCTGGTTTGGGACAAGACCCTTAGCGGAACAAGGCTTTGAAGCTAGTGCCTTTGAGTACCACAGGCTCAGACTTGAATTGAGCTGCCTGTATTTGAAAAGCAGTGAGGAAGATGGAGAGACAGGGGGATATAAACTGAATGTGGTGTGGTGGTGGACCCAGGGGCGGCAGTCACAGTCACACACGGTTGGAGCCCCTGGCACTCTGGTCCAGAGGAAACGGAGAATGCAAAGTTAGGGTAAAGAGGAGAGCTGCTAGATGAAGAGAGTGTCCAAATGGGCACCGTCAAAATCAAACCCCTCTATAAGGACAAGCATATTTCAGTAGTTCATGTTTTCAGGTCACAAGATAATTGGAGTAGAGGTAGTTGGTGAGTGACTTCTACTCCAGTTCATAAAATGTTCTGATAAAACATTTCTGAAAAAGAACACATATTACTATTCCACATTTACAGTATTACAATTTCAATTCTCTTAATATTTAATCATTTTCCATCCCTGGGGTATTTCCCTATGGGATGTTTTTATTAGTCATTAAACAAAATCATATTTTAATACCCACAGAAATATCCATGGTATGTACACAGTCAGGTGACTGAATAAACCCTTTACCCTCCCCATGGTACACACCATTGCAACAAAAAAATTTGTTATCATAGAAAAATGTATAAGAAATGAGTAAAGGGGTTGCCACGGAAACACAGCAGCACAGCCTCGGCCTGGTCTTTTATCCATCATAGCAAAAAACTGGCTTTTGAACGAGATGATTTATATGAGATATAGTGCTTAGAGAGCTCACACACACAGGGTTCCTAGGTCCTCCTAATTCTAGCGAAATCCTATAGTGCCATGTCACATTGTGTGATATCTATGGTGGTTTGGACTGAGATGGCGAGAGCGTGGGACTGTAAGGTTCTATCTACAAAAATATAATTCGTAGATAATTGGCTTTAATGTTCCGATCCCTCATTGGTTTGAATGGTGTCAGCAATTTTATCTAGTAGTCTTTTGAATTTAACATCATGAATTGGGATATTTAGAGTACTATATGGGTAGAGAACATTGAACAGAACAAGGCTGTGCCAATAACTCAATTTTGACAAAAATGCATAAAGAACCTTACAATCCCAAGCAAAAAAATGGCTTCAGAAGGAGACACCTACGGCTATAGTACTTAGAGAGCTCACACACACAGGACTCCTACAGGTCCTCCTAAAGCCGTCAGCATGCTTCAGTTCGGCTGGCGGCTAGCTGAAGTCAGCTAGACGAACCAAACTACAGTGCTCGCATGCTCTCTAAAAATAAGTTAGCTTGAAAAACGCAACAACAAAATAATAGGGGGGAAAGTGGAGATAATGGAAGTTGTGCGAATTGCCCGGGATCTACTAGATTTGATGTACAGTTTAAGTCGGACGTTTACATACACCTTAGCCAAATACATTTAAACTCAGTTTTTCACAATTCCTGACATTTAATCCTAGTAATAATTCGCTGTCTTATGTCAGTTAGGATCACCACTTTATTTTAAGAATGTGAAATGTCAGAATAATAGTAGAGAGAATTATTTATTTCAGCTTTTATTTATTTCATCATATTCCCAGTGGGTCAGAAGTTTACATACACTCAATTAGTATTTGGTAGCATTGCTTTTAATTTGTTTAACTTGGGACAAACGTTTCGGCTAGTCATCCACAAGCTTCCCACAATAAGTTGGGTGAATTCTGGCCCATTCCTCCTGACGGAGCTGGTGTAACGGAGTCCGGTTTGTAAGCCTCCTTGCTTGCACACGCTTTTTAAGTTCTGCCCACACATTTTCTATAGGATTGAGGTCAGGGCTTTGTGATGGCCACTCAAATACCTTGACTTTGTTGTCCTTAAGCCATTTTGCCACAACTTTGGAAGTATGCTTGGGGTCATTGTCCATTTGGAAGACCCATTTGCGACCAAGCTTTAACTTCCTGACTGATGTCTTGAGATGTTGCTTCAATATATCCACATACTTTTCCTTCCTCATGATGCCATCGATTTTGTGAAGTGCACCAGTCCCTCCTGCAGCAAAGCACCCCCACAGCATGATGCTGCAACCCCTGTGCTTCACCGTTGGGATGGTGTTCTTTGGCTTGCAAGCACCCGCTTTTTCCTCCAAACATAACGATGGTCATTATGGCCAAACAGTTCTATTTTTGTTTCATCAGACCAGAGGACATTTCTCCAAAAAGTACGATCTTTGTCCCCATGTGCAGTTGCAAACCGTAGTCTGGCTTTTTTATGGCGGTTTTGGAGCAGTAGCTTCTTCCTTGCTGAGCGGCCTTTCAGGTTATGTCGATATAGGACTCGTTTTACTGTGGATATAGATACTTTTGTACCGGTTTCCTCCAGCATCTTCACAAGGTCCTTTACTGTTGTTCTGGGATTGATTTGCACTTTTCGCACCAAAGTACGTTCATCTCTAGGAGACAGAACGCGTCTCCTTCCTTAGCGGTAAGACGGCTGCATGGTCCCATGGTGTTTATACTTGCATACTATTGTTTGTACAGATGAACGTGGTACCTTCAGGCGTTTGGAAATTGCTCCCAAGGATGAACCAGACTTGTGGAGGTCTACTATTTTATTCTGAAGTCTTTGCTGATTTCTTTTGATTTTCCCATGATGTCAAGCAAAGAGGCACTGAGTTTGAAGGTAGGCCTTGAAATACATCCAAAGGTACACCTCCAATTGACTCAAATGATGTCAATTAGCTTATCAGAAGCTTCTTTGTGTCATGCACAAAGTAGATGTTCTAACAGACTTGCCAAAGCTATAGTTTGTTAACAAGACATTTGTGGAGTGGTTGAAAAACTAGTTTTAATGACTCCAACCTAAGTGTATGTAAACTTCCGACTTCAACTGTACCTAGCAACACATATAATAGGTGAGATACGGAGACAGAGAAGATGCATGTTCACAATGGTGGATGTAGGGGCATACAGCTAACAGAGCTATGGTGGAGTGTTTCAAGAGAGTTCTTTTGGGTCCAAACTGCTGCAGAAGACCCTCGATTTACCACCGCCAACTGTCCTGCCAGGTACCACAATGCCAAGTCCTTATGTTTTCCTGGGAGATGCAGCTTTTCCCCTACATGAGAATCTCATGGGCCCTTATCCAGGTATGTTGATAATAGAATTTTGGGATCAATTTAACTTTTTCAGTTTCTAATTTCCCTGGTTAGTGCATACATGTATGCACCTCTATATGAGAATTGCCATTTTATCAAGGCTTTTGGAAAATGGTTACCGGAAAATGGTATGGTGTTTTTTTTGCTGACCAAATACAGTGAGGGAAAAAAGTATTTGATCCCCTGCTGATTTTGTACATTTGCCCACTGACAAAGAAATGATCAGTCTATAATTTTAATGGTAGGTTTATTTGAACAGTGAGAGACAGAATAACAACAACAAAAATCCAGAAAAACGCATGTCAAAAATGTTATAAATTGATTCACATTTTAATGAGGGAAATAAGTATTTGACCCCCTCTCAATCAGAAAGAATTCTGGCTCCCAGGTCTTTTATACAGGTAACGAGCTGAGATTAGGAGCACACTTAAAGGGAGTGCTCCTAATCTCAGCTTGTTACCTGTATAAAAAGACACCTGTCCACAGAAGCAATCAATCAGATTCCAAACTCTCCACCATGGCCAAGACCAAAGAGCTCTCCAAGGATGTCAGGGACAAGATTGTAGACCTACACAAGGCTGGAATGGGCTACAAGACCATCGCCAAGCAGCTTGGTGAGGTGGTGACAACAGTTGGTGCGATTATTCGTAAATGGAAGAAACACAAAATAACTGTCAATCTCCCTTGGCCTGGGGCTCCATGCAAGATCTCACCTTGTGGAGTTGCAATGATCATGAGAACGGGGAGGAATCAGCCCAGAACTACATGGGAGGATCTTGTCAATGATCTCAAGGCAGCTGGGACCATAGTCACCAAGAAAACAATTGGTAACACACTACGCCGTGAAGAACTGAAATCCTGCAGCGCCCGCAAGGTCCCCCTGCTCAAGAAAGCACAAAAACATGCCCGTCTGAAGTTTGCCAATGAACATCTGAATGATTCAGAGGAGAACTGTGTGAAAGCGTTGTGGTCAGATGAGACCAAAATGGAGCTCTTTGGCATCAACTCAACTTGCCGTGTTTGGAGGAGGAGGAATGCTGCCTATGACCCCAAGAACACCATCCCCACCGTCAAACATGGAGGTGGAAACATTATGCTTTGGGGGTGTTCTTCTGCTAAGGGGACAGGACAACTTCACTGCATCAAAGGGACGATGGACGGGGCCATGTACCATCAAATCTTGGGTGAGAACCTCCTTCCCTCAGCCAGGGCATTGAAAATGAGTCTTGGATGGGTATTCCAGCATGACAATGACACAAAACACACGGCCAAGGCAACAAAGGAGTGGCTCAAGAAGAAGCACATTAAGGTCCTGGAGTGGCCTAGCCAGTCTCCAGACCTTTAATCCCATAGAAAATCTGTGGAGGGAGCTGAAGGTTCGAGTTGCCAAACGTCAGCCTCGAAACCTTAATGACTTGGAGAAGATCTGCAAAGAGGAGTGGGACAAAATCCCTCCTGAGATGTGTGCAAACCTGGTGGCCAACTACAAGAAACATCTGACCTCTGTGATTGCCAACAAGGGTTTTGCCACCAAGCACTAAGTCATGTTTGTAGAGGGGTCAAATACTTATTTGCCTCATTAAAATGCAAATCAATTTATAACATTTTTGACATGCGTTTTAAACCTACCATTAAAATGATAGACTGATCATGTCTTTGTTAGTGGGCAAACGTACAAAATCAGCAGGGGATCAAATACTTTTTTCCCTCACTGTATATATATATCTGACATATTTTCTTGTTACCTCATTCACAGGTGTCCATCTCAATGAACCTGGACGTACCTGGAACTACTACCACTCTTGTTGTCGGAGAGCCAGATAATGGATTCGGCATCATGGCTGCAAGGATGAGGATTCTTGGTCGTCCAATCAAGTGTACCGCTGAAAAGGCTAAGGGCATGTGTGGCCCTCCACGGATGAAGCTCATGAGCCAAACGCAAGATACGTGCGACCCGCTTTTGCTGACACTCCCCTCCCTTCTTGCAACTAGCAACATGGAGGCTTGCGGCAGGGGACGACAATCTCAAGAGCCAGGGAGACCCTCTCATGCCAGGGCGACAAGGCTTGCAAGTTAAACGACTTCTTCCTCTCCCACCCGGACCTGTGCCATGGCAGGAAGACAACAACCCAAGGCCAGACAATCATGCAGAATAGGCCTTTCTTTGGACTGCTCACACACAGCCCTTGATGGACGCACATACTCAGTTCTTTGTGTGCAATGTGAACCAAAGTACTTTGTACAAAATGTATAGTTTTAATCTTGTTAATAAAATGAAAACTGATTCTATGACGTGTGCAGTAACTTAGATGAGATTGAACTACACCACAAGTAGAAGAAAGCCTGTAAAGACTTTGGAACACAGCTCTTCTGTATGTTGTCAGCACTTGATCTTCAAATAGAATGCATTGAAACACATTATATTGGAGATGAAGAAATGCCAACAGAGCTTTTTCAGCACACAAAAATAAACCTTTATTCTTTCTTCTGTGCTCTGAAAGTAAACCACAATACAAAAGTGTCTGCTGAGAACAGAAATGTAAACAACAAAAGTGGCTAGTGTCTGACTCCTGAGATGTCTGAAAAACAACACAACATGTTAATTTCACTGTGGTCCATGTCCTCTTCTTGAAGTCATGCACGAACTCATGCAGCTGGTGATCGAATTCCTCCCGGAGTTTTGGCGAATGTTCATCCATGAAATCAGCTATAAGTGCCAGGGCCCTGTGAAGAACGGGGGGAATTAGGAGTGTCTGGAGAGCAGTGTGCATGATGAGGAGAGGAGGGGGGGACATTAGGAGTGTCTGGAGAGCAGTGTGCATGGTGAGGAGAGGAGGGAGGACAACAGAAGAGAGGAAAGGGGATCAGAGTAAAGGAGGAGATTCTGAAATCATCTTTATTCATTTACCTCTGGGACAAGCTCAGCGCATGACATTCTCCAGATCTTGAGATCTGTGTTGAATCATTTGTAATGCCTTTGCGAGTGACGTGTCAAGAGCTGAGGCTGCAGCTCTTTTCTACCTTCTTCTCACAGCCCTGCTACTACTGCTGCTGCTCTGTGGCATCGCTGAGGACCAAGCCAGTGGAATAGGTCTTGGAGGTGGGCCCAGGATAGAGCTTCCCAGGTCCTGCATGGAAAAATTTATTAATTCTGCACTGCAGCTCAGAGTGGGAGATGGGCTGGGGGCCGATGACCAGTCAGAACTGGGGGCAGAGGTAGTGCTTGGGGCCGGTGAACAGGCAGTGCTGGTGCGAAGAGAACAAAACCCAGGTGCTGTCTCCATTCACTGATGTTTGTGCCTTAAAATTAAAAAGTAGAGGGCTATTTAGTACACATATCCAAAACCTTAATGAACATCAAATATCATTAACCGAGACTACAATAGACTAATGTTGAAAATATTTGAGCAGAGTTAAGTAGGCCTGGCCTGGCCTAGCTACTCAACTCTGCTCAAACGTTTGCAACATTTTGACTAGCTGGACCTTGCCACCAAACTTTGACTTTGGTGTTACTAATGTGGGATGCTTATGATTTTCTGTCTCTGACAAAATTATGTTTGATCAAAAGTTGTATAGAGCTTTAGTTTAGTTGGTTGGCTTGCTGCTAGGCTAGCTAGCCACTAACCAGCCAAGTAGCTAGCGCTAGCTGCCTAGCTATTGTTAGCAAAACATGGCTACTCTTTTCGTAGCCTACAATAGAAAATACAACAACATACCTCAGCCTTTGGTGAAGACGGTATGTTGCTTTCAGTTCTCCCCTGCTTCATGTGCCGAACAAGCCACCAGCAACATTTCTGGAGTAGCCTTTCCACCGGCATCTCCACTGCGGACCTTGTTTATTTTCTTTGCCTTGACGAACTAGTCGAGAACCCTACTACACTTTTCCAAACAAGTGGTTGGGTCGGACCCCATTGTCTCCGCAATCTCCCTCCATGAATTGGTATTTACACGCTGGTCTTTATATAATGCATGGCTAGAATCGTAGTGGTGAAGGTACCTTTGTACCTCCTCGGTCAATCGATGCCCGAAGTTGTCGTTCTACATGTTGAATTCACACTGAATTTTGGGCTGAATCGACAAGAAGCAGAACTCGCGTCACGAAGGGGCGTAGACTTTGGCTCCCTGAACATCGGCTGGCCTTGAGAAAACATTGTTTGCCCGAACAGCCAAAGAAAACTCTAGCCGAACACCAAAACAAACAAAAAAGTCACAAAATATCAGCATAATATATGCGCAAACTGTTCCGAAATGTTTCGGTTGGGAAGCATGCGGCCGCCTTAACTCTAGAGAAAACTCCTACAGTGCCATGCCACATTGTGTGATATCTATGGTGGTTTGGACTGTTGTGCACAAAGATGGGTCTAACTACAGTGGAGGGAAGGAGCTAACGAGTGTGGTATTACCCACAGTGATAGTGAGATCTATGGTATCTGTATCGGCCATGATAAAGAAATATTGGTTTTACAGATGTAAGAGCCAGTTTGCTACTGCAGGAAAATAATCCTGCAGCAACAGGAAATGTGAATTATTATGTGGATTATAATTCATTCAAATCAAATTTTATTTGCCACATGTGCCGAATACAACAGGTGTAGACATTACAGTGAAATGCTTACTTACAAGCCCTTAACCAACATTGCATTTTTGTAAATAAAAAAGTAAAATAAAAAAAGTGAAATGTAAAAAAAAATGTAAGCAAATAACTAAAGAGCAGCAGTAAAATAAAATAACAGTAGGGAGGCTATATACAGGGGGGTACCGGTACAGAGTCAATGTGCAGGGGCACCGGTTAGTCGAGGTAATTGAGGTAATATGTACATGTGGGTAGAGTTAAAGTGACTATGCATAAATAATAAACAGAGTAGCAGCAGCATAAGAGAGGGGGATGGGGTGGGGGGGGGCAGTGCAAATTGTCCGGGTAGCCATGATTAGCTGTTCAGGAGTCTTATGGCTTGGGGGTAGAAGCTATTGAGAAGCCTTTTGGACCTAGACTTGGCGCTCCGGTACCGCTTGCCGTGCGGTAGCAGAGAGAACAGTCTATGACTAGGGTGGCTGGAGTCTTTGACAATTTTTAGGGCCTTCCTCTGACACTGCCTGGTATAGAGGTCCTGGATGGCAGGAAGCTTGGCGTACTGGGCCGTACGCACTACCCTCTGTAGTGCCTTGCGGTCGGAGGCTGAGCAGTTGCCATACCAGGCGGTGATGCAACCTTACTTCCGTTCATTTTTTTAAACTGGTACCGGTTACCTTCAGATGAGTCCCGTGACACTTGTGGGGGTCGTTGAGCAAAACGGAGAGCATCGTGTTCGTGGGAATCTCCCCTTTCCACAGTGAGGTCACAATAGTTTGTAGCCCAAATGGTTTGGACGCTACAAACAGAAGTTGGCACATCGACGGTACCGACTTCAGACGAGTCCCCTGACACTATCGTGAGAGTCTCCCCTTTCCATAGAGTGGACATAATAGTTTGTCGGTCAAACCGTTCGGATGCTACAGATGTTTTCGTGAGAAGACCGATTTTCCGGATGTCTCATGGTCTGACAAACACCGCTCTAGCTCTGCCACCTTTCACCGCAGATGCGGATGTGGTGGATTGAGATGCATCCAATGCAAAAAAACATATCTTTAGCTTAAACTGACGTATTTTGATGGGGACTTTTTTATTGTTACTTATATTGACACACCGGTGTGTCAATCGACTCTAGGGGGTTAATGGACATTTTTGTAGGGGTTGATTTATTTTTCGTAAGGGAAAATCAAGTCTGAAATGTAAAAGTGGAAATTACAAACTACAGAAGGCTTTTTAAACCTCAAATACACTACAAGTTAAACATTTCCTGCATTGCATAAAAGTTATCCTGCACAGGGTGATCAAATTAAGATCCTACATCTGTATGGTACAGCATTAAAATAAACATGATACTTTGAAAGTGCAGCGTTCTGGAGCTTCTTTCCTTTGAATGACACTATCTATGTGTAGAAAGTGACAGTAGCTGTCTCCAAAACAGCAATCGAGCCCACCCGTATCGCTAAGACAATAGCATTTAAAGCGCTTTTTAGTGCCAAGGGTCTGAGGACTGTAGGAGATTGCGTAATGAGCAAACTGATTGTCCTCGTTCGACAGATGTAAAGGTCACGCTGGAGCTTTGTGACAACATGGCAATCAAAACATGTGTAAACTGAGAAAACAGAGGGGAATATGTATGTAACGCATGGTTAACCAATTCCTGACCAGCTTGGGAGGAGGGGTGGTCTCCCTCCCTCTCTCTCTCTATCACTTTTTCTCAGGATGTCCCTTTCCTGCGTTGGCTCCTGGCCCACAGTGTGCTGCTGGTGGCTGGCGTGTGTTGGCCCATTGGCGGAAGTAGAGGAGGATCGATGAGTGGCCAGTGGGGACCCGGCGCTTCACAGCTGCCTGGCGGATGGTATCGGCCATGCAGGGGAGAGGGGGGAGGGGGCGAGGATTAGTCAGGGCCAGCCGAGAGGACCAGAGGGACGGCACGATACGTCAATGAGAACATGGAGGGAACTGGAGGGGGCTGGGTAAATCAGTATGCTGGTGTAGGCCCGTCAATCTGTCAAAGCACCCACTCTCCCTGACTGACTATCGACTACTCAATGACAGACAGCCTTTGACGCAGACTGCCTCACACAGACTAAATGCTCATATGAGAAGCACCATATCGACATGAATAGATCTTCTCATTAGCATTGTTTAACATACAGTGACTCACCATCTCAATGGATATATATCTCAATGGGAGAGTGAAGAACTCTCCCATATGTGCGCTCAGAAAGCCACTTTGAAAAATTGTGGTAGATTCATTCAATTATTCAATCTCTTAAGTCATGAATTGAAATCATGTTTAAAACATACGAGCTGAAGGCTGATTCTACCACGGTCGGTTCAGCACTCTGCGATCCAGACCCGAGCTGCTCTTTAGCTAAACATGCAGCAGTCATAACCTCTCTCAAACCGTGCTCTGCTTTCACTCTGAGTACTCCTGAGCCTCCCCAGATCTCCACAGTCCACACACACAGACCACTCTTTGAAGACCCCTACTTTACAAACACTTACCTACGTTTCCTGCCTTGAAATTACGGTGAATGCATTCCACCGCTATCTACTCCGTCATTCCAAGAAAAGATAGCACATTTTGCCCTCTGAGACAAATACATCACCAATCACAGATACTAGACGGGCATGATGCAAAAACCCTTACCATGACTTCAGCAACCCTCTACAGCGCAGTGACATCCCAAACACAGAAGTCTTCAGAACTCTCAGCCCATGACACTAGTCATCTCTTCATAACATGACATGACATTGCAGCCCAGAGGCTAACTTCCGAGTTGCTAAGTGTGGCATGATCTCCTGCACTGTAGCATCTCTCTAACTGTAGCATCTCCTGCGCTAAAACGCCTAGCCAGCCGACTGACAGCCACTGAAGAAGATGTTAGTTCCCTAGTTGTGGTGCCATGCGGATGCCTGTCTCCCCTGTGCCATGACACAGGATTAGCTTTCATTAGAGCCGGGGAAGTGTAATCAGCTTCAGAGGGGAGCCGAGAGGGAATAAAGCAGGGAGCCTAGGAGGATAGGGAAGAGAGGGTACTTCTGGAGGAGGAACATTTAACTAAACTGCTGCTAAAGTCTTGATAGGGAGCTTACATTCAGCTGGAAAATGCTGCTGCATGTTACTACAACAGATTACAGCAAGATACACTTACAGGAAACACATACTCAGAACCCAGTGTTAACAAATGAGACATGTACAGTGGGGAAAAAAAGTATTTAGTCAGCCACCAATTGTGCAAGTTCTCCCACTTAAAAAGATGAGAGAGGCCTGTAATTTTCATCATAGGTACACGTCAACTATGACAGACAAAATTAGTTAAAAAAATCCTGAAAATCCCATTGTAGGATTTTTAATGAATTTATTTGCAAATTATGGTGGAAAATAAGTATTTGGTCAATAACAAAAGTTTCTCAATACTTTGTTATATACCCTTTGTTGGCAATGACACAGGTCAAACATTTTCTGTAAGTCTTCACAAGGTTTTCACACACTGTTGCTGGTATTTTGGCCCATTCCTCCATGCAGATCTCCTCTAGAGCAGTGATGTTTTGGGGCTGTCGCTGGGCAACACGGACTTTCAACTCCCTCCAAAGATTTTCTATGGGGTTGAGATCTGGAGACTGGCTAGGCCACTCCAGGACCTTGAAATGCTTCTTACGAAGCCACTCCTTCGTTGCCCGGGCGGTGTGTTTGGGATCATTGTCATGCTGAAAGACCCAGCCACGTTTCATCTTCAATGCCCTTGCTGATGGAAGGAGGTTTTCACTCAAAATCTCACGATACATGGCCCCATTCATTCTTTCCTTTACACGGATCAGTCGTCCTGGTCCCTTTGCAGAAAAACAGCCCCAAAGCATGATGTTTCCACCCCCATGCTTCACAGTAGGTATGGTGTTCTTTGGATGCAACTCAGCATTCTTTGTCCTCCAAACACGACGAGTTGAGTTTTTACCAAAAAGTTATATTTTGGTTTCATCTGACCATATGACATTATCCCAATCCCAAACATGTACTGGCTTAAGCAGGGGGACACGTCTGGCACTGCAGGATTTGAGTCCCTGGCGGCGTAGTGTGTTACTGATGGTAGGCTTTGTTACTTTGGTCCCAGCTCTCTGCAGGTCATTCACTAGGTCCCCCCGTGTGGTTCTGGGATTTTTGCTCACCGTTCTTGTGATCATTTTGACCCCACGGGGTGAGATCTTGCGTGGAGCCCCAGATCGAGGGAGATTATCAGTGGTCTTGTATGTCTTCCATTTCCTAATAATTGCTCCCACAGTTGATTTCTTCAAACCAAGCTGCTTACCTATTGCAGATTCAGTCTTGCCAGCCTGGTGCAGATCTACAATTTTGTTTCTGGTGTCCTTTGACAGCTCTTTGGTCTTGGCCATAGTGGAGTTTGGAGTGTGACTGTTTGAGGTTGTGGACTTTTATACTGATAACAAGTTCAAACAGGTGCCATTAATACAGGTAACGAGTGGAGGACAGAGGAGCCTCTTAAAGAAGAAGTTACAGGTCTGTGAGAGCCAGAAATCTTGCTTGTTTGTAGGTGACCAAATACTTATTTTCCACCATAATTTGCAAATAAATTCATAAAAAATCCTACAATGTGATTTTCAGGATTTTTTTTCTCCATTTGTCTGTCATAGTTGACGTGTACCTATGATGAAAATTACAGGCCTCTCTCATCTTTTTAAGTGGGAGAACTTGCACAATTGGTGGCTGACTAAATACTTTTTTCCCCCCACTGTATATCCGCCAACCCTCCATTTCAATATTTTAACAGTATGCTATAAAATGTCAACAAAGTTTATAAAAAGCTATATACTGCAACACTACGCTATGCTAATCATGTCTATTGGTGTCAGCAGTCAGTTTGTTTATCCTTAATCTACAAGGTAACTTGATTGAGACCACACCCCTCTGAAGGACTAGAAGGGCATGTTTTGGTCCTCTCTCCTCTCCCGCCAGACCAGACAGTGAACATGAAGGGCAGGCTGGAGGGAAACTGGAGAGTATGTTTGGATTTCGCTCAAGGCGAACCTGCACACAAGAAGCATCTTTGTCTCTCTCCACTGCAACTCTCCATCATCCTGTAAGCTCGACTGCCCTGCGTTTAGGGAAGGCTGACGACACCGGTCTGTAGAGGAGAACACACATCCACACTAACCCCGCTGGAGAGTTCCCCTGTGGCCAGACGGCCACTTTACAAAGCGACCCTTGTTGTTTGCGGGTTGTTCAGAGAGCTGACAGTAACATTCTGAAGGGCGGTAACTCGCCAAAGAACAAGGTGCAGATATGGTGTCGATGCTTCTGCCCGGTGTTGAGAAACATTTAGAAGAGAGGTTTGAGTTAATTTGATACAGTGGGGTGCGCCGAAATGTGTTTTATGTTTATTTTGGAGGGGTACCTGATTTTGGGGCCCGCTTCACTGACCCAGATGATTATTTTTTACTCCTGGATTTAATTGCTCTTTAATCAAGATTCAGTTGGTTTCATCAATTGGTTTCATCATGGCCTAAAAGGAGGATTGGCACATATCAGACTGAAAAGAAACACGTGGCATTTCTCTGAAACTTCACTATTACTATTACACTTCATTATTATCCATAGCATTTCATTATTATTATTCAAGTTATTACCTCTAAATATTAGACTAGTATACAAATGACGAAATGTCAAATTGGAGAGGAATTACATTTTATTTATTTTTTACGCACTAAACCATTCACACCAAGTCCGATGCGTTTTTCCTTCCACTTTTCAGAACAATTCGCATGTCATGTTTCATTCAGTTGCACCCCATTTAATAAGACAGGAAACTCAAAACTGGCACCTGTCATCATTCCTCACACATATGCTGACCCTGCTTAAAGAGATGAAGTACAGACAGGCTTATTTTAGGAATCCTTCTGAATTGACATAGAGAGTTAGTGAACTCCTACAGGCACTGCAGGACATCTCAGTCAGACATAAGCAAATCACATTTGTCCTTTCCCAAAAACGTATTCAAAACCTTGCCTTAGCTTTAAATTTACATTTACATTTTAGTCATTTAGCAGACGCTCTTATCCAGAGCGACTTACAGTTAGTGAATACATATTTTTTTTATACTGGCCCCCCGTGGGAATCGAACCCACAACCCTGGCATTGCAAACGCCATGCTCTATCAACTGAGCTACATCCCTGCCGGCCATTCCCTCCCCTACCCTGGACGACGCTGGGCCAATTGTGCGCCGCCCATGAGTCTCCCGGTCGCGGCCGGCTGCGACAGAGCCTGGATTCGAACCAGGATCTCTAGTGGCACAGTTAGCACTGCGATGCAGTGCCTTAGACCACTGCGCCACTCGCCATCACCTCATGTTTCAGCATGATAATGCACAGCCCCATGTCGCAAGGATCTGTACACAATTCCTGGAAGCTGAAAATGTCCCAGTTCTTCCATGGCCTGCATACTCACCAGACATGTCACCCATTGAGCATGTTTGGGATGCTCTGGATCTACATGTACGACAGCATGTTCCAGTTCCCGCCAATATCCAGGAACTTCGCACAGCCATTGAAGAGGAGTGGTACAACATTCCACAGTCAGTAAATCCTTTCTGTAGGGTAACAAATAGTCTACAATATAGGATCATGCTAAATCAATGTAGCCTATCAGATAAATTGATGAGGAAAGTTTTAAATTGGGATATATAGAGACAGTTGTGATACTGTATTATAGGCTGCATGAAGATGAAATTAACAACCATTAGAAAATAGAAAAGCATGCACGCAACCTGTCCATAGCAACCTTTCCATAGCCTAATGATCAGCCATTGATTCATTTTAGTGAAGCGATGGGTGGTTATGTTGACACTACATTTTAATTTGAGTGCTTTATCTAAATCTGTACAACTACTTATTGATAAGGGTCAACTCCAGCGGATATTTTACTCTCTCTGTCTTTTAGGGTTGCCTATAGCAAAGATGGTCGCCTAGATTCACTTTAGCAGGCCTTTAATATATAGCCTAATATATAGGCTATACAAATGATGCATTAATATATTAATTAACTTCTAACTTATACATCTGTCATCTTCTTCACTGTTCCCTTTTTGCGCAATTCACGCATCTCGGCTGGCAACTCCACTGGCCTCTCTTCCTCTTCTCTCTAGCTCTTGAACGAGTAGCCTGTATATAATGTATATAGAATGAAAAGCAATATAGTTTGAAACTTATTTTGAGCAATTAAAAAAAAAAAACTAATAGGCCTATTCAAGGAGAGAAGCATTGATCGATCCTCTTGATTGCTGAATGGCTAATAAATAGGCCACAAAGTTGGCAATGAACTGGCGGGGAAGTTTGAATGGCCAGAGAGATGTGTAGCCTAGCTCTGGTGTGATGTGATCACATTGGTTAAAATTGCAAAACGTAAAAAACAGGCAGAGAGAAATTCATGAATTCTCACAACGAACCCACAGACCTGTCAGTGGCAGCGCGCGGTCTGTCAGTGTCACAGATAATAATTGTTATTGGTCAACAGCTTATTTTTGAATGCGAAAAGAAAAAATAATAAATCAAACTTATGTCAGGACGATATTTTGCATTTGGTGTAAACGGCGTAATAAACATGACGTGCTCGTATTCATTTTGTATTATTATTTGGACGAAAATAACGGACTGGGTGGGAAAGGACCTTTACTGAAAAGAGTCCTTTTACAAGATTAAATCAGGAGCATTTGATTCTTATTAAAGAGACAGAGTTCAGACAGGCTACACTCTTAGAAAAAAGGGTTCCAAAAGGGTTATTCGGCTGTCCCCATAGCAGAACCCTTTTTGGTTCCATCTGTAACTCTTTTGGGTTCCATGTAGAAGCCTCTGTGTAAAGGGTCCTACCTGGAACCAAATGGGTTCTACCTGGAACCAAAAAGGGTTATTTACAGGGTTGTCCTATGGGGACAGCCGAATAACCATTTTAGGTTCTAGATAGCACCTTTTTTTTCTAAGAGTGTACTTTAAGAAACGTTCAAAAACTTTGCGAATTCACACACACATTCCCGTAAAAGGACCCGTCAAATCAAAGCCACCAGCATATGTCAGAGACAACAAATATTTATCCTTTCCTTAAAACGTATTAAAAAACCTAGGCCTACCTTATAGCCTACTTTCGGAAAGCCTAAGATAATTAATTGACAAGGAAAGTATGAAGGGCAGAGAGACAGCTGTGTGACAGTATGAAGATGAAATTGACAATAATTAAAATAGAAACAAATACACGCAATATGTCCATAGCCTATTTATCTGCGTTGATCAGTCTATACATTAAGAAAATATTCTTAATGAAATTATACCATGCCTGGTTGGATAGGATTGGCGCATTGGTCATTTGACACATTAGCGCATTACACTGTAGGCCTCAGAGCCAGAACAACCTTGTCGACTTCTGTTGAATAAGTAATGAATAGTCAGACACATCCAACCATTTTTAAAATACCAAATTATTTATTTACTAGCAAGCAATGAAAACGTGCATTGTATAAAAGAAAGTCCACATATCAAACGATTTCTATTTACTGAAGTGCCGTAGCCTATAGTCTAGCACCCTGCACATCTAGCAGATTAGCTGCCTGAGCATAAAACGACAGTTGGAAAGAGGAGTAGATCTAGACAGACCAAGTTAGCATTGCATATAATCATTAGTAAACACTCCCGCTATTAGGTAATGTTTACGTGAAAAGAAAGTTAATACAAATAAATACAAAATGAATGTAGGCCTATTTAAACGGTTTTTACGGTTATTTTATTTTCATGGAGGTCTTCATCCATAATGGTCTATAAACGGTTATTCAATTACCGTCACAGCACTACCCTCATACCTTTATCAACGTGGTGAGATTTATATTTTATGAAAATGTATCGATTTCATATGCTTGATGTTGTCAGGTGGTCATTTTTACTCAGCATACAACTCACAACCACATAGATGTTTATAGGTGTGTTTTTACCATAATTATGAACAATAACAAGCAAAAAAAAAAAGTCTCACTGATCAGAAAACTGCATCAAGGAACAGGTCTGATCCAATAGTATAAACACTGAAATTAGTAGGCTCTTATGTCAAACAATGCTCAAACAACTCTAACCGCTTTCTAATTTATTTATTTTATTCATTCACAGCTTGCCTTCCAAAAAAATATGCCTCAACAGGTGTGACGATCGCACCTCCCGAGGAGAGGAGCGCTCCACACGCTGGCAACCCTAGATATTGGCATTTCTAGAATGCAATTACTAGACGGATACCGGGGGGATGAGTCTGGTCAGTTGGCCATGCCAAGATTACAGGCCCGGCTGGTGCAGTGAGTTGACCCAAATACAACGGGCCTGAACTGTAGATTACATTCCTCTTCATTAACTAAAGTTCCTGCCCCACAGAAGTAGTAGGAAGGTTATGTTACGGGCCTTAGGAATGAATGGAGCAGCCTGTTACCAACCCTTAGTAAACTTTAGGAAAAAATTGTGTTTCACCAGATACAATGCTATTTTACTGTAAACAAATTGACAACAGACTTTCAGCACGCTTATAGGGAAGCACATTCAACAGCACGACACTTACACAAATGACTGATGATTGGCTGAGAGAAATTGATCATACAAATATTGTTGGAACTGTCTTGTTAGACTTCGGTGTGCCTTTTGTCATTATCAATCATAGTCTGCTGATGGAAAAACGTATGTGTTATGTTTTTACACCCCCTGCTATATTGTGGATAGAGTTACCTGTCCATGTAGCTCAGTTGGTAGAGCATGGCGTTTGCAATAATAATAATAATATGCCATTTAGCCGACGCTTTTATCCAAAGCGACTTACAGTCATGCGTGCATACATTTTTACGTATGGGTGGTCCCGGGGATCGAACCCACTACCCTGGCGTTACAAGCGCCATGCTCTACCAATTGAGCTACAGAGGACCACCCAGGGTTGTGGGTTCGATTCCCACGGGGGGCCAGTATGAATAAAACATTTTTAACAAATGTATTCACTCTAACTGTAAGTCGCTCTGGATAAGAGCATCTGCTAAATGACTACAATGTAAAAATGTAACAGAACACAGAGGGGTGTTCTTTAATGGAAGCCTCTCCAACATAATCCAGGTAGAATCAGGAATTCCCCAGGACAGCTGTATAGGCCCCTTACTTTTTTCAATCTTTACTAATGACATGGCACTGGCCTTGAGTAAAGCCAGTGTGTCTATGTATGTGGATGACTCAACACTATACACAATAGTTACTACAGCGAGTGAAATCACTGCAAAACTTAACAAAGAGCTGCAGTTAGTTTCAGAATGAGTGGCAAGGAATAAGTTAGTCCTAAATATTTCAAAAACTAAAAGCATTGTATTTGGGACAAATCATTCACTAAACCCTAAACCTCAACAAAATATTTTTAATAAATTATGTGTAAATTGAGCAAGTTGAGGTGACTAAACTGCTTGGGGTAACCCTGGATTGTAAACTGTCATGGTCAAAACATGTTGATACAACAGTAGCTAAGATGGGGAGAAGTCTGTCCATAATAAAGCACTGCTCTGCCTTTTTAACAACACTATCAACAAGGCAGGTCCTACAGGCCCTAGTTTTGTCACACCTGGACTATTGTTCAGTAGTGTGGTCAGGTGCCACAAAGAGTGACCTCGGAAAATTACAATTGGCTCAGAATAGGGCAGCACGGCAGGCCCTTAAATGTACACGTAGGGCTAACATTAATAATATGCATGTAAATCTCTCATGGCTCAAAGTGGATGAGAGATTGACTTCATCACTACCGTATTTTCCGCACTATAAGGCGCACCGGAGTATAAGCCGCAGCAGCTAAATTGAATGATATTGAATGATGTGTACATATATAAGCCGCACTGGACTATAAGCCGCAGGTGTTTTAATGTTTAATTACCATATGTAAGAGTTCGTGCACAGAGGGGATTGTCGGGAAAGAGACAAACTGTCTCGCTCTCGTAATGTCTGTCTGTCTTGCTCTCGTTCTGTCTCTCGTTCTGTCTCTCGTACCACTCTCGGTTCCACTTTTACTTTTGCGCGCTACCTGTCTCACTCTTTTCCGGCCTCCAGCTTTTCCTGCTGGAGCCCGCCGCTTAAAGGTGGGGGGCGCGGACCGGTCATAGAGCCCATAGAGTTAAAGTTGGTGGACTGTAACCTGTAAAATCCATAGATTTAGGAGGTCTTCTAGTGGCCGTTAGCTGTAAAAATCCATAGATTAGCCGCACCGTTATATAAGCCGCAGGGTCGAAAAATGGGAAAAAAGGCGCGGCTTATAGTCCGAAAATTACGGTACTTGTTTTCGTAACAAGTGTTGACATGCTGAATGCACCGAGGTGTCTGTTTAAATTACTAGCACACAGCCCGGACACCCATGCATACCCCACAAGACATGCCACCAAAGGTCTCTGCCACAATCCCCAAGTCAAGAACAGACTACGGGAGGCGCACAGTACTACATAGAGCCATGACAACATGGAACTATATCCCACATCAGGTAATTGATGCAAGCAGTAGAATCAGATTTAAAAAACAGTTAAAAATACACCTTATGGAACAGCGGGGACTGTGAAAAGACACACACACAGGCACAGACACACATACACATGATAAGACACACATCCCGTGGCCTTGTTAATTCAGCCACTTACTTAGATAACTAGCAAGTTAAACTTAGGGGTCGCCTTAATGCAGAATTCTTTGTTTTGCACCCAGGAAAAGAAATGCATAAGAAATATCTTGCTGCGTTTTGTAAAGGCAGATCTAAAATGCTTCTTATTGTAATTTCTGCTCAGCATCAAACAAATAGTGTGCTTCAGTTGCACTTCACGAACGGTATTCTATCAAAAGACAGCGTTCTGACTGATGTGTAGCTACTTTTCTCGGTTAAATGCAAGATTAACTTTAAGCAAAACATTAGGAAATGTAGCTGGCTACATTATTTCTATGTTAAACATTGGAAATATGATGGTCATGCATAATTTATTGCAAAAAATACCTTGCTTGGTCATTGTAAGCTAATTTACTTGTGGCTACCAGCCAAATAGTGTTGCACTTCTGTTGTCATCTGACGGCAAATCAAGCTATTTTCTGCCAAATATGTTGCACTAATGTATTTTCTGTGAAGGAAAACTATAGTTGAACGTCCCCGATCACTCTATTGAAACAAAAAAAACACTTGACTTTAAATATAAAACGTGACCCCTGTCAATACACAGCTGGACTCATCTGCTCCCACTTTCTCCTGTTGTACTATTTACAAACAAACGCGTGACTGGCTCAACTGTTCTGGGGAACTACAGTAGGCTTCATAATGCTAAATAATGTGACAGGTGAAATGAAGAAATCTGCTAAATCTGCTTCATCTGCTCACATATTGTACAAGTTGACTACAGGAATTTATTATCCCCCCAGCCCCTGACACAATCCCTGTATCTAGGCCACTGCTTTAAGGGCGCGGCAGTCTCTCCTGCTCCTTCACCACCTGAAGGGATGAGAGGGGGAGAGAGAGAGGGAGAGAGAGAGGCAGGTAGAGAGAGAGAGAGGCAGGTAGAGAGAGAGAGAGGCAGGTAGAGAGAGAGAGAGGCAGGTAGAGAGAGAGAGAGGCAGGTAGAGAGAGAGAGAGAGGCAGGTAGAGAAAGAGAGATAGAGAGGGCGAGGGAGAGATGAAAAGGGGAACCTCTCCCAGACTGCAAGAAAATTCTGACTCGGCAGAGACAGGCTCCCCCTCTCCCCCCTCCTCCTCACCCCACATCTCCTCTCTTCTCCGACCCAGCCCTTTGAGAGAGGGCCCGTATATCATATCAGAGGCTTGTGATGAAGCTCCTGAGGTATCTGTAATTATATAACCCCTCTGTGGCTAAAAGTGACCGTTGCGGTAAATCATCCACCTTTACCGCCTGGCCTGACCTCCATATTGTAAAAATAGCAGTTGCACGGTTCGGTCGCTCACTTCCAAAGGAAATCACTTGGTAACACATTACATTAAAGTTCACCATCTGTGCAGGTTTACCAGCCGAGGAGATTAAACGTGGGAAATGGCGTAATT
The DNA here is from genome assembly GCF_020615455.1 of Coregonus clupeaformis. NCBI lineage: Eukaryota > Metazoa > Chordata > Actinopteri > Salmoniformes > Salmonidae > Coregonus > Coregonus clupeaformis. The sequence continues at coordinate 13,459,696 of NC_059199.1, forward strand.
CGAAAACCTGTTTGTACCAGGAGGTCTAGCCACGTGCCCCATCTCGAGTGGGGGGAGGGGCTGTGTTAGCCTGTGAGGGGCAGTGTGGTGGGTCCAGGGACAGCAGGTTGACCAGTCAGGCCGTGCCCGCCTTCCCTTTGTGTTATTTAGCTCATTTGCCAGGGTCAGGACCAGCCAGAGAATTGGTCATGCAGCAAGGGACACTGCTACGACGGCCTGAGGGTGTCCAGTAAGGGCCAGAGATTAACAATATACAGTATATGGGATACACTGCACCTTATCATGTTGTGCCTGTTGGTGGCCCTGGTTTCCACAAAATGTGTCACAATATCTTAAGTGTGTACACTGCCACAGAATATCTCTATTTGAACAATTATTTCAAAATATGGACTGGTTTGAGGTATAAGACAAGTTATAAACTGGATGGTTCCAGCCCTGAATGCTGATTGGCTGACAGCCGTGGTATATCAGACCGTACACCACGGGTATGACAAAACATTTATTTTTACTGCTCTAATTACATTGGTAACCAGTTTATAATAGCAATATGGCACCTCGGGGGTTTGTGGTATATGGCAAATATACCACGGCTAAGGGCTGTGTCCAGGCACTCCGCGTTGCGTCGTACATAAGAACAGCCCTTAGCCATGGTATAGTGGTCATATAACACACCCGCTCGGGCCTTAATGCTTAAATAAAAGAGCCCATAGCCACGTGTCTTGAACTACTTCCTTTATTATTGTGATCCACCAACACTGGGCTTCCTTTGGCCTACCCTGCTCCATACTCCATTAGAATGACCACAACTGGGGGTCGGCAACATGGCAATGAGGGCAGAAGAGAGGAGGCGGTGGGGGATTTGCTCTTCTGCTCTTCAAAGTGCTGCCCAAGTGCAGACCTACACATTATCCTGGCTCAGATGCACTAGAGAGATATACTATCCGCCAGACGGAGTGGCTGATTTGTATCTCGATTTGGTCGTCCCAGAAGGCCCGGCAGCATTCCTCCTGGGGGATCGGGTAACGGTCTATAAAGGGAGGCAGCAGGCCTGACCAAGGCTTCATGGGAGGTTTTTCCCAGATGCAACATGGGGGCTAGAATAGTGGTCCATGTCAATACAGGGATGCAGGCTTATGGCATGATGGGAGTCCCCCCCCTCCCCCTACATTAGGTCAGTGTTCAGTCACAGAGCAAAGAATTGACTCAATAAACAACAACAGTATGAGAGGCAGATGGTAACCCAGGCTGATGTGATATTCAGCTCAGCTGTTTGAACAAGGGCATCCTATATACACAGAATCCCTCCACCAAAAACAAATCGAAAAATAGCGGAAGAAAGAGAAACAGCCTTGGAACAAAACAGAGACACAATGAGAGCAAGTTTGACAGACAGATCCAAAAGTCTACGTTGCTAGCAAGGTTTGTCAGAGAGCTTGTTATCACGCTTCAGTTAGGTGACTGACGGAAGGACACAGACAGACGGTCGTGTTCACGGTAAATGTGTGGCAAGCAGCAGTGCCATTCCCTCAACCTTCCCAGAGACTGTGTGGGGGCTGGGGGAACGTGACAGGCTGCAACAAACAGTGGAGCCACACGAGAGCTGCCAAGAAGAACGACAAATAGTGAGCTTGTGTGTGTGTGTAACTAGGGTGTGCCAGCAGAATTCATTACAAACAACGGTGCTCATATTCTCTCCTATAACATCCCACACTTTGATGGCTGGTTGATTGCTGTGTGTGTGTTGGGTGTTTTGCGTATTGGTTTTATTTACACGTCATATTTACATTATGCACTATGCATGAAGACCACTCTAAGCCTTATGATGATAATACAGTGTGTGTGTGGGAGACAGAGAAAGAGAAAAACCCAGAGAGAGAGAGAGTGAGAGAGACAGAAGTACACAGTACTTCCTGGATGTTGAAATCAACAACATGCCCCGCGATGACCAAAAACACACCCACCCCCTCAACACACAGTCGACACAGGCACAAAATAAACTACGGGCCTCGGACCAACAGACTTTGTTTTTTCAGCCAAGGCATTCCTTTGAGTTAAAGGTCCTACAACACATAATCAATGCAGAGAGAAGCAAGACCATCCATCGGAGTGGGAGGCAGCGCCACGCTAGACAACATCAGGATGCAGCTTGGGTGGTATTCATTACGGCACACAACAGAAAACATTTTGTAACAGAAAACCAAAATGAGCGTTTGTTATTGGACATGTCCAGGTAGTCTCTCCCTGTTTCAGTCTGCTTTCTTCCGTTTAGTGCCTAATTAACACACCCTAGGATTTAGGGGACACTGCCACTCCTTTTGACCATCTCCTTTAGGGCAGTAGGATGATTTAAAAGCTATGCTGATTGGTCAATCAAATATTTGGCTTCCCGTCCGTCACTCTTTGGAGAGGCACAAAATCAATGGGGGCAACTGGGACACAGTCAGACAGACATACAGACTATCCTCTTTAACAGTCTGGCTGGCCCTCCTGTGTTAGGTAACAGTTGATAGTGTTAACATCTGTTTGTGATCTGATTGCATCTGACTACGCAGTGTTTTAGCTTGGCCACTTCTATTTGTATAACAACTTGACTTGGATGTTTATGAAATGCATGCTAAAGTCTTACGTTGCATTAAGACAGCATCGTCATGCGTTACAACAATTGGCTTTGAGTAAAATGTTTTTTTAAAAACTACTCTACAGAGTAGACACTACAGAGTAAACACTACTGTACAGAGTAAACACTACTGTACAGAGTAAACACTACTGTACAGAGTAGACATTACAGAGTAAACACTATTGTACAGAGTAGACACTACTGTACAGAGTAGACACTACAGAGTAAACACTACTGTACAGAGTAGACACTAGAGTAAACACTACTGTACAGAGTAGACACTACTGTACAGAGTAGACACTACTGTACAGAGTAAACACTACTGTACAGAGTAGACACTACAGAGTAAACACTACTGTACAGAGTAGACACTAGAGTAAACACTACTGTACAGAGTAGACACTACAGAGTAAACACTACTGTACAGAGTAGACACTACTGTACAGAGTAGACACTACTGTACAGAGTAGACACTACAGAGTAAACACTACTGTACAGAGTAGACACTACTGTACAGAGTAGACACTACAGAGTAAACACTACTCTACAGAGTAGACACTACTGCACAGAGTAGACACTACAAAGTAGACACTACAGAGTAAACACTACTGTACAGAGTAGACACTACAGAGTAAACACTACTCTACAGAGTAGACACTACTGTACAGAGTAGACACTACAAAGTAAACACTACTGTACAGAGTAGACACTACAGAGTAAACACTACTGTACAGAGTAGACACTACAGAGTAAACACTACTGTACATAGTAGACACTACAGAGTAAACACTACTGTACAGAGTAGACACTACTGAGTAAACACTACAGAGTAAACACTACGTACAGAGTAGACACTACAGAGCAGACACTACTGTACAGAGTACACACTACTGTACAGAGTAGACCCTACAGAGTAGACACTAGAGCCCCTAAAGTACCACCAGTACACAATGGTCCGCATTAAGGCTTTCAGTAGCTTTCGAACAGACAGGCAGGCAAGCGGACAGAGAGCGCGACCCAACCACACAAACAGTGCTCAGTCACGACTCTGGCCAGACGCCTCTGCAGTAGGTCTTTCACAGAGCAGAGCGGGCTGGGCAGCTAGCCTCACTCCCCTACCCTCCTTTCCTCTCTTCTCCATGTGGGCGTGTGTGACTGAGTGGCCTGCCATGCAGCCACAGCTTTAACCCCTTGCTTCCCGGCTGGCTCCTCTCTCCCACAGCGAGGCCTGTTCAGTGACTGAACGCAGGTCAGCTGGATCAAACTGTTCTGAACGTCAATCTTCCAAAATGCAGACTAAATCAGACCTTATATGAAATGACAGAAAATTTACACAAATATATGTTGAGTTAGTTACATTTGGGTCGTTTTGTCTAGACCTGACGCAGACCTTTATAAATTAACATAACAAAATACAATCTTGTCCAATGAAGATACAGTATAAACATGTGACCGACCAGCTCAAATCGGTCTTACGTAGCAAAATTTGAAATTGTGTTTTTTACATTGGATAAAAGTAGAGACTCAGAGCTACAAAATGGTATATCATACACTACAGTTGAGGAACAATGGAAAAGTAATTTTACTTTGAAAGTTGATAAACATGTAAACTCACTTTTGAGAAAATGGCCTTTGAATGTTTTGGTCCTACTACTGGAGAGCCCTTCCTTGTCTCCACCCAATCAGCATCGTTCACACCCTCTTAAGCTTTAGCCCCACCCATCTCTTTAAGGGTTCATCAGAGCGTTCTGTACTAACTTGCTGGCTACTTCCAGACATCTAAGTGAGAGAGAACAGCTCACTGAACATTACTCGCCCTAGCAGAGCTGGTTAGGCTGCTATGTTATCCAGAGCGTTGGTGACTGCAACAGTGCTGTCAGATTGTCCGTTCGTAAATTCAGAGCGTTTCGCGTTCAGAGCGCACACTGGACGCTCTGGCCAATGAGTAGGGTTGATCCGAACGTTCTGACCTCACAACGACAGTCAAGCACCCAAGCTAACTGGCTAACATTGGCTAGCTACTTCCAGACACAGAACACCCCACTCTGACCATTTAACTCGCCCTAGCAGAGCTGGTTAGGCTGTTTTCATGTTATCTAGAGTGTTGGTGACTGTAACTGTGCTGCTGGCAACAATTTAATAACGCTTTTTTGCCTACGTTTACTGACACGGCCATATTCAACAGGTGTTGAGCGTTTGTAAATTCATCAGTTATTCTGCGCTCTGGCACACTAAGATGAGAGTCTTTTGTTAAGAAATGTAGCTAGATAGCTAGCTAAACAATGAATTCCAACGCTTGACGTAACATTAGTTAATGTGACAGCCAGCTAACATTAGCTAGCTAGCTAAAAGTACACTAACTTGAAATGAAAATACTTTATGTCAAAATTAGAAATGTGTAATATCTGAAAATGTAGCTAGCTAGGCTATCTTACCCGTGGTCTGAAATCTGAGTAGATAGCCAGAGCGAATTTACCAGCTAGTACGTATATCAACAGTTGCAGTGACATTCTATTGAAATGGATACTTGCATAGTGGAGTCTTTTGTTAAGACATGTAGCTAGCATGAACCATAATCACAACTCATGACGTTACTACCCTGCATGAATCTGCAGGTAGCTAACCAACCAGGTTCAATGTTAGCTAGCTAACATTAGGCTATAACTAGTCAAGCCAATGTGTCCGAGATACGAAGAATAAGATCATAAACAAAACGTTAGCTAGCAAGCCAGCCAGCTAACGTTAGCTAGCTAACAGTACACTTTAACTTGACATTAGGTTTATGCAGTTTTACTACGCAATACATTTTTTTAAAAGCCGCGTTAGACAGGATTACCTAGACATACTGACCAGCTCAAATAGACAGAAGCGTGCTATATGGCAGACCAATCCAAACTCATCTCTCGGCATGACTCATTATCTTAGTCAGTCATGGCTAGCAGGAAGGTTATTGTATTTTTCTCTGGCTAAACCAACTAGGCTCGTAATTTAACAATTTTATTGGTATTTACAGATGGCATACAAGTTTGTTATTAAGGCACATGAAAGTTCACATGTTCGAGAAGGCATTTCTGCCAACAAAAAAAAGTTTACATTCAAACGTCTCTCCTGTAAAGTATTGACCCGCGACATACGCCTAGTTTTCTGAAACAGGTCACATATGAACTGTAAGTACTGCCTATACAAATGTGCATAGTCAAGCATGTGGAGTGTAGACCTCAACACACCTGTACATGGGGTGGGGGGTTACTTTTCAGCCAGGCAGTATATAAGTAACATGACTGAATGTGTGTAAATAAACCAAGAAGTCCTGACTCTAGCTGAAGTCGCTAGTCTAATCCAGGGGTTCCCAAAGCTTTTCACTCGGGGCCCCCTTTCCAGCATTGGGGAACATCCATTAAACAAAATTGGGGGGAGACCCCTGCGTGCCACAGTTTGGGAACCACTGGTCCAGTCCACCTACCAGGAACAGTATGAAAACAGAAAATTGTCTTCCTGGGTTCTAGTTTCACTGCAGAATTCGATAAGTTAGCCAGCTAGCATTGGCAAACACTCATGTAGCTAGAACTCTGTTTTGTGCTTAATGAAGAAAGCTTATAAAGTTGAATAAGGGTTATTGAGAGTATTGAGTCACATTGCCATGACTACTTCAATACCTCTTTGTATGACCAGGAAATGTGAATAATTGCTGTGTCGATACTATCGATTACTTTTTATCCGAAAAATGAACTAAACTGTGTGATTCAAATTCATATGGATATTGTGCAATATATCTGACTCTATCCAAAATCATCTGGCATGTACTAATGCAATTCCTAAAGTAAATGACTATGGTACACAGACAACAAAGTCCTAGCAGAGGAATATTCCCCTTCGTCTAAAACCCCCAGGACCTTCGAAGGGCTCTTATTTTATAATGGAAACCCGAACGTGACCTCGGGAGAAATAAAACACATAGTAAAACATCCCAGCTAGAGCCTGAAGGCCTGGCACTGCCTAAGAAACCGCTGGCAACCCCAGGACAGCGTAGAGCGTGATGCCATCTTGGAATGCTCTGGTGCCAAAACCAGGCCTTAACGACGCGCCAAACACAACCCTCGCTTTACCTCCTCCAGTTCGGAAGCACACTAACAAGGAACCTCACAATTGGCCTTCTTTCTCCCATGAATTTCAAGGAACTGAAACAAATTCCATTTTGAAATGTTGCTTAACTGCTAACACTTTCCCTCCAGTCGGAAGAAACCAGTAAGGGGTCTTCTTACATAATCCTCTAGGGAGTTTTCAATCTCTTCAGGTCCTAGGTCCTTACTAGCAGACACATTTTTGTTCCAGCCCAACACTTTCACACCTGCTTCACACTACTCGAGGGCTTGAGGATTGATATATGGCAAGATTATGAGGGGTAGTATACTCCCATCAGTGTTTAACATTCTACAGCCCTGCTGACATGGTGCTGGAAGCCTGGAACATCTCTCTCTGACGTTGAGCTTTCCCTTTCTCAGCTAATCCTCTGTTTACAGGCAGCGTACAGCTGGCTTTTCACATACCCCTCGCATTATATACTAATGGGAATTGCGGCCTTTCGGAGCAGACCAGTGTGTGTGTGTGTTTGTACAGTGTGTGTGAATGAGTGAGCAAGTTAGTGTGTGTGTGTGTGTGTGTGTGTGTGTGTGTGTGTGAGAGACGCGCTGAAGCATGCCACTTACACTGCAGGAGATTGTCCCATCCGTCAGGGGCTGCGGCCCGGGTAGAAAGAAACCGCCGTCTAGCGTAGTGGTATGTTGTCACCACATAACCCATTTCAGAAACAGTGAGTATTGCTGACACTGCAGCATTAGAGTTAGCTGAGAGGTAGACCTTGGCTTGCAGCACCAGATGGACTGGAATCCCCCATTCCACTTGCAACCAAAATAGTATTGTTTAAGTTTTTTGGTCTGTGGGTACTCTTGCTGCCAAAAGGCATGTTTGCAAACTGACATGATGCCAACTGACGAGTCATGTTCTCCTAGGCCTCAGGGCATTTTAGATGTTCCCTGAAAATGGAAAAAAGGACATGGTGCCAACTCCAGAGGCGTGTCTTATGTGTTGAGAGGGAAGTCCATAGAACACTTCAAATACCTCAACTGGTATTGTGCCACGCCTCATCAGGGCTTTCTCACTCAAACTCATCTCTGGGGGGAAGAGGGTTAAATCCGCCCATCCACATGTTAACACATAACACCAACACAGATTAGCACACAACGTTAGGTGGCATTGAATAGGCTTGTTGTGTGCATACTGTCCAGTGTGTACAGTCTGAGGTACAGGTACAGAGTCATCCAGATAAGGCAGAGAGGGGATGCAACCTTGATGTTTTCATGTGGACAAGCACAGATATTTATAGTATGTGTGTTTGTGAGAGAGAGTGTGTGTATTATTCTGCCCTCGCTTATCTAGATCAGCATTAATATTGCAGATAGATTGTGGCTTTTATCAATGTAATTGTCTGCATCATTTCCAATCCCCCATATACAGTGGGGGAAAAAAGTATTTAGTCAGCCACCAATTGTGCAAGTTCTCCCACTTAAAAAGATGAGAGAGGCCTGTAATTTTCATCATAGGTACACGTCAACTATGACAGACAAATTGAGGAGAAAAAAATCCAGAAAATCACATTGTAGGATTTTTTATGAATTTATTAGCAAATTATGGTGGAAAATAAGTATTTGGTCACCTAAAAAACAAGCAAGATTTCTGGCTCTCACAGACCTGTAACTTCTTCTTTAAGAGGCTCCTCTGTCCTCCACTCGTTACCTGTTTTAATGGCACCTGTTTGAACTTGTTATCAGTATAAAAGACACCTGTCCACAACCTCAAACAGTCACACTCCAAACTCCACTATGGCCAAGACCAAAGAGATGTCAAAGGACACCAGACACAAAATTGTAGACCTGCACCAGGCTGGGAAGACTGAATCTGCAATAGGTAAGCAGCTTGGTTTGAAGAAATCAACTGTGGGAGCAATTATTAGGAAATGGAAGACATACAAGACCACTGATAATCTCCCTCGATCTGGGGCTCCACGCAAGATCTCACCCCGTGGGGTCAAAATGATCACAAGAACGGTGAGCAAAAATCCCAGAACCATACGGGGGGACCTAGTGAATGACCTGCAGAGAGCTGGGACCAAAGTAACAAAGCCTACCATCAGTAACACACTACGCCGCCAGGCACTCAAATCCTGCAGTGCCAGATGTGTCCCCCTGCTTAAGCCAGTACATGTCCAGGCCCGTCTGAAGTTTGCTAGAGTGCATTTGGATGATCCAGAAGAGGATTGGGAGAATGTCATATGGTCAGATGAAACCAAAATATAACTTTTTGGTAAAAACTCAACTCGTCGTGTTTGGAGGACAAAGAATGCTGAGTTGCATCCAAAGAACACCATACCTACTGTGAAGCATGGGGGTGGAAACATCATGCTTTGGGGCTGTTTTTCTGCAAAGGGACCAGGACGACTGATCCGTGTAAAGGACAGAATGAATGGGGCCATGTATCGTGAGATTTTGAGTGAAAACCTCCTTCCATCAGCAAGGGCATTGAAGATGAAACGTGGCTGGGTCTTTCAGCATGACAATGATCCCAAACACACCGCCCGGGCAACGAAGGAGTAGCTTCGTAAGAAGCATTTCAAGGTCCTGGAGTGGCCTAGCCAGTCTCCAGATCTCAAACCCATAGAAAATATTTGGAGGGAGTTGAAAGTCTGTGTTGCCCAGCGACAGCCCCAAAACATCACTGCTCTAGAGGAGATCTGCATGGAGGAATGGGCCAAAATACCAGCAACAGTGTGTGAAAACCTTGTGAAGACTTACAGAAAACGTTTGACCTGTGTCATTGCCAACAAAAGGTATATAACAAAGTATTGAGAAACTTTTGTTATTGACCAAATACTTATTTTCCACCATAATTTGCAAATAAATTCATAAAAAATCCTACAATGTGATTTTCTGGATTTTTTTTTCTCATTTTGTCTGTCATAGTTGACGTGTACCTATGATGAAAATTACAGGCCTCTCTCATCTTTTTAAGTGGGAGAACTTGCACAATTGGTGGCTGACTAAATACTTTTTTTCCCCACTGTATATATATATATATATATATATATTTTTCCTTCTTTATTATTTTCCCCTAACCCTACCACCCCTCCCCTAATTGTATTACACTAGTAGACAACAATACTTAGGCTTCTACTTCCAGCTTATACATACATTCATACTATATACATTTTATGGACAGTATATTTTGCAACCTGTATGGCACAGCTGTCAATTTTCTGGTCCTTAAACGAAACTGGTTTACTTTTTTATTTATCACAATTTTCTTTAGCCAATTCTGGTCTTTAATGCAGGGCCGACAGACAAGTTTCTTACCTTTTCCCCTTTCCACTTACCTCCATGTTTGCGGTAATGCTGCAATCAGTTGGTTGTAATTTTGGATAGAGCAGACATTTCCATATATTTTTGTTAACTTCATATGTGACATAACTCCACCAGTCCTATTTATAATATAATTTACAAAGATTATACTTTTTCTTTTATTAGTAGTATATTTGAGTTTAACCATAATATTTGTTCTGTCTTTACTGGAGGATTAAACTGAAATTGCAACCAGCTTTTTATTGCTTGTTTTAAATTATTTCATTTTCAAATAACCAAAAGTGAGAGGTTATAATCTGAATGAAGGGGAAAAGGCCATTCTTGAACATGGGGTGAGCCATTCTTAATAATCTGCTAGAGAACCAGTTCGGATTTAAGTATGGTTTTTGTATGACTGAAGCCTTTAGCGAGAGGTCCAATGCTTTAATATTTAATCATTTCTGCACTCTGAATTCATATTCATTATATAAATAGGCCTGTTTAATTTTGTCTGGCTTGCTGTTCCAAATAAAGTGGAATAGTTTTTGCTCATATAATTTAGAAAACAAGTCGTTAGGTGTAGTAAATAGGTAAACTGAGATATGACTAAATAATTAAATTAGTTTTTTTTTTTCCACAAATAGACAGGTGTTGTGCTTTGTAACCAAGATGGCTATCGGCAAGTTCGGCATGGTGGCAGCACTTTCACTTTATGTGTTTGTTTTAAACATCACTGGAAATAAATCGCATCTGCAATCGAAATGAAAGAATGGTAAATTCTCAGCAACTTCTCAGTCCTGCCAACACTTCTGATGGCATCCAGCACTTTGGATTTAGAAGGAATGTTATATACCAAACTTTCATTAGACCTTGGCACAAACCAAAACGATCATTCAAGGCCAGTATAAAACCTCAAATTAATGGTGGAGATCTTATAATAACTTTATGCTTTCTCTTATCGGGTGATCTCCATCAATGCCCTCGTCCTCAGTTTATCACGAACACCAAACAGTGTATGCACCCATGCACCTCCTGCGAACGTTGGGTTAAGAGTAACAGCAAAGCTCTGGTATGTCTGGAATGCGCGCTGTTGAAGCTAGCTATGGGCATGGGGTCAATGAAACGTACATTTGCTGTCGGTGTGCTGTACCCGTGGGGTGTGTGAGCATCGAAGGTGGAGTGAGACCGGAGGACTCACCTAGGACGGAGAGCGCACCATAGCGGCAGAGAGGCCACCAGAGGCAGTGCAGCAGGAGGGTGGCAGTGCAGCGGGAGGCAAGTTACAAGTGGACCGGGAATTCAGCGAGGCCTTTGGGAAGAAAGGTTTACATTGTTTGACTTAAACGTCCGAAGCCTACTACCAAAGATTGATGAGATACGCCTGTTGGTTCAAATCAGAGGTGGGTGTCTTATGTTTTACAGAGAAATGGTTGGATTCATCTGTTTGTGACAGGTAATTTCTCTGTTGTCAGGAAGGATCGGAATGGTGGGGGGATATGTGCCTTTGTAAGATCGGACATTGCTTATAACGTCAGATCGGATTTAAATCAATGATCGAGAGATTGTCTGGCTGGATATTTGCCTTCCCAAAACTAAGCCGATTTTGTTGGGCGTGTGTTACAGGCCGCCCAATCAGAATGCATTCTATGAAGGTCTTGAAATTGTGTTTTCAAACTGTAATGATTCCCTGGCGAAGGAAATCGTCTAAGGCAAAACCAATAAGTTGTGGCGTTCCGCAAGGGAGCGTGCTTGGGCCACTACTGTTTTTACTGTATACAGTGCATTCGGAAAGTATTCAGACCCTTTGACTTTCTCCACATTTTGTTACGTTACAGCCCTATTCTAAAAAATATTAAATAGATTTTTTCCCTCATTTTTACACACAATACCCTATAATGACAAAGTAAAAAAAGGTTTTAATTTTTTCTGCTTTTTATTTAAAATAAAAAAAACAGATATTACATTTACATATGTATTCAGACCCTTTACTCAGTACTTTGTTGAAGCACCTTTGGCAGCCATTACATCCTTGAGTGTTCTCTGGTATGATGCTACAAGCTTGGCACACCTGTATCTGGGGAGTTTGTCCCATTCTTCTCTGCAGATCCTCTCAAGCTCTGTCAGGTTGGATGGGGAGTGTCGCTGCACAGCTATTTTCAGGTCTCTCCAGAGATGTTCGATCAGGTTCAAGTCCGGGCTCTGGCTGAGCCACTCAAGGACGTGTCCTGAAGCCACTCCTGCGCTGTCTTGGCTGTGTGCTTAGGGTCATTGTCCTGTTGGAAGGTGAACCTTCGCCCCAGTCCTGAGCACTCTAGAGCAGGTTTTCATCAAGGATCTCTCTGTACTTTGCTCCATTCATCTTTGCCTCGATCCTCACTAGTCTCCCAGGCCCTGCTGCTGAAAAACATCCCCTCAGCATGATGCTTCCAACACCATACTTCACCGTATGGAGGGTGCCAGGTTTCCTCCAGAAGTGACGCTTGGCATTCAGGCCAAAGAGTTCAATCTGGGTTTCATCAGACCATTGAATCTTTTGGCAAACTCCAAGCGGGCTGTCATGTGCCTTTTATTGAGGAGTGGTACCATGATAATTGAGTGTCCTTATAGCTATACCATGATATTTGCACTGTTAAGCATACTGTAGCTGCGACTAAGTAAACCTCTAATTGTCCTCCAATATTCCACCCGCTAAAACTTCCCCCCATCCCAGGTTGGGTTGTCATCCCAGTGACTGGCTAACCATCCCTGTACACATGGATCCTAGGGCCTTTAAGAGATGGGGGCCCATCCTTTAAAAATGGATCCGCAGCCAACATCATTTTGAATGCCTTCGCCTCGGTTGTACTGCATGTAGTTATAAAAAAATATATACACATATAAATAAATAAATCTTGCATACCTTAAGTTATTCCCACAATTGATGAATAATATGCGTAATAATATAAGCACTTCTACAAAGGATTGTTACCTATAACAAGGGATGGCAGTAGGAATTCTACATTTTATCAACAAATGTGGGATGCATACACTCACTCACCCCACCCTTCCCAAACAAACACCTCTGCCCCTCTTTCCCCTTCCACCCATAGATCAAACTACACCCTAGTTTCGGGCTTTGGGTACTTTTGTGTTCCAGTTCCTTGTATTTGGGGATTTATTATTTCATGAATTGTCCTATCTTATATTCATTTATAAATACTGTACATAAAAAAATGTGAATACAAATTATTTTACAACATTCCATAACTTGAATTGTATAATGTCTTTATAGTTTCTTTATTAATTGTTGTATTATTTTATTATTTCCGTAAAAAATATATTACAATCCCTAACATTAATACTGTTGGATGTTCCATTTTATTTAGAATAGCCATGGAGTCTCGGAACAGTTGGTTATCAATGTATAGCTTGTCGACTATGAGAGTTACACGTCTCCCTTTAGTCTATTGTACTGGGCCGTACGCACTACCCTCTGTAGTGCCTTGCGGTCGGAGGTCAAGCAGTTGCCATACCAGGCGGTGATGCAACCAGTCAGGATGCTCTCGATGGTGCAGCTGTATAACTTTTTGAGGATCTGAGGACCCATGACAAATCTTTTAAGTCTCCTGAGGGGGAATAGGCTTTGTCGTGCCCTCTTCACGACTGTCTTGGTGTGTTTGGACCATGATAGTTCGTTGGTGATGTGGACACCAAGGAACTTGAAGCTCTCAACCTGTTCCACTACAATACACGCGCAAGCTCCAAATATCTAACGGTTGCCCCAGCGGGAGTTATTTTTTTATGCGCGAGATGTCAGAATGCACTCACTGTTCCAAAATGTGATTGTTACGCAACAGGACAGTTAACCCATGCTGCACTCAAACCAAGACATGCTGCCTGCTAATTATCTATAGGCTGTTTCAACTTGTCAATTTCTAATATTTTTTTAACACGTTTTATTTTCTAACAACAGTTTGAATTGAGGTGTGTTCCGCCTCCTCATTAATTCACATAAGAAGTAGCCCATTTCACTGTTGCGGACAATTTATGTTTGAGGCTTTACTGAGCCAGACAAACCTCTCTCTTCGAGGAAAGCCCAAGCACTTCAAGTGTTTCCCCAGATCAAGTATGCAGACATTTGCGCAGTCTTGCACAAACTTTTTCCCCCTGGCACATTTTCTGGCTGGCGCTCGCATTGCCTTCATTGTCGTTTTCCTTACAAATAATAATTTTAGACATGTGTGCGTTCCTATCAAAGTAAGTGCCTTATTTTCTGTATATCGTGTTGTCGTTTCAAATCAAATCGTATTTGTCATATGCGCCGAATACAACAGGTATAGACCTTACAGTAAAATGCTTACTTACAAGACCTAACCAACAATGCAGTTTTAATAAGTGTTAAGTAAACAATAGATAAGTAAAAATTAAAAGCAGTAAAATAACAGTAGCGAGGCTATTTACAGGGGGTACCGGTACAGAGTCAATGTGCGGGGGCACCGGTTAGTCGAGGTAATTGTGGTAATATGTACATGTAGGAATAGTTAAAGTGACTATGCATAGATAGTAAACAGAGAGTAGCAGCAGCGTAAAAGAGGGGGTGGGGGACACAATGCAAATAGTCCAGGTGGCCATTTGATTACCTGTTCAGGAGTCTTATGGCTTGGGGGTAGAAGCTGTTAAGTAGCCTTTTGGACCTAGACTTGGCGCTCCAGTACCGCTTGCCGTGCGGTAGCAGAGAGAACAGTCTATGTAGCATACCATATGTATGTATGGAACATAATGTATTTACTGTTTTATTCACATGTTTTCAAGTACTGGTGACAAATCACGCACTCTGATTCTCGCATAGATTGTAATGGACACATATGATGTGTGTAAAATACTTTTTTGAAGGTTGTAGTCATTATGATGAGCTAATGCTAAGCTATTTGCCAGAAAAGTGTGGCGCCATGTTTGTTGACATTATACGATGCATTCTGGGGGTCACATAAAACGTCTGTCAGACCAAAGATGTTATAACAAAATGAGGTGAAGGGATAGTTCACTCATCTTTCGAGGAAACTTCCAGAAGTGAATGAAGGGAAGTGAATGATGGTAGACGACACACCCCCTTCAACATGCATACTGCAAACAGACCAAACTCACCGTCTCCTCTTCTTATCTTTAGTTGACGCAAAAAAAAAAAAAAATGGCAGAACGCACACAAAACCCATCGTCGGATTACTTTACATTTTTTGAAAGTGTTTTACTCAATTATTTCGATCAATGGTGAGCTCCCCCGTGATGTGATGAATTGTAAATAGTAATTGCTATTAGCTAATTCATATTATGGTTTCTGTCAGCCGAGAGTTAGCTAAATATGATCGCTTGTATTACATCAATCTTTCCTTAGCGCTACGACAAATGTAGCCTACATTTTCCGGTTTGGAAGATTGTGTTATGCTGTCGCTACTTCTGTGAATGTCTGAACATTGCATCCAAAAATTAACTGGTCACTATCAGGGCATAATGTTGTAAGGACTGTGTTTGTGCTAAATGTTTCTGTGAAAAAACAGTGCGGCCAAGGCAAACGCTGACTGTCAATCGAAACTGGACATTCTACATAAGCGTTCTAATCACACCGGTTTGAGCGTACGCTGCATGGACCACTGTAGAATGATCAAACCCGTGTGTTGGTATGTGTCAAAGGGTTAAAGCCGGCAAGTCTTTTGCCCAGACTTTTAACCATTAGGGGGGCTCGCTTGAAACCCTCCCGGCTCCAATAAGACTTCGGTCCATTGGGTTAGCCTCTGCCCTCCCCCCTCCGTGTGTGTGCCCGCTGTGTAGTTACACTTGTGGTAGACATCCCATTGATTGCTCTAGAGGGGGCTCTAATGACATGCAACAGTCTCTGTTCCAAACGGACTGCTGCCGTTAGCCAAATAAAGAGAGTGCATGACACCCTGCCAGCCACAGTAACAGGAGACATGTGCGTTTAATATCAAAAGAGGACAGCGACTTCACCACATCAAGCATAGTGCCTACAGTTCAAGGAAAGGGAGATAACTGCTCTTGGGTATGACAAGCAAGGCAAGCAACCTGAGCATAAAAGTAGGGCTTTCTCAATATCACTCCATGGTGTTTAGTGGTAGAATAGAGTTATCGATAAAAGTATAAATATTATCAGCAAGAAAACCTCAGTGATGAATCTGTGTTCAAGAACAGTCATGATACAGAAGACTGGCTGAGAGGTAGGAATTTCAGAGACAACTTTGCAGGACTCACTTTTCTATCTAGATCTAAAACGCTGAAGTGTAATGTTTTAACAAAAAAACTGCATTAACTAACCCCACTAACCTAAATTATTAAGTTGTCTAAACTTGCATATTACAATAAATGTAAGTTATCTTTTTAAGTTTAAACAACTAACATGTGTATGGTGTAGACTGGATTCTATTTGTATTGGTGTAGCTATGTATGATACAGTGCCTTGCAAAATTATTCATCCCTTGGCATTTTTCCTATTTTGTTGCATTACAACCTGTAATTTAAATTGATTTTTATTTGGATTTCATGTAATGGACATACACAAAATAGTCCGAGTTGGTGAAGTGAAATGAAAAAAATAACTTTTTTCAAAGAAATCTACAAAATAATTAACGGAAAAGTGGTGTGTGCATATGTATTCACCCCCTTTGCTATGAAGCCCCTAAATAAGATCTGGTGCAACCAATTACCTTCAGAAGTCACATGATTAGTAAAATAAAGTCCACCTGTGTGCAATCTAAGTGACACATGATCTCAGTATATATATATATATATATATACAGTGGGGAGATACAATGCCGAGGGTGATTGCAATAAAATGCTAATTAAATACAATGTGATTTTCTGGATGTTTGTTTTAGATTCCGTCTCTCACAGTTGAAGTGTACCTATGATAATAATTACAGACCTCTACATGCTTTGTAGGTAGGAAAACCTGCAAAATCGGCAGTGTATCAAATACTTGTTCTCCCCACTGTATATATATATACATACACACATACACACACACCTGTTCTGAAAGGCCCCAGAGTTTGCAACACCACTAAGCAAGGGGCAACACCAAGCAAGTGGCACCATGAAGACCAAGGAGCTCTCCAAACAGGTCAGGGACAAAGTTGTGGAGAAGTACAGATCAAGGTTGGGTTATAAAAAAATATTCAAAACTTTGAACATCCCACGGAGCACCATTAAATCCATTATTAAAAAATGGAAAGAATATGGCACCATAACAAACCTGCCAAGAGAGGGCCGCCCACCAAATCTCACAGACCAGGCAAGGAGGGCATTAATCATAGAGGCAACAAAGAGACCAAAGATAACCCTGAAGGAGCTGCAAAGCTCCACAGCGGAGATTGGAGTATCTGTCCATAGGACCACTTTAAGCCGTACACTCCACAGAAATGGCCTTTACGGAAAAGTGGCCAGAAACTCCCCAAACATATGGAAGAAGGTATTCTGGTCAGATGAGACTAAAATTGAGCTTTTTGGCCATCAAGGAAAACGCTATGTCTGGCGCAAACCCAACACCTCTCATCACCCCGAGAACACCATCCCCACAGTGAAGCATGGTGGTGGCAGCATCATGCTGTGGGGATGTTTTTACATCAGCAGGGACTGGGAAACTGGTCAGAATTGAAGGAATGATGGATGGCGCTAAATACAGGGAAATTCTTGAGGGAAACCTGTTTCAGTCTTCCAGAGATTTGAGACTGGGAAGGAGGTTCACCTTCCAGCAGGACAAATGACCCTAAGCATACTGCTAAAGCAACACTCGAGTGGTTTAAGGGGAAACATTTAAATGTCTTGGAATGGCCTAGTCAAAGCCCAGACCTCAATCCAATTGTGGTATGACTTAAAGATTGCTGTACACCAGCGGAACCCATCCAACCTGAAGGAGCTGGGGCAGTTTCTCCTTGAAGAATGGGCAAAAATCCCAGTGGCTAGATGTGCCAAGCTTATAGAGGCATACCCCAAGAGACTTGCAGTTGTAATTGCTGCAAAAGGTGGCCCTACAAAGTATTGCCTTTTGGGAGGGGGGCGAATAGTTATGCACGCTCAAGTTCAGTTTTTTTGTCTTATTTCTTGTTTGTTTCAGCATCTTAAAAGTGGTAGGCATGTTGTGTAAATCAAATGATACAAACCCCCCAAAAACTAAATTTTAATTCCAGGTTGTAAGGCAACAAAATAGGAAAAATGCCAAGGCGGGTGACTACTTTCGCAAGCCACTGTATTCCTTAATGTGGAGTTTGACTGAGTAGAGTTTGCCAGCTCAGGAACAAGAAAAAGTATTTTGAGGTAAGAAGGCACCCATGACATTTACATTAAGAGGAGAACACAGGGCCTGGTGCCTTCCTTAGAAATTTGAATCACACGGCATGAGGTGCCAAGTCAATCAAGATCCCCCTGCCCTCTGTTTTTAAGCATTACTGAATAACAGGTGGCCTCGTATAAAAAAAAGTATGTGATCAATTGAAATTCAAAAGCCATTGACTTGCACAGGGGGAAAAAAGTATCCACTGAACTACAAGCTTAGCTATCGACAATCCAAAATGCTATGCTAGCTAGGTAAACTGTTTTGCTTTGGGTTGCTGTTTCCAGATCTACGCTATGCTAGCTACATTTGTTTGCCTGAATTAGCAAGAGCACAGGCTAATTACATCCCCTGAGCAGATCTGCCTTTATCCCTTTATATGGAGCTTAATCTGGCCAAATCCATCGCTTTGCTGTGTCCTAAATCCACGACAGAGACTAATTCCTCTGTAATCTAATGAGCGACCAAGGTGCAGTAGTCGCTCAAGGTTCACAACGGTAGTGACACAGTGTGTGTCAGAACATCATGGACATTTTGGGACATCCCCTAAAAACCAATGTCATACAATTCCAGAATGTATTAATACAGTACAACATGGAGAGGTTATGTCATTGCAGTTTCATGACAAGTCATTCAGACAGTCAACAGCTGTAAAAAAAGGCCCGGCTCTGATCTCAGCTCTGATAATGTCTCCTACCTTCAACACGTCCTTGTCCAACCCCATTTAACCGAAGTCATCGGTCTTATACACCATAGGAATTCTGGCCGGGGTCCTATCCGCATGCCAAAGGGACACTGTGAGGACCAAGGGACACACAGGTAGGTGTCTTTGACTTGTTAAGTCGTTACTTCGAGACACTCAAATCTCGTGTCGGGCATCCATCCATGATGAATTGAACAAATGTCGAGCAACACTTAAGCTTGAAATCGAGTTGATTCTGACTCAACTGACAAAGTAAAGAGAGAACAGGTTTGGTAGCCAGTTTAATTAATACAATCTGTCAGCATATGCCTTCTTCCATCTCTATTTGTTCAGCATGCTCCTCTGTCCTTTAACCACCCAGTAACTGTTGACACTCATGCGTTTACCCTCTCTTTTCATTGGGGTTACACTTAAAAGAGAGACACTAAAGTGTTCCAATCAATAACTGAAGACAGACAATGGAGTACAGCAGCCAAAGACAACTAGCCAGCAGGCAATATGTGTCATCTAAGAAGCTATGGCAACAAGCAGCTCTTCGGACCAAAACAGAGATTTTTACTTTTTACAGGTGGAACCATGGTTCATTTCATGGAGCAGTGCAGCTCTGTCAACAAAAACAGTCTCTGGGTCTGCAGACACTGCCAAGAGAGTGAGAGAGAGCACACATGGTTAATTCTCTGTGAGTAATAACAACACGATCGCTCGCAAACAGGCCTGCTCCGGGGCATAACACTTGTCTTTATGCCCGTGAATAGCTCATTGACTAGCTCACTAACTGTGGCTGGCTGCTTTGCACTCTCAAGGCTCGACCAAGACGAGCTCCGCTTGTCTGACCTTTATTTCCCAGGGTGCACCATTCCCAAAATCCTACTGCAAGAGAGTATAGTGCGTTGTGCATGGCAGAAATAGATCGAGCAAAAGGGTGCATGTATGTTAGACTTAGAGAGAAAGGATTTGTAGGGCCAAAGAAATTGGAATGTATGTGTGTGTATTCATGTGTTTGAGCGTGCATGTGTTAGAGACAGGAAGGCCATAGAAGAATGTATACTGAACAAAAATATAAACGCAACACATAAAGTATTGGTTCCATGTTTCATGAGCTGAAATAAAAGATCCCAGAACTTTTCCGGACGCACAAAAAGCTTATTTCTCTAAGAATGTTAGCACAAATTTGTTTACATCCTGGTTAGTGAGCATTTCTCCTTTGCCAAGATAATCCATCCACCTGACAGGTGTGGCATATCAAGAAGCTGATTAAACAGCATGATCATTACACAAGTGCACCTTGTGCTGTGGACAATAAAAGGCCACTCTAAAATGACCAGTTGTCACGCAACACAATGCCACAGATGTCTCAAGTTTTGAGGGAGCGTTCAATTGGCATGCTGACTGCAGGAATGTCCACCAGAGCTGTTGCCAGATAATTGAATGTTCATTTCTCTACCATAAGCCACCTCCGTCATTTTAGAGAATTTGGCAGTATGTCCAACCGGCCTCCCAACTACAGACCACGTGTAACCACGCCAGCCCAGGACCTCCACATCTGGCTTCTTCACCTGCGGGATGGTCTGAGACGAGCCACCCGGACAGCTGTGGGTTTGCACAACCAAAGAATTTCTGCACAAACTGTCAGAAACCATCTCAGGGAAGCTCATCTGCGTGCTCGTTGTCCTTACCAGGGTCTTTACCTGACTGCAGTTCGGTGTCGTAACCAACTTCAGTGGGCAAATGCTCACCTTTGATAGCCACTGGCACGCTGGAGAAGTGTGCTCTTCATGGATGAAACCCGGTTTCAACTGTACCGGTCTGATGGCAGACAGCGTGTATGGCTTCGTGTGGGTGAGTGGTTTGCTGATGTCAATGTTGTGAACAGAGTGCCCCATGGTGGTGGTGGGGTTATGGTATGGGTAGGCATAAGCTACGGACAATGAACACAATTGCATTTTATCGATGGCAACTTGAATGCACAGAGATACTGTGACGAGATCCTGAGGCCCGTTGTTGTGCCATTCATCCGCTGCCATCACCTCATGTTTCAGCATGATAATGCATGGCCCCATGTCGCAAGGATCTGTACACAATTCCTGGAAGCTGAAAATGTCCCAGTTCTTCCATGGCCTGCATACTCACCAGACATGTCACCCATTGAGCATGTTTGGGATGCTCTGGATCGACGTGTACGACAGCGTGTTCCAGTTCCTGCCAATACCCAGCAACTTCGCACACAATTGAAGAGGAGTGGGACAACATTCCACAGGCCACAATCAACAGCCTGATCATCTCTCTGCGAAGGAGATGTGTCGCGCTGCATGAGGCAAATCGTGGTCACACCAACTACTGACTGGTTTTCTGATCCAAGCCCCTAACTTTTTTTAAAAGTATCTGCGACCAACATATGCATATCTGTATTCCCAGTCATGTGAAATCCATAGATTAGGGGCTAATGAATGTATTTCAATTGACTGATTTCCTTATATGAACTGTAACTCAGTAAAATCGTTGACATTTTTAAGTTTATATTTTTGTTCAGTGTATTTAGTTTGTGTGAAAATAAAAAGACCTTACAACAAGCTGATAAGAAAAAGAGACACAAGGCTGGACATACTTTTCCAAAAGAATATTCATAGACGTTCTCTCACCTTGATGCTCACAAAGATTAAAGGAGACAATTATGGCAGCAGAAAAATACTTCACTTCAGAACTCTTAAGATTCTACAGGTTGCTGACGCTCACTGATACAAGGATGTCCACAAGAGTTCCGTTCGAAAAGAACCCCCAAAAGCTTTTTCCTTGGCAACTTTCATAACTTGAGGGGCCATGGAATGCACATAAAGAAAAACTCAGTGGAACTGGAAGGAAGTTGCAATTTTTTCCACTACTACGAAACCCACTCAATCCCAAACTTTCTGGCTCTCTCACAACCTGTGTCGTTTTCATTAGGCACCACATCGGAAAATGTACTGAAACAGAAAGGGAATACCTGGACTTGTCCAATAAGATTTTAGTTTTCCTAATGTTTTCCTAATTGTGCACTGACATCTCAGTTTGGTTACCATGGTTTATATCCAATCCATATATACTGAAAAAAAATTATAAACACAACATGTAAAGTGTTGGTCCTATGTTTCATGAGCTGAAATAAAAGATCCCAGAAATTGTCCATACGCACAAAAAGTTTATTTAGCTAAAATTGAGCACAAATGTGTTTACATCCCTGTTAGTGAGCATTTCTCCTTTGCCAAGATCATCCATCCATGTCACCAAGTACTAAGTCATGTTTTGCAGAGGGGTCAAATACTTATTTCCCTCATTAAAATGCAAATCAATTTATAACATTTTTGACATGCATTTTTCTGGATTTTTTTGTTGTTATTCTGTCTCTCACTGTTCAAATAAACCTACCATTAAAATTATAGACTGATCATGTCTTTGTCAGTGGGCAAACGTACAAAATCAGCAGGGGATCAAATACTTTTTCCCCTCACTGTAGCTAATCAAATGGCTACCAGCTGCTGCAACTGTCTATTATCTATCCTGTTGCCTAGTCACTTTAACCCTACCTATATGTACATACTGTAGCTACCTTAATTACCTCATACCGCTGCACATCGACTCGGTAATGTTTACTCATTATTGTTATTCACTATGTATTTATTCCTCGTGTCACTATTTAAATTATTTTATTACATGTATTATCTTTAACTCTGCATTGTTGAAAATGGACCCTTAAGTAAGCATTTTACTGTTCTACACCTGTTGTTTACAAAGCATGTGACAAATAACATTTTATTTGATTTAATTAATCAATCAAGTACAAAGGAGGAGCGAAAACCCGCAGACACTTGGCCCTCCGTGGAATGAGTTGGACACGTGGCATATTATATCCATCAGATATGCCTTCATTTACTTATCCGCATAACACCTGGTGATTATCCTATTAACCAGATTTAAAGATAAACCAATTAAAACGTGTGTATGGAGAGACACTGTAGGGCCTGCACGCACGCGCACACACACACACACACACAAAACCGCCCAACACACAGCAACCTGAAAGCAGGAGAAGGCCGGCGCTCTGGGCAGGTGATTACATAAAGCTGGAGTGAAGTATGTGGTGTTACCTAATGTTCTATTCTAAAAATGACAGCTATCTAGCTGGGATCAGTGGCCCTGGTGGTGGACCCCCACACGTCTTTAGCAAGGGGCCCTGGCCTCTACGAAAAAGTCAAACGTCAGATACTATCGATCCAAGTCAAAGGAAAGGCCCCTGCAAACACACAACTGATATTCACTTCATATTAATATGGTTGTCATCTTGCCATGCATGCTATTGAGCCGGAAGCAGCAGTCATGTAGCTATCTAGATCACAGGAGGTTGGTGGCACCTTAATTGGGGAGGACGGGCTCGTGGTGATGGCTGGAGCGGAATCGGTGGAATGGCATCAAATACATCAAACACATGGTTTGATGCCATTTCATTGACTCTGTTCCAGACATTATTATGAGCCGTTCTCCCCTCAGCAGCCTCCATTGGTCTAGATCTATAGCTCTTCCACAAACTGAAGTAGAATACTCGTCTTATAAGACAGACCTGGATATTTCGTTAAACTGAAACAGTCAGTTGCCTCCTCATCAGTTTTATACAGGCTTTGTTTTCAAAACAGGTGGAAATGAGTGATGCACATTTTATTGAAGGTGAACTGGGAGGATTAGCAACAGATGACTTCATACATTTTGCCTCCAGATATTTGGGGATGCTTTGTACACAATACAGTGATGATGTTGACACAGAGCTAAAATAATAACTACTCTGAGTCTGATATCATAAAAGCTGTTTGAGGATTTAAAAAAAAGGAATTCATGAAAAATAATGAAAAGTCTAAACTGTACTATTTCCATTTTATAGACATTTGTACATGCATGGTAGCATTCAACAACCTAACAGCATAATCAATATCACCGTTTGTTGTCAAGTTAAAATCATCCTCTTTACGATTTTCAGGACATGAATTGTGATTCTGTCTGATGTGGGTTGTGAGTAGGCTAACATTAGCATTCATGAGCTAATGGGATGTGTAGTACAATTGGACTTCCACGATTCTCAATTTCTCACTGAATCTTTTCAAAATCCATTTGGACCATGTAATCATATTCCCATTACTGAGCTTTAACCCATTATGTTGATACATAGGACACATCCCAAATGGCACCCTATTCCCTATATAGTGCATTACTTCTGAACAGAGCCGTATGGTCCATGGTCAAAAGTAGTGCACTATGAAGAGGAGAGGTTGCAATTCTGGAGTCAACTATAGGGACAGTCTCTTGAAAATATTTAACAAAACCACCCAATACCTTACCAGTCACCCATACAGGTCTCTCAACCTTCATTTCTTTAAATGAATGTGGATAATGAGCTAACATACAGTGAGGGAAAAAAGTATTTGTTCCCCTGCTGATTTTGTACGTTTGCCCACTGACAAAGAAATGATCAGTCTATAATTTTAATTGTAGGTTTATTTGAACAGTGAGAGACAGAACAACAACAAAAAAATCCAGAAAAACACATGTCAAAAATGTTATAAATTGATTTGCATTTTAATGAGGGAAATAAGTATTTGACCCCCTCTCAATCAGAAAGATTTCTGGCTCCCAGGTGTCTTTTATACAGGTAACGAGCTGAGATTAGGAGCACACTTAAAGGGAGTGCTCCTAATCTCAGCTTGTTACCTGTATAAAAGACACCTGTCCACAGAAGCAATCAATCAGATTCCAAACTGTCCACCATGGCCAAGACAAGAGCTCTCCAAGGATGTCAGGGACAAGATTGTAGACCTACACAAGGCTGGAATGGGCTACAAGACCATCGCCAAGCAGCTTGGTGAGAAGGTGACAACAGTTGGTGCGATTATTCGCAAATGGAAAAAAAAAATAATAACTGTCAATCTCCCTCGGCCTGAGGCTCCATGCAAGATCTCACCTCGTGGAGTTGCAATGATCATGAGAACGGTGAGGAATCAGCCCAGAACTACACAGGAGGATCTTGTCAATGATCTCAAGGCAGCTGGGACCATAGTCACCAAGAAAACAATTGGTAACACACTACACCGTGAAGGACTGAAATCCTGCAGCGCCCGCAAGGTCCCCCTGCTTAAGAAAGCACATATACAGACCCGTCTGAAGTTTGCCAATGAACATCTGAATGATTCAGAGGAGAACTGGGTGAAAGTGTTGGGGTTAGATGAGACCAAAATCGAGCTCTTTAGCATCAACTCAACTCGCCGTGTTTGGAGGAGGAGGAATGCTGCCTATGACCCCAAGAACACCATCCCCACCGTCAAACATGGAGGTGGAAACATTATGCTTTGGGGCTGTTTTTCTGCTAAGGGGACAGGACAACTTCACCGCATCAAAGGGACGATGGACGGGGCCAAGTACCGTCAAATCTTGGGTGAGAACCTCCTTCCTCAGCCAGGGCATTGAAAATGGGTCGTGGATGGGTATTCCAGCATGACAATGACCCAAAACACACGGCCAAGGCAACAAAGGAGTGGCTCAAGAAGAAGCACATTAAGGTCCTGGAGTGGCCTAGCCAGTCTCCAGACCTTAATCCCATAGAAAATCTGTGGAGGGAGCTGAAGGTTCGAGTTGCCAAACGTCAGCCTCGAAACCTTAATGACTTGGAGAAGATCTGCAAAGAGGAGTGGGACAAAATCCCTCCTGAGATGTGTGCAAACCTGGTGGCCAACTACAAGAAACGTCTGACCTCTGTGATTGCCAACTAGGGTTTTGCCACCAAGTACAAAGTCATGTTTTGCAGAGGGGTCAAATACTTATTTCCGTCATTAAAATGCAAATCAATTGATAACATTTTTGACATGCGTTTTTCTGGATTTTTGTTTTGTTATTCTGTCTCTCACTGTTCAAATAAACCTACCATTAAAATTATAGACTGATCATTTCTTTGTCAGTGGGCAAACATACAAAATCAGCAGGGGATCAAATACTTTTTTCCCTCACTGTATGTACATTGATCATGGTACGCTTACATGAAGACTGTGTAGTCAGTGGAGTGAGCAGGAAAGAGACATACAGAGTTGAGCTACGTAACATGGCAAGCAACTACTGATTGCAGAATTCTATATTCACTTTGGTATGAAAACAAAATCCATACCAGCTCATATACAGAGTCAAGGCTTTCCTGTGTCATGTCCTCTGGTCATAGTTTAATTATTAATCTCTTTACAATGTAGCATCAGTCATTATCGATTATAGAACTATGTCCGATTTGTTTTTATTATGACATTATGACCATGATGTCAAGAGAACAGAGATGTGTATGTGGTTGGTGATATTGCTATTTGCAAATCATTTCACCAGCATATCAGCATTTAAACTCCATTTATGATCCCAATCTGAATGCATAAACGGAGGTTGAACTCTGTCTATTGTTATAACACTGTTGCTGAGCTAGTAAACACACCCACAAAGTCATAAACCCCACCTATTTCTACAATTGATCTTCTTACAATCTGATTTTAAACAAAACCTTAACCACACTGCTAACCTTATGCCTAACCCTAAATCATGCATTTTTATGATATAGCCAATTTTGATTATTATCTAGTGGAAACCATGGAACCATGTGGTCATAGAGGAATTAAGTTATTTTCTTTTTTTAGAGCACACCTATAGGCCAACTAGTAGAAGATTCAGTGCATCAAGTTTAGTAGAATGCAGTTTGAGTACATACCAGCAATTACACACAAAAACAGGAAAACTGTTCTTAACAGATGCTTGTGTAAAAGACCATGATGCAGAATAGTAATATAGTGAGTAACTACAGAGAGCTGGTGTGTCAAATAAATGCAATGACATACCAAACATATGATGTCATTGCAAGAGACTACGGGAGTATCTTTGATAGCTAAAATGTGCAACAGTCGCCTTTATAGTAAAATGAAGATTCTGATGCAACTATTTACACAATGTGTGCAGAGAATAAGGGCAAACCTAACTTTTGAAATCAATAGTGATTTCATGTATAATAGAATAGAGGAAATGAGTCCTGATAGTCCTAGCCCCCATGAGGGTTCTAGAGCCCTACAGTATCATGGGGCTAGACAAAAACAGACATGTTTATTACTAGAATAAAACACACCATGTCACACTGTTATTTATGCGCTCCTAATTCAACCAAAATAGGGGGGGGGGGGGACTTCTAACTTTTAACCAGGGCATAATAGTTGTGCAATAGCCTACATGCTCGTTTATGTTTCAAAATAGAATACAGAAGAGATGTGTGTGGCTACAAATAACATATTTTATGGTAATAGAAAATCTATATATATTATTGTATGTGCAGATGATAAACAATAGGACCATATCCAACAAGCACGTTGCGAGACATGGACATTAACCCAAACCTTGAATGCCTACAACTCTTGTAATAGCACCCTTACTTCCTACTTTTCCTGATTGCTTAGCCGGTGTCATATCTCACGGCTAACACCCTTTTTCTGCATAACCAGTTTTCCAATTGAGCAGACCATTAGGGTGCAATCAGACCAGGAATGTGTTGAGGGAGACACATTCGTCTATGGCAGCAGTGTGACTTCATTACCCCCCCAAAAAAGCACCGCAACAACAGTTTATGATCAACAGCAATTAATTTTACACTTACATTTTACTACCCTGTCCGTCGTAGATAACTTCGGATCATCATTCGGCTTGTTTTCGGACATTTCCAGGATGATATAGATTCAAATATATTTGAACTGTGCGTGAAAAAGATCCGATGTTGTCCTTTCCCAACAACTCAACTCTATCCAAATGGGAGATCGCAGTGATCTCACTTGCTCCTATCACTCGCCCAAAAATACTTGCAACAAGGTTACAAATTTCACCACCCCTAAACTGTAGGTCCGTGTGATTTCTGTATCAAGTTCTTTCTCCCAGCGCTGTGCGCGCAACCTAGCCTGCAGTTGGTAAGATACGCCCCCCCATATATGTGGTCTTCAATTGGTGCCAGAGACCTATTCCTCTTTACTGACGGCCTAATTTTGTTTTAATCTGTGTATGTCTACCATTTTTTAAATTTAGATGACATTCGTAAGTATCAACAATATGAATATTAGGCTATATTTGCAGTACTGTGTGTTGCAACAAATCAGTTCCCTCTCCTGTATCTTGCAACATCAATCGCGTGTGTGTAGCGTTGGCCTGCAACTACCATTTCTGCTTCTTCTCAGACAGTATCTAAACTTCACTCAATCTCTCTCGAAGGGTTTAGAGTTGTCATCATGCAAAATGTCATGCAATTTAGATGGCCAAATATTCACTGTTTTGAGTGAGCACCACGAGGCTAGAGAGTAGGTGCATTCGAATTCACTCCCCTGGCACACAGGGTGGGTACAGAGTTATATTATGGCTCTGGGTGGGTGGAATCAAGTAGGCCTACATCTATTCTCTAGCTTCGTGGTGATGCAAGTATTCAGCCAACCGCTTTGGGAATACTATAAGGGGGGGTTGTAAAGGGAAGGTTATAAGTAGTTGATAGACAGTTGACCTTTTAGGATTTATAAGTAAGCTAGTTGAGACAGTTACATTTGGTTGTAATTACAGCACCACCATGTGGACATTTAGAGACTTTCTAATAGAGGAAATAGAGGATACTAACCCCAACCAGTCTATAGTTTGGTGACTGTGTGGCTCAATCCCAAATAGACCCCTAGGCTGCTGCTCTGCTTCTTATTATTATTGACGATCGCACAATTTAATGTGCATCCCGCCACCTACTGTGCGGGATGGAAACTGTATTCCCAAAAACGGAACAAACGACCAAAAAACTACCAAACGACCAAGAAAAAAATGTTATGTTAATAAAGCAAACAGATCTTATCAATACATACCCCTAGACCCTATCTTTGCCCTATTGCCCTATTTAACAGTGTATACCAATTGCTTATACCAATCTAATGATCTCCACAAGTGTATAGAGGACAATTTGCGGTCAGGTTTTACCATGTTAAAGTTGTAGCCATTTTAAAGGCACAAAAATAGTAATCCCACTAATTACAATAGGGTTGCAGCATTGGATCCCTGTAAGGAAAGTTTGTATTCTTTATGTGGAATAGAAATGATAAATTCCCCCCCCCCCATTCATGTTAATGTGACAAGGTAGGAACCATAGTTTTGGTCAGTGTTTCCCAGGGAACTCTAATTAGTGATGAACATGTAAAATGGTACAAAATCACCTCTTAGCCCTGTGCAGGTGAGAGTGTTTTCCCATTGCTGTATTTCTTTGAGGGAAACCATTTTGAGACCAAGGGGACCATGCAGTCTGGGAAGAACTGTTTAGGGCATGGTCGAGTGTACTATTTATCTGTATCAGTATTTGTTTATTTAAGTTAGAAAATATAAATTGTTTATTGTTTAAAAAGTTATGCCACTGCAAAAAATGTTGTTTTGTTTTCATGTGTTTAGAGATAATTTGGAGTCAAATTTAATCTGTTTAAAACAAGTAATCCTGAAGCCTTTAATAAACCTGGCTTGTTTGTATTTTTCTGCTGCTGTTTCCCTGTAAATGGGCCTAGAACTTAAGGTAAATGAGGAATAGATGTTACATTAATATTTTGTGTGTTTGCTATCAAGGGTATAGTTTGTATAGCCTTTGTCCTATGTTTTTTATATCATGTCTGTTCCACTGTAGATCAGGTAAAGCTGAGACACTTGTCCCTAAACTCATCTGGAATTGGAGCCACCATGTACTGCCCATCTCTGTCTAATTTTGATAAGCAGGAAGCTCCCTGCCCTTAACTAGTTATCAGACCAATGCAATGCAATCAATAGAGCCAGTGTGTGGAGAGCTGTTTTTCCTTGTCACAGCGGTTACAAAGACTCTCACGCAGACAGATGTAAATAATGAGTTCAGGTGAGTAGTCTGGACCTTCTGAACGTTTTGAGAAATTCTGACGTTTGCGTCTCTTGTTTAGTGCCGTGTTATTTTATGAAATGCATTTTTTTGTGGAATTGTTGTGTTGATTTTGGAAGATTGGTATTGGATACTTCACAGCTGTAATTCTGGCACAGTATTGTTAACATTATGATGTTGAAGAATCTGCTACACTTTCATTATTGTGCTTCTCTTATGACCGTGTAAAAACCAAGTGAAAAGTAACTAAGAACTTCAATCAAAGTATTTACAACCATACCAAAGTTCATATCAAATTTGTGGAAAGATTACTATAAGTTTGCAATACCTTAGTCAATCTACTAACTAGATGGTAAATCAATTCAACGATCTCATGACTGTCCTACTTACCTGATTAGTTTAATACGAAATGTGTTTTAGTAATATTTTTATCATACTATTTAGCAGCAAAATATTGTCAAGTAACTTGCATATATCAAGGGAGCTGGAGCTCTGTAAAGTTTGTTTTTCATAGAGAGACTGATTTGAACATAGGAAAAAACACATTTACAACATATTACATATTGGTTTGACTTGCAATATGAGGCTTTACTTATATTAGTGGCATTGCGCCTGTGACAATCTCCCTATTTCCACCATCCTCTTGTAGCCGTGGACCTGCTCATCATCTATGAGGCGGAGGCAGAGCAATGGGCTGTATACCTGCGCTCTATCTTCACTGGGCCCATCCGGGAGGGAGGGATCCGTTGTTATGACATCGCCACAGTGACCAGCCGGCGGCAGGACTTCCCCCGACTGGGCCGGTACAAGGTCAAGCTGTTGATCCTATCCAGGGGCATGCTGGAGGGCCTGTGCCCGCGTGCTGAACCCTGCGGCCCACGTGGGGGAGCTCCTATGTGGGGTGGACAGCCTGGCACCCCTCCTGGAGGTGGTGCCCCTCAAGGGGGACGAGTGTCTGCAGATATCCAGTGAGCAAGACGCCCACGACTACCTGTCGGCCGTGACTGACATCATGCAGAGAAGTATGGGGGAAGGGGAGGTCAGAGATGGGTATTATGGGAGGTTGGGTGCAGTGTAGAGGGTCCGCTCTCTATTATTATTTTTAATGGTTATTCAATAATGAATGATATAATACTTTTATTCATTCCTGAGGCAACAAGTGGTAGATTGGTGTAAGGGCAAAAGTTAGATTTAATGTATTTATGTATGTATAGCCTACATTAAATCTATATATCTATAGCTTACATTAAATATACAGTGCATCCGGAATGTATTGACACCTTGACTTTTTCCCACATTTTGTTACGTTACAGCCTTATTCTAAAATTGATTAAATTGTTTTTTTTCCACCTCATCAATCTACACACAATACCCCATAATGACAAAGCAAAAACAGGTTTTTAGAACATTTT
Organism: Coregonus clupeaformis; assembly: GCF_020615455.1. Classification (NCBI taxonomy): domain Eukaryota; kingdom Metazoa; phylum Chordata; class Actinopteri; order Salmoniformes; family Salmonidae; genus Coregonus; species Coregonus clupeaformis. The sequence goes on from NC_059199.1 coordinate 13,491,069, forward strand.
ACTAATATATTAAAATAAAAAACGGAAATATCACATTTACATAAGTATTCAGACCCTTTACTCAGTACTTTGTTGAAGCACCTTTGGCAGCGATTACAGCCTTGAGTCTTCTTTGGTATGATACTACAAGCTTGGCACACCTGTATTTGGGGAGTTTCTCCCATTCTTCTCTGCAGATCCTCTCAACATCTGTCAGGTTGGATGGGGAGCATTGCTGCACAGCTATTTTCAGGTCTCCAGAGATGTTTGATCGGGTTCCAGTCCGGGCTTTGGCTGGGCCACTCAAGGACATTCAGAGACTTGTCCCGAAGCCACTCCTGCATTGTCTTGGCCGTGTGCTTAGGGTCGTTGTCCTGTTGGAAGGTGAACCTTCACCCCAGTCTGAGGTCCTGAGAGCTCTGGAGCAGGTTTTCATCAAGGATCTCTCTGTATTTTGCTCCATTCATCTTTCCCTCGATCCTGACTAGTCTCCCAGTCCCTGCCGCTGAAAAACGTCCCCACAGTATGATGCTGCCACCACCATGCTTCACCATAGGGATGGGTCCAGACGTGACGCTTGGCAATCAGGACAAAGAGTTCAATCTTGGTTTTAACAGACCAGAGAATCTTGTTTCTCATGGTTTGAAAGTCCTTTAGGTGCATTTTGGCAAACTCCAAGCGGGCTTTCATGTGCCTTCTACTGAGGAGTGGCTTCCATCTGGCCACTCTACCATAAAGGCCTGATTGGTGGAGTGCTGCAGAGATGGTTGTCATTCTGGAAGGAACTCTGGAGCTCTGTCAGAGTGACCATTGGGTTCTTGGTCACCTCCCTCACCAAGGCCCTTCTCCCCCGATTACTCAGTTTGGCCGGGCGGCCAGCTCTAGGAAGAGTCTTGGTGGTTCCAAACTTCTTCCATTTAAGAATGATTGAGGCCACTGTTTTCTTTGGGACCTTCAATGCTGCAGACATTTTTTGGTACACTTCCCCAGATCTGTGCCCTGACACAATCCTGTCTTGGAGCTCTACGGACAATTCCTTCGACCTCATGGCTTGGTATTTGCTCTGACATGTATTGTCAACTGTGGGACCTTATATAGACAGGTGTGTGCCTTTCCAAATCATGTCCAATCAATTGAATTTACCACTGGTGGACTCTAATCAAGTTGTAAAAACATCTCAAGGATGATCAATGGAAACAGGATGCACCTGAGCTCAATTTCGAGTCTCATAGCAAAGGTTCTGAATACTTATGTAAATAAGGTATTTCTGTTTTATTTGTTATAAATGTGCAACATTTATAAAACTTTTTTTGCTTTTTTTCATTATGGGGTATTGTGTGTAGATTGAGGATTATTTTTTCAAAATCTATTTTAGAGTAAGGCTGTAACGTAACAATGTGGAAAAAGGGAAGCGGTCTGAATACTTTCTGAATGCGCTGTATCTATAGCCTACATTAAATCAAACTTTTGCCCTGACCCCAACCTCCCACTTGTTGCCTCAGGAATGAATAATAGTATTCTATCATTCATTATTATGGTGGGTGTTTTGGATACATGGTTGGAATTGTTGAATGCACAATGATCACAATAAATCCCACACACAATCATGTTATAGAAGTGAATGCAAAAGTCAGTTCTTGAACGTAATAATTGAAATAATCCAAATGGATAAGCATTTTATGAGTCATTGCCTATTAGTGAACTTGCTGGTTTCCAGTCACACCGGCAAGGTGAAAAGTTGTGGCCACCTACGTCTATGTTGAATTGTATTATTTTTCAAGTAATTGCCTCAGAAACGAATTAGTTGACTTGTTGCACAAGTGATCTCCTGCCTCAGTGGAGACGTCTGCACAGCAATTTCCATACAACTAGGCATTGTCAAATAATTTAAGACAAACCGCACATAACTGTAGCTGTGGTCCTCTGTAGCTCAGCTGGTAGAGCACGGCGCTTATAACGCCAAGGTAGTGGGTTCGATCCCCGGGACCACCCATACACAAAAAAATATATAATGTATGCACGCATGACTGTTTTTAAAAATTTTTATTTCACCTTTATTTAACCAGGTAAGCCAGTTGAGAACAGGTTCTCATTTACTGTAGGTCGCTTTGGATAAAAGCGTCTGCTAAATGGCATATTATTATTATTATTATTTATATATTATTAGCTCAAGTCAACACTGAAGATGAAAGCTAGTAGAGTAGCAAAAAATGGGAGGTCAGACACAAACGGGGCCGGATTACGTAACAGGCACGCAGGGCAGGGCCCCCCCAGATCGCATATGAACATGTCGGTTGGGGGCCCCCTGGAGGTTGCCCCCAGATGGCATGTGAACACGTCATAAATGTGTAGAATTGCAGGAAAATGTGCTTTTACACTGCAACCTTTTTCTGTCTGCCCTATGGCAAAATGTGTAGAATGCAGAAAATAGGCTTTAAATCAGTAAAATAAAATATCTCGCCTCATGGCAAAATGTGTAAAATTGCATGAGATTTGCTATAAAAGTGCTAATTTCTCTGCACCGTGGCAAAATTAGCAGGAAGAATTGCATAAAGTTAGCTGTACAGGGGCCCACTGGAGGTAGGTGCCCCGGGGCCCCAGTTGTGGTAGTCTGGCCCTGGACATAAAGTGTAGGAACACAATGTCCCTGACTCTAGTTAAGTGCTGCAACAGTCGGACAGTAGCTAGGTGTTCACTTTGACCTCGGTTTCCATGAGAACTCTACGTATTCTGAGGAATTTGACAGTAATTATTTCCTGAGTCACACTCTACTCTCTGCTACCCAGTTAGTTTTCTGAGAAATTCGAAGCCATCTGCTGCCAGCCATATACTTTTATTAAAACCTTTTACTGCAGTGGGCAAAATTAAGGCCACACAGAGTGATTCTTGGTAGTCTTAAATCTACCTGGAAACAAAAGTATACACCTTACACAAATGGTTATGGGCTTAAAAAAGAAGACATGTCAGATATGTGTTGTTGTTTTTATCGCACTGCTTTGCTTTATCTTGGCCAGGTCGCAGTTGTAAATGAGAACTTGTTCTCAACTGGTTTACCTGGTTAAATAAAGGTGAAAAAAAAAAATATATATATATAGAGTTGAAATGTATTCAATTTTGAGTTTACATCCCAATATTGCACTTTATATACATCACAGAAGACTGAAATATAACAAAACTGTTTGACATAGAAACACCAGATTTTCGTCAGTTGAAAAAAAATAATGTATATATATATATATATTTATTTATTAATTAGGGAAAATATGAATATCATTCCACCCATGAGGCCAAAGAGGGCGCTTCTGGTTACGTGATCTAAAATGGATGGGAGTTCCAAAAGGTATGTTTCTCTGCTAGTGTGTGTAGGTGGCATAGCTCATGTAAATTGTCTCCCTTTCCTCTTTTGTCATCAGCGGCCATTATCTCTCCTTATTCAAATCCAAATGTACCCTACTTAGTCTCCTCATGCTGTGACCCGCACAGCCAGTTCGGTAGCAGTACTGGCTAATCTTTGTAAACTACTGTAAACTACTCAGAAATGTAGATTTTTAGAACAGAAATTTAGATGTTCACTATTACTTGGGATATTTGAATCTCACCAATTACCAGACAAAAGTGAAACGCTTGAGTCAAGACTATTTTCCAGGTGAGACACAAAGGCCCAAAGTAACACCCAGCCCCTCTAGCACCAAAATTGTTAATACAGTGGTAGGGGAAACACTAAGTATGTAATTTGGGCATGACTCTTCCACAGGGCACCAGGCTGCAGCAGGTAACATCAGTGATATGCCTGGGAAGTTGACCGGACCGGACCTAAACCTAAAGTTGGAGAGCAGGCAGTCGACTGGAACCTCGAGTGCCAAGCCCAACAACATGCTGGTGGTCCCCTCCAGAGTTCCCTGTGGGGTGAGGCATCAACACACATCAGGAGGCCACATCAAAGCATTCAGTGCCATGACATACCCAGTCAGAATGTACTGTAACAATATTTTTTTAGCAAACAATATAGTTGAAAAATGCTTTCCCGTTACAAATTGGTTTTGAGTTTTTACAGTTTTTTACATTTTAATAGCACTGCTTGTCAGAATGTCACCCAATGTACTTTTTTATTGTAAATTTGTCTTGAGTTCCTTCCTTCCTGTAGACTCCAGGTGAGGTGTTCATTATTTTAAAAGACACTGTGGCCAGTAAAGATGCTGAGGGTGAGTTCAGAGGGAGTAAACGGAGGGTGAGGGTGAAACCTGTCCACTTGAACGAACACATCCTCTGTGTGAACACAGCAGGTGAGTGAAAATTCGATGGCATCGTTGCTTATTGTAGAGCGATGTTTATTGACTTTGACACAGAGCACATAACAAAACACCATGGTTTCTAAAATCGCACCCTATACCCATTATAGTGCACTACTTTTCGCCAGAGGCTCTTAGTGGAGGGTCGTTATAGTGTACTACTAAGGAAGTCTATCCATGATTTTACATACTGGGTCATGTCATAAACAGAATGAATGGAATGGTGAGATTAGGGAAATGAGACATTAAAAGAAGCGCTGTCAAACTCCCATTTTGAATCACTCATGGTGTTTAGTTCGCTTCGTTTCCCCACGACTCTTTGATTGAATATTGATACAAACATGTAGCAAACTATTTGCGAAAACACTTTTTCCATTTCAATGGTATTTGTGGCTATTATCCCCAAAACAAACTTTCCCCCTCTGACTGTCAAACCTACACTCCACTACAGATAGCTACTGTAACAACCAGGAAGAGACCAATTGTATGTTTCCCCCAAAAATAAGGTTTCCTCTACAAATGCACTCTGTGCACTGTAGTTGTATGATACTCAATGAGTTGGTTTATGATGCCCAATGCTAATGAGACATGTTGATATTATTTGTCTTTCTGTTGTAGACTTCCCAGCAGGAAGTGTGGGTGTAACACCGTATTGTTGTGGGGTGGTGACGTGGAAGGCCCATCTGCAGTTCTACAGCACCATGGAGGAGATCTCTCGCCTCCTGGCCAGGGTGGCAAACCCTGTGGATGTCATGTGCCAGGAATGCCCAGGCAATAGCAGCTCAAAAAACTTAGAAGCTCTCACAAGGAAGATGTAGGATCATTCAGTTTATTGGTCTACAACGAAGGCCATTTGCACAGAGGCAGGCATATCACTGATGTTACCTGCTGCAGCCTGGTGCCCTGTGGAAGAGTCATGCCCATGCTTATATACAATATCACGGGGCCCGCCGGTGTAACTGCTTACTGACTGCACACTAACGTTACTGCATGATTGTAGCGGGTTTACTAACGTGTTAGTTCTATTAGCTATGCTGACTATGACGTTACTTTAGCTAATATGGTGACAATGATGTAGGCTGTGTGTAGCGGTTTGGCTTGAAAGGGTTTTCTCGCCTGGTCACATACAGCTGATTTGTTGTGCATTGAAGTCCACAAGCGAAGGGAAGAGAGGAATACAACGTGGCTGTTATGAGAGTGAACTCTGTTTACTCGTGATCAGGGGTGTATTCATTCCACTGATTCTGTTGAATAACGTTTCTTAAACTGAAGCAAACGGAACAAAACGGGGATAAACATACCTGAATTTGTCCAATAGAAACTCTCGTTTGCAACTGTTGGACTAATGATTACACTCTATACCAGCTAGATGCAGGCAAGAGTTGTAAACTTTCATTCATAGGCTAGGTTGTAGCAACCTCATGATGGGTATAGGGAAAATGTGAGTATCATGTAGTAGCCTAAACCTATCGCTGTTACATTGAACTGGGTGAATGGAATATGAATGAGAGTCATCCAAAATGCTGTAATAGAAATAAGGACATATTTTGTTGCATTACAACCTGTAATTTAAATGGATTTTATTTGGATTTCATGTAATGGACATACACAAAATAGTCCAAATTGGTGAAGTGTAATGAAAAAAATAACTTGTTTCAAAGAATTCAAAAAAATTAATAAGGGTAAAGTGGTGCGTGCATATGTATTCACCCCCTTTGCTATGAAGCCCCTAAATAAGATCTGGTGCAACCGATTACCTTCAGAAGTCACATAATTAGTTAAATCAAGTCTACCTGTGTGCAATCTAAGTGTCACATGATCTGTCACATGATCTCAGTATACAGTTGAAGTCGGAAGTTTACATACACCTTAGCCAAATACATTTAAACTCAGTTTTTCACAATTCCTGACATTTAATCCTAGTAAAAATTCCCTGTCTTAGGTCAGTTAGGATCACCACTTTATTTTAAGAATGTGAAATGTCAGAATAATAGTAGAGAGAATGATTTATTTCAGCTTTTATTTCTTTCATCACATTCCCAGTGGGTCAGAAGTTTACATACACTCAATTAGTATTTGGTAGCATTGCCTTTCAATTGTTTAACTTGGGTCAAACGTTTCGTGTACCCTTCCACAAGCTTCCCACAATAAGTTGGGTGAATTCTGGCCAATTCCTCCTGACAGAGCAGGTGTAACTGAGTCAGGTTTGTAGGCCTCCTTGCTCGCACACGCTTTTTCAGTTCTGCCCACACATTTTCTATAGGATTGAGGTCAGGGCTTTGTGATGGCCACTCCAATACCTTGATTTTGTTGTCCTTAAGCCATTTTGCCACAACTTTGGAAGTATGCTTGGGGTAATTGTCCATTTGGAAGACCCATTTGCGACCAAGCTTTAACTTCCTGACTGATGTCTTGAGATGTTGCTTCAATATATCCACATAATTTTCCTTCCTCATGATGCCATCTATTTTGTGAAGTGCACCAGTCCCTCCTGCAGCAAAGCACCCCCACAGCATGATGCTGCCACCCCCGTGCTTCACGGTTGGGATGGTGTTCTTCAGCTTGCAAGCGGACCCCTTTTTCCTCCAAACATAATGATGGTCATTATGGCCAAACAGTTCTATTTTTGTTTCATCAGACCAGAGGACATTTCTCCAAAAAGTACGATCTTTGTCCACATGTGCAGTTGCAAACCGTAGTCTGGCTTTTTTATGGCAGTTTTGGAGCAGTGGCTTCTTCCTTGCTGAGCTATACACCTGTTCTGAAAGGCCCCAGAGTCTGCAACACCACTAAGCAAAATATCCGAAACATTGAACATCCCACGGAGCACCATTAAATCCATCATTAAAAAATTGAAAGAATATGGCACCACCACAAACCTGCCAAGAGATGGCCGCCCACCAAAACTCACGGACCAGGCAAGGAGGCCATTAATCAGAGAGGCAACAAAGAGACCAAAGATAACCCTGAAGGAGCTGCAAAGCTCCACAGCGGAGATTGGAGTATCTGTCCATAGGACCACTTTAAGCCGTACACTCCACAGAGCTGGGCTTTACAAAGAGTGGCCAGAAAAAAGCCATTGCTTCAAGAAAAAAATAAGCAAACACGTTCGGTGTTCACCAAAAGGCATGTGGGAGACTCCCCAAACATATGGAAGAAGGTACTCTGGTCAGATTAGACTAAAATTGAGCTTTTTGGCCATCAAGGAAAACGCTATGTCTAGCGCAAACCCAACACCTCTCATCACCCCGAGAACACCATCCCCACAGTGAAGCATGGTGGTGGCAGCATCATGCTGTGGGGATGTTTCTCATCGGCAGGGACTGGGAAATTGGTCAGAATTGAAGGAATGATGGATGGCGCTAAATACAGGGAAATTCTTGAGGGAAACCTGTTTCAGTCTTCCAGACTTGAGACTGGGACGGAGGTTCACCTTCCAGCAGGACAATGACCCTAAGCATACTGCTAAAGCAACGCTCGAGTGGTTTAAGGGGAAACATTAAAATGTCTTGGAATGGCCTAGTCAAAGCCCAGACTGCAATCCAATTGAGAATCTGTGGTATGACTTAAAGATTGCTGTACACCAGCGGAACCCATCCAACCTGAAGGAGCTGGAGCAGTTTTGCCTTGAAGAATGGGAAAAAAATCCCAGTGGCTAGATGTGCCAAGCTTATCCGAGTTTCCAGTTGTTTTGAACATGGCAGAAGTCATGCTGGATTGACAGCATGGCCAATGTATTCAACCTTTTCTGGCCCATGGTGTTGATTATGGAGATACCCTTTCAAACAGACATTTTTAAATCCTTAAACCCACACTTGGACCACACACCCTCTCCACCAAATAGTAGGCAGGGGAAGCAAAATATTGATTGCTTTGCGACGTTTGCAGTTAGCCATTGATTCCTTCCAAACCACTCATTGTTGAATTTGCCATTTCCGGCTTGTGTAATGTTTATGTCCAATGGCCAATGAGCTCCGATACGTTTGATCTGTAAATTCTCTTCATATGACAAGGATTGAAAAGGATTTGCCAGTAGATTGTTGACATGATTCATGATAATGACTGCTTGTCTAGCTTGCTAGCTAAGATTTTGAAAGTATGATGTTGACCTGATCAGTCCAATCAAAGCTATGGTAGATACAGTATAACATGATTTGACTTAATTTTATCTGTGGCCAATGGCCTTGAGCCTTCTTGGATGGGCACTTCTGATGTAAATCTATGGCAACACCCAAGGGGGCTTGAACTGCCTAGTAGATTCTGCGGTGACGTGGTGTCCCCATGAGTGACAGAACACTGAGCCTATCACGGCGCAACTAGAGAAGATTACCAACGCCTACGCTCTGTATTTTTGCTGGCTGCCCCTCCACCACAGAAAGCACTGAGCTAGGCTGAAACACCTGCGGCTTTATTAACTCAAGGATTATGTATTATTTTTACATTGTTGGCAAACTGATGTGACACGAATTAATGCCAAAATAACATGCAAAACAGGATAGTTTTTGCTAAACCGCTGTGGCTCACCTACCTGAATGACAGGTCACTAATGGAATTGAGTGTCAGTGTGCATGAGTGTGTAGGGCCCTGTGAGTGTGCATAGAGACTATGCATAAAATACAAGGGTCTGGAGGATTTGGAGAAAGGGTGATCTTCAGAGAGGAATATAAACTATGAACATACATTTCATTTAAACCTGTTTGACTAATTAATGGAATGAATCAGCATGTTCCTGCAGATTTTGATGTTGTTTACTTCCTCTCTTTGAAAGCCAGCTGATTGCAACTCTAATTGATTAGGCACCTGAACACTTACGTTGATTAGACCTATTTTGCAGAAGTTTCAACCCTTTGAATCAGTCCTGTTCAAGCTGCCAAAATTGGGTTTTATTTTTAGAGAAGAAATAAATGAATTAAACATATTAGGACACAGAATGTGTTGCTTGTTAGTATCACCCACTCTGCCCCTGTTAGTTTACATAGCACTTCTCTCCCTACAGACAGGTAATGAAATTACATAATTTATTATTAATTCACTTCTGTAGCACTTCATTTGACATAGTTGCAATGCCTTGGATATGACTGTCTGCAGTGGCAGTCAGTGTCGTTGAAGATGAGGGAGGACGATTTTTTTTTTATGAGCATGGCCTTATTTCTATTACAGCATATTGGATGACTGTCATTCATATTCCTTTCACCCAGTTCAATGTAACAGCGATAGGTTTAGGCTATTATATGATACTCAAATTTCCCTATACCCATCATGAGATTGCTACAACCTAGCCTATGAATGAAAGTTTACAACATAGGTGCACACAGGTCAAGAGACAAATTTGAGGTGACAGACAGGGACACATGGACAGAAAGTTGCAAATGAGAGTTTCTATTGGACAAATTCAAGTATGTTTATCCCCGTTTTGTTCCGTTTAAGAAACGTTTTTCAACAGAATCTGTTGAATGAATACACACCCGATCATGCGTAAACACACAGCCACGTTGTATTCCTTCTCGCATCTATGCACTCTCCTCCTCTCACCTCTTCCCTTCGCTTGTGGACTTCAATGCACAACACATCAGCTGTATGTGGCCAGGCAAAAAAACCTTTCCAAGCCAAACCGCTACACACAGCCTACATCATTGTCACCATATTAGCTAAAGTAACGTCATAGTCAGCATAGCTAATAGAACTAACACGTTAGTAAACCCGCTACAATCATGCAGTAACGTTAGTGTACAGTCAGTAAGCAGTTACACCGGCGGGCCCCGGTGGCAATAAATTAGTAATACCAAAAGCTTACCTTGACTTGGAAAAGTTCCAGTGTTGTGTTGGATAGTCATAGCCAGCTAGCTAACATACCATCCCCCTCTTTGGGCAGGGTGTTTCAGTAGGCTAAATTAGCTAGCTGCATTTGCTAGCTAAGTAAGTGAAACTGAAAGTGGAAAAAAAAATACAATCTCTTTCTCTCTTGCTTCTCCTTCATTTTGGAAGAAATGAATTTGTTAAAAACTGTTCAACTATTGTCTTCCTCTCTCTTTGAGTCAACTACTCACCACATTTTATGCACTGCAGTGCTAGCTAGCTGTAGCTTATGCTTTCAGTACTAGATAAATTATCTGATCCTTTGATTGGGTGGACAACATGTCAGTTCATGCTGCAAGAGCTCTGATAGGCTGGAGGACATCCTCCGAAAGTTGTCATAATTACAGTGAAGGGGGTGAGAACCATGAGCCTCCTAGGTTTTGTATTGAAGTCAATCTACCTAGAGGACGGAAGCTAGCTGTCCTCCGGCTACACCATGGTGCTACCCTACAGAGTGCTGTTGAGGCTACTGTAGACCTTCTTTGCAAAATAGTATGTTTTAATCAGTTATTTTGTGACGTGATTACATTTAGTATATCGTTTTATCTAAAAAGGATAACTTTCTAAATGTTTTTTTAATGAAATTCACTGAGGAGGATGGTCCTCCCCTTCCTCCTCTGAGGAGCCTCCACTGACCGTCTGCTAGGGTTACAAAATTCCGGTAAGTTTCCTGAAATTCCCAGGTTTTTCTGGAATTTAGGTGAGAATATTCCCAGAATCATCAGGAGGGAATTAGCAGCAAAACTTGAGAATTTTGTGAAAGTGACTGGAATTTGTCAACCCTACAGTGTGCTCATGCCTCTTGTCTCAGGCTCTTCAGGTGTCCTCGGTGGAGAAGCTGGACCAAAGGCTGTCCTCCATGCTGTTGAAAGTCATGCCCTCCACAGGCTTCCAGGGACTGCAGGGAGATGACACACCCGAAGGGGGTAAGTGTTCTGTTGTCTGTACCCCCTCGACAATCCATAGTCAATTGAATGATCTGCTGACATTCATACAGTATTTTATGTTATATTCATACATCAATATGAGTGAATACATTTGCCATCCAGTACAGTAGTTACACATCTGTGGACACTATTAAAATGCTCTGAAATGTGTGAGCTGATAATTAATCAAAGAATGTTAGGCTGCATTTACACAGGAAGTCCAATTCTGATCTTTTTGCCACTAATTGGACTTTTGACCAATCAGATTTGTTGCCTATAGTTGGGCAAAAGAACAGAATTGGGCTGCCTGTGTAAACTCAGGCCATAATTACAGTCCTTCAATGTTTACTTTTAATGTATTAATTGGATGCAGGCGTTGAAACATAGAATAGATATTCTGTTAACCTGGAGGAACATGCCAATTACAGGACACTAACCGGGATGTTGTCAACGCTATCTGTGGAAAATAACTCCAGTGCAATTATTCTAGCACTGAACTGCAGAGATATGTAAGAGACTAATGAGTAAAATGTATTTGAAGTCATGTCTTATGGTTGATATTCTAAGAATTGTTAATGAGTTAGCCTAACAGCTTTTCATACCACAATGTCCAATGTCTCCAAGGGTTTAAAATAGTTCAAACCTCTGTTAATGCATTTATGTTGCTATTGTATTTTCTGTTATATTGACACTTGGCTATATCATGGATCCATGTGTCCTCATCCACCTCTGGGGGTGATCCTCCACAACTGATCATGATTAGATCATAGTGCGCCTCCTTCATTAACCGTGCCGGTTCTGCGCAAATATGTGTATATTTCACAGGGTTGGGTTCAATTCAGGAAGTACACTGAAATTCCAATTCTCTTCAATGCTTTTCAATGAGGAAAATGTGCAATTGGAATTTGGTTTACTTTCTGAGTTGACTGGAATTGAAATGGAATTGACCTCAAACCTGATATTTCAATCATCAATCTTGCCGGTGCCACAGTTGTGTATATTTCAATCATAAGGGTGATTTTTATTTATTTATTTATTGTTTTTTTTTGTACAAACACTTCAGCATTCATAACAATTTGCCTAGCTTGGATATGTTCTTTAAGTGCAATATATTTAATTAATGGGGAAAAACCCCAGGTCATACAATGATTTACAGCTGGTCACAGCAACAAGTAATTATGATATTACTTGTACCTACTGCCCATTGTGAATGATTTGTGTTTTCAATGTAATACATTGACTTTGGTCAAAGGGTCTAATTACAAAGTTTGTGTAACCTATAATATAAATGTATGAATTCATTTTAATTATCCAGTTAAATGATTCATCATAACATTCGTATCCATTTTGTTATTTTTACACATTCCCAGTGGCCTGTCGTCTTCCCTGGGCTATGCTCATTATGTGGTAGATTGATTGCTTAATCAGTCTCTAGTATTGATTAGTTACTCTGCGCAAAAGGTTGGGGTTGAGGGGGGATGTATTTTCATGAGAAAGGGGTCAATACATGCCCTGAATCTGTTTTAAGCATTAAACATTCAGCAGTCTTTTTAATGTTTGTTTGCTCGGAGTTGGATCAAATTAGAATAATGTAGGCAACAATGATCTCATTTGGTCGTACATCCTGACTACCTGTGAATCTTACGTCATAGTTAAATGAGTATGCTGTTAGCCATATTCAAACATATATAAATTACTATTTTAATAAAGGTCTCAGATGCTGTATTCATGGATATATGAGTGTATTTGCAGTTTTAAATCTGACTCAACCAAATGTTGTAGAAGGCACTGTAGTTTGTTAGAAATCCTGAATCCTAACTTGACATCTGTGCAGTAACTTGAATTAGTGCGCAGATCGAATTATATCTAACTACGTTTTTGGATGGTTTCTGTCTGCACCTAACCCTAACCCACCAAAAAAATCTCCCACCATTACTAGTCGCATCTAGAGGACATACCGTCACTTCTCCACTTTGCTGCCCAGAACGGGTTTAAGGACGTCTCCAGTGTGTTGCTACAATGTCCGGGGGCAAAGAGAGCTTTACACACCGCTAACAGCCAAGGTCAGACACCCGCTGAGATCGCCCAACATCACGGTCATGCTGAGGTCCATGCCCTGTTGCAGCAGACACTGGTAAGTGCATGATGTGGTTGATCTAGGTTCAGGTCCCCCCTGTCCATGTAACCTTATTTATTGGGATCTAAAAGGCAAAACTGATCCTATATCAGCACTCTACTCTGAGATGCTTTGGGAATACAGGCCCAGATCTCCTCAGCTCTGCTAAAACATGGAGGGGTTGTAACATTTTGTATACTATACTGTACTGTGAAGTTACTGTCCTGCATGGGCAATGTAGTACAATGGGTACCCTGCATTTCCAGGACCAGGAGTCATTACATTCTCTTCAACACATCTAAATGATTACTAAACTATTTAATGATTTATTCACTTTGAAAGTAGCTAGTGGCTCTGAAGTGTCCGCAGCCCACTTCTTGGGTTTCTCTTCTTAGCAACAGCCATTTTCAGAACAAGAAATTATTCTCTTAGATGGCTATCTGTCAATGCTTACTGGAAGAGGTTCTGAAAACCTGTATGTCAAGAAGCTGAACAACAATGACAGCTGTGTTCTCAGGAATGTACTTAACCAGATGCGGTACAGCATACAGAGATGCGCCATAAATAATAAACATGGTGGAAGTGGGTAGAAGGAGGCTGGTGGAAGCCCTAGGAGTACTGGGACCACCCATACGTAAAAATGTATGCACACATGACTGTAAGTTGCTTTGGATAAAAGCATCTGCTAAATGGCTTATTATTATTATTATTATTATTACTGGGTCACCGGGTTCTCCTCATCCTCCAGGACAGCCGCTATATCTCCGTCCCTCCATTTCTCCATCCCCCACCTCTTTCCATTACCCATGACCAGGGGCAATACGGTAAAGCATGCATGTTTCTGTCCTCCCGTTCCCCCTTTTCCTCCCCCTCTCATCTCTTCTAATCTGTCACTGCAGTGCCTTTATAGGATTTCTCCACAGGAGTTGTAACACCCCTGTGGAGGTTCAAGAGGTCTGTGTTTGTTCATGCAGTCACAGTGGTGTCGGGGAGAGAGTAGTGTGGGTCGTCAGCATACATTAGGACCATTATGCGATGCCTAATGCGAGAATTCTTGCTAAATGTTTATTTATTTTTCTTCTGTTTAATATGGTGAGAGCCTCGTCCTGCTTGTCCCCCCACGTCCCAGCGACAGGAAAGGAGAGGGAAGTGCAGCGCGTTCGCCGTTTACTCACTAATGACATGCAATCCAAATATGATAGGTAGGCTACGCATGTGTATCTGTATATGCATTAGCTAAACCCAGAGCAGATGAATGTGCCTTAATGCTGCCTGATTTCCACAATGCAAATGTCATTAGTCAGTGAAGACAGCAAATAATTTACAAAATACTGCACTGTCTGGAGATAGGTACCCCTATGGTGCAAGATCTTAAACAATAAAGAGATGCAGCATTTTCACTAAAGCCTCTCCTCAAAAGGTTTATTGGGCTCTACAGTATTTGTATAGCAATTCCATAGTTGATATTGAAAAAGATATATAATATTCATTCACTCTCATTCTCGGCACAATAATGAAGCCCTTGCCAGTAATACCACCATGCAAGAAGCAAACAGAAAAACCTAAATGTGTTTACAAGCTCAGTGAGTAGCAACCAGGGACCCAACCTAGGCCCAACCGTATCCACACCATATGTGCCTTCCCGGATATACAGTGAGGGAAAAAAGTCCAGCATGACAATGACCCAAAACACACGGCCAAGACATTTTTGACATGCGTTTTTCTGGATTTTTTAGTTGTTATTCTGTCTCTCACTGTTCAAATAAACCTACCATTAAAATTATAGACTGATCATTTCTTTGTCAGTGGGCAAATGTACAAAATCAGCAGGGGATCAAACACTTTTTCCCTCACTGTATCCTTTTTAAAATGACAAGTAATAACAGTGATCGTTACAGTACACCAACATAGTGTGGTCCTCTGTAGCTCAGCTGGTAGAGCACGGCGCTTGTAACGCCAAGGTAGTGGGTTCGATCCCTGGGACCACCCATACACAAAAATGTATGCACGCATGACTGTAAGTCGCTTTGGATAAAAGCGTCTGCTAAATGGCATATTATTATTATTATTATTATTATAGTAGGGGTTCATTGAAACTGTACATTTCCACCCTCTTCTGAACTTAAACGGTAAGAGAAAACAGCTGTGCTCTCTACCTACCCTAGCCTTTATTCTTGTCTACCAACACTAGTTTTGTAAAAAAACGGTTTCCCTCCAGGAGCGTAGCTGCTTCTCTCCATATCTCCAAAGAGCAGCGGATTCCCAGTGGGAGACTTAGACACTCGACAGCTGCTCAGAATGTATTTATCCTCTGGCAATGCCGCTAATTGCGAGAGATTGCAGATGGAGCGAAGGCTGATCGCCCTGATGGGATTGTTCCAGACAAGAACTCACTGGTGTCTTTTGAGTTTTAGGAAAACCTGACGGGAGAAACTGAGGAAGAGCAGGGCATGGGTTTCCAACAGAGGTCACTCCTTTGGAATGCCTGGAATTCCGTAAGCTGCTGGCAGCCATGTTTTTGCAGAATTGTTACTCACCGGCAAGAACGGATGTTTCCTTGGCACGCAACTCAATATTAGGAAGGTGTTCTTAATGTTTTGTACACTCAGTGTAATCAAATTGTCAATCATAATATAACATAATACTGTTATTTTGATGTAGCCTAGAATGACACATTTCAGGTAATATAAGTAAAAAGGTCAATGTATTTCAGCTGACTCCCGGGGCTGTTATGGGGTAGACCAAGCTCAGGTAGTATAGTGGTTTCATTACAGCCATGTGTCAGCCCCTCTCCCTGCCAATTAATCAGGTTATGAGTGCTATAAGGGGAACAATGTCAATACAGTCAAGCCGAATGGCCCCTCTGTGGCTGAATACGGCCGTATCACTCACAGAGACCATTTAACTACAATATCACCGTTGATCTGCCACCGTTGGTTTCCAAGGCACCACACTTCTCCAGCGGTAATGAGCTGTGAACTGCTCCACAGGGGAAATCTGCCAGTTAGGGACAGAGAAACAAACATTGCATAGAGGATCTACCTATTAAATACAGATTATGTTAGTAGCTCCAACAACTTTCTAATTGTAATATTATAATATAATCGCAGTTTAATGATATCCTTTATTGAGGCCATTCTTCCTAAATGAAACAATGTATTCATACTTAAGTGTTTATAGTTGCACAGCATGCTATTTTCTTTTATTTCTGAGATGAAATTGCCAAAGTGTAAATGAGGTGGTTCCTGTAACCACACTTGTGTGATGTGCAAATGTATTTTAACTCAGCGGGCTAACAGACTCGTGGCGTGCAGAAGATCTGGGTTTGAAACCCAGTTGGTTACGCATGCACAAGAAAGGGGACTACTAAGGAGGGAAATGTGGTCATGTTCTAGTAAACGGCGAGGAGATTCTTTCCAGTCAATGTATTTGTGTCTGAGTGGTAGGTTAGTGTAAGGGGCATTTAGCTGGCTTAATGGAACTTTCAAAGCAATGTTCTACCAACAGCCACATGGGACTTCTCTTGCTGTGTCTATAGAATTTAATTGAGTCCACATTGTCATACAGTATAAGACGGGAGTGCATTGGTTTTTAGCTGACCCATGCACTCCTGTCTTATACAACAATAAAGTTGTATAGAGACGGAAAGAGAGGTCCTGTGTGGCTCAGTTGGTAGAGCATGGTGGTTGCAATGCCAGGGTTGTGGGTTTGATTTCCCATGGGAGACCAGTATGAAAAATGTATGCACTCACTATTGTAAGTCGCTCTGGATAAGAGTGTCTGCCAAATTACTTTAATGTTTTTTTTATATATATTTAAAAATGAAAAAGGAATGACCCACTGATTTTTTTTTTTTTACTTGTATTGACTTGTGGTCATAGATCAGTCCTGCAGAGGAAGCCGTACATTCTCCCAGGGATAGACTTTTAAACGCACATCCTCCATGCACTCCACTGATGTGTACCGTGTTGACTGTCAAATTGCAGTTGAAGTCTTGTTTTTTCCCTGCCATTGGGTCTCTGTTGCGTTTGCATGCCAACTTATTTGCATAAGGGCCAGAGACAGTGAGATGCATCCAAACTCCATGATTTGCATACGATTTGGATGATACGGCTACCTTGTCTACATTAGGAAGTGACTGGTTCTTTCAGCTTGTGTACAACTGCCAATTCTAACACATTACCTATAACAGTGAATTAAACATGATATGTATAGTAGTGAAGGACATTTTATCAATCTTATACAAACTACTCCGGGATCAAGTGAAGTTTCACTAGTCAACAAGCAATGATGTCATGATCACAAACAGGTGGCACTAGTGCCTTTTCCAAAAACACATCTAAATAAGATATCTGTTCATGGACCAAAGCGTTTCAATAATACATCAATATCAAAGCATTATTTGACAATTTCTCCATAGATTATACATGTTTAATTAGCTTGTCTTGTCAAATGTACCTGAGCTTCCTGTTACTGTAATATATTCATGACAGAGAATACACAACATGCAATATCAGGAAGTGTAATATTGCAATGGAGTGGCTGTGTTGCTTAGGAACAGCACATGGAACATTGCTGGGGAAAATGCTTAGTTGAGTGCACATCATTATTTATTTTTTATCAGTTTCCATGTTAATCATAAAAATGCATATTTCTGTATCAGTACTAGTATGGTTCAGAATATTCCCACAACATTAGTCATTTTAACCAGTCATGGTCCTCAGGCTTGACATTGACTATTTGAATCAGCTGTGTTACAGTAGGTCTGTAAGATGTGCATTGATTTTAGGTCAAACATGAAAGACTGAATTAACACACTTTACCCCCATCCTAATTATTATTATTATTAGCTAGGCCTGATCTTTTCCCTGTTCTTACCTTGAGAAAAAAAAGAAGAAGTTGCTAGCCGGAAAAATAAGCATATTGTCTGAAATGCATTCCGTCAATAGCACCTCTACTGGTTACCCCAGTCAAAACGGTCAGCTCCTATCAAACACTAGTCCTTGAATCCCCACAAAATAATATGTTTGAATGGACTGGGGTAGAATATCTGTGATTGCTTGATTATCCTGATTTCCCCACCCCCCCTGACACACATAAAGTAACAGACAGGAAATGCATATTGTACTCTACGTTGCTTTCGACATAGGCAGTAGGGCAGAATGTTGAGGAGCCGAAGAAGGGGGGTGAAATCTTGACTGACTCCTGTTTTTCCATAACAAGGAGTCTTTATACAAGGAGTTCCATGACATTTAGACCTGTGTTGTAATGCAGGCCATGTAGGAGTCAGTCTCTTTATGATCTGTTATTACAGAATATGTTCACCGTGGACAAGGACAGCGGCGACACAAGTGTCAACTAAATGATGTGCAACGCAGGTGAGTTGAGGAACGATGGTCAACGATCTAATATTGGATTGGTTGAACTGCTCAGTGAATGCTATTTGTGTTTCATATGGTTCATTCAATAGATCCCTCAAACTCTACTGTGGACCTCGAAGCCAGTTCCACTGCGTTTTTTCAGTGTTACCCTCGATTAAGCAGCGACTGATTTAGACCTGGTACACCAGGTGAGTGCAATTACACTGAACAAAAATATAAATGCAACATGCAACAATTTCAACGATTTTACTGAGTTACAGTTCATATAAGGAAATCAGTCAATTGAAATAAATAAATTAGGCCCTAATGTATGGATTTCACATGAATGGGAATACAGATACCTTAAAAAAATAAAATAAAAAATTGGGCCGTGGATCAGAAAACCAGTGGGATATTTGGACGGGAACTGGAACACGCTCTTGTACATGTCGATCCAGAGCATCCCAAACATGCTCAATGGGTGAAATGTTTGAGTATGCAGGCCATGGAAGAACTTGGACATTTTCAGCTTCCAGAAAATGTGTACAGATCCGTGCGACATTATCATGCTGAAACATGAGGTGATTGCAGCGGAAGAATGGCACGACAATGGGCCTCAGGATCTCGTCACGGTATCTCTGTGCATTCAAATTGCCATCAATAAAATGCAGCTTGTTATCCATAGCTTATGCCTGCCCATACCATAACCCCACCGCCACCATGGGGCACTCTGTTCACAACGTTGACATCAGCAAACCGTTCATCCACACGACGCCATACACCGTCTGCCATCTGCCCGGTACAGTTGAAACCGGGATTCATCCGTGAAAAGCACACTGCTCCAGCGTGCCAATGGCCATCGAAGATGAGCATTTGCCCACTGAAGTCTGTTACGACACTGAACTGCAGTCAGGTTAAGACCCTGGTGAGGATGATGAGCACGCAGATGAGCTTCCCTGAGACTGTTTCTGACAGTTTGTGCAGAAATTATTCGATTGTGCAAACCCACAGTTTCATCAGCTGTCCGGGTGGCTGGTCTCAGGCAATCCCGCAGTTGAAGAAGCCTGATGTGGAGGTCCTGGGCTGGCGTGGTTACACATGGTCTGCAGTTGTGAGGCCGGTTGGACCTACTACCAAATTCTCTAAAACAACGTTGGAGGTGGCTTATGGTAGAGAAATTAACATTAAATTCTCTGGCAACAGCTCTGGTGAACATTCCTGCAGTCAGCATGCCAACTGCACACTTTCTCAACCTGAGACATCTGTGGCATTGTTGTGTGGCAAAACTTCACATTTTAGTGACCTTTTATTGCATCTGTGTAATGATCATGCTGTTTAATCAGCTTCTTGATATGCCACACATGTCAGGTGGATGGATTATCTTGGCAAAGGAGAAATGTTCACTAACTAACAAATTTGAATGAGAAATAAAGCTTTTTGTGTGCATGGAACATTTCTGGGATCTTTTATTTCAGCTCATGAAACATGGGACCAACACTTTACATGTTGTGTTTTTGTTCATAATTATCAGGTAGAACAGAACCAGCAGGCTCCGAACCTCGTAGGGTCAGAGTTGAATACCCCAGCAATAGATCAGTGATCTCCAGTACCGGGGGGAGGGGTTGTTGACTGAGTGTATTCTGTAATGTTGTTTCTGATTAATTGTGACATTGCCATAATGAAAAGTGGGAATCCACAACTACATTCAGTGGATGTAATTTTATTAAATGGGATGGACTATACTGGGTGGCTTGTACTTGACCCTGACTCATGAAGCTATTGCTTCTTGTAAAATGTCAATTAAACGTCAAGTCTCAAATAGCTGCCTGTCCCTTTTTAATAGCCGGGCAAGGGCACACATTTCAGCTAATAAATGCCTGTTTTAAATAAACGGTGGGTCAAAATGAATTGTTTACAAGGTTTAATACTTGATTTGTTACATTCAATAATTCAGTAATGACTTGAAAAAATTATGGCATTCATCCGTTTTTATTGCCAGTAAGAAACTGCTAGTCATTGGCTGCTAACAGCTGAGAACTGCTAGCTAACTGTCAAGCACAAAAACAGTCAACAACTTCGGGAGTAGCCTACAGAACCCTAGAAATTGGCCGACCACCCTCGTGGCGAAAGTAAGAACTGCCAAAAATTCACAGTGGAAGAGGAGAATAATTATTCTGTCAAGGAAAAGTATATGTATATTTTAATACAGGCATACTAAGACAAAATAAAAGTGACTTTGTATAAATGATAACTATTAGTGCAGGAATTTAAGAAATTGATTAAAATGCTGGAAGTGAATGCTGGAATTAATTAACTATGCAAATGAGCAAAAGCTGTGTGCATTAAGGAAATGGACGCCTGGCTCAAATGTAAGCCTGTCTCTAAGCGCCTGTTGTGTTCAGTGATTTAAGCAAATAAATAACCAGGCTATTAATTGATGTTTTACGGTATCTATACCAGGCGGTGTCAGAAGAAGGCCTTAAAAATGGTCAGACTCCATTCACCCAAGTCATAGACTGTTCTCTCTGCTACCACACGGCAAGCGGTACCGATGCACCAAGTCTGGAACCAACAGGACCCTGAACAGCTTCTACCCCCAAGCCATAAAACTGCTAAATAGTCAGTCCGGGTAGCTATTTCGTTAACTACTTAATTATCTGCATTAACCCATTTTGACTCATCACATACGCTGCTGCTTCTGTTTTATTATGTCACTTTATTTCTAGTTATGTACATATCTACCTCAATTATCTCGTACGCGGCACATCGACTCGGTACTGGTACCCCGTATATATAGCCAAGTTATCATTACTCCCGAGTGGCGCAGCGGTCTAAGGCACTGCATCTCAGTGCTTGAGGCGTCACTACAGACCCCCTGGTTCGATTCCAGGCTGTATCACAACCGGCCGTGATTGGGAGTCCCATAGGGCGGCGCACAATTGGCCCAGCGTCGTCCGGGTTTGGCCGGTGTAGGCCGTCATTGTAAATAAGAATTTGTTCTTAACTGACTTGCCTAGTTAAATAAAGGTTAAAAAAAAAACTCATTGTGTATCTTTTATTACTTTTATTATGTGTGTTTTACTTTTCTATTATTTCTCTATGTTCTTTCTCTCTGCATGGTTGGGAAGGGTCTGTAAGTCAGCATTTCACTGTTAGTCTACACCTGTTGTTTATGAAGCATGTGACTAATAACATTGGATGTAGGGAATCCTAGTGCTCAAGACACTCCTGGAGAGGAGCAGGGAGAGGGGGATGAGCTGGGGGAGGAGGACGACTTGTACGCACCGGCGGGCATACATTATGAACACTACAACACCATCTTGACCTCCAACAGCGCTGTGGTTATTGCTAACCGAGCACCGGCGCCCAAGCCCCGGCCTGAAACCACCCCCGTCAAAAAAGACGGCACCCCCTTCATCGCTCAAGGTAGGACTAGGCCGGTGAAATTTGGGTTGTGTTCAATAGGCACGAAATGGGAGAAAACAGAGTGAGATAGAGAAGGTCCTACATGAACCTGTCCAATGGTCATTGAGAACGGTCGTTGTCCTTTTCCATTTAAAAACCTTTTTCCTACATTGTGCCCTACTGAATATGCCCCTGGGCTGCTAATATGCTTATGCTGCCTGTGACTATTGAGCATGAGTGATAGAAAATCAGGCTCTAGTGTAATGCAACATCGTTTTTGTAATAAGGTAAATTGGCTCTTAGAACCAGACAGTGTATCTGATGGTATGCACTAAATATTCTAGAAAAGTCTGGAGATTTCCTCAACAAACGGGAATGTGTAGCAGATGGGAAACTAGCATGCGAGGGCCGCTATGACAAAGACAGAACTGACAGTTACAAATACATAGATCCAGATTCTCTGGCATGTGATATTTAAATGTTCCATTTCAGCTGTGTAAACAACACAAGAGGATGAAGCTACTGAAAGAGACTCGTATTGTTAAGGGTTTATAACTACTTTGTGTTCTTGATTCCTCGTTCTTTGTCTGGCAAAAAAACAATTCCAATTCTTAACACTACATTTGAACCGTGGACTGGGTCTTAAACTCCCTCAGTGCTTTGTGGGAAAGGTGATACCTTGGTTGGGGTTGGACAGGAGAAAATGTGTACTTTTCTGTGAGTGAGTCAGGCAGTAGCTGGTCCTCCATTCAACTATAGGGTTATCTGTCCTATTTGAAGACTCTTGAAAACATAGGATTCCATAACCAGCACTTAACACCATTCTGCATTATAAAAGGCCCAAAAGTATTTATCTTGGGAATGAATGTGACGTTATTGTGTGAACTGCCACCTCTCCGTGAGCTTTCAGCCCGGCCCATAGAACCCGAAGTCCAGCTAAAGCAGAATACACTGCATTACAAATGTCTGAAAACAGAAGCACAACTACTGGTCTGCCATCTGCAACCAATCTGTGCCAGTCTCGGGCCAAGTCAGCCAGCATCAGTCGTTACATGTGTTTTCCATCGTTCATATCCTCTGACATGAGACAACACAGCACAGGAGAGGGCGAGTAGGGGGATCCAGAGATATCCACGCATTAATACAGTGGAGAATTTCATCCAAATACTGATCAAATTTCCTCTAGTGAATGTGTCACAGTGATGGGCCTGACTTAAAGACACTGGAGGAGGGTTGGAGTGGAGCATTATGGACTTTACCTAATGCTTGAGTGCACTGCACCGCTGGAAGTAATGGACATAAGTTTAGTTTATCTGCTGTTCTGACTAGTAAGACGATCGTAGTCAGTATGTGGAAAAGGCTCATTTGTGAATTAGGGAATATGTCTGTGTGTGAAATGGCAACCTATTATTCTTTAAAGAAGTGTACTATATAGGAAATAGGGTACCATTTTGGATTCAACCTATGAGTGCGTTAGTGGGTACAGTACATATGGATATGCTTGTGTGTACAAGTGGGTGGGTGTATCTTCAGGAGGTAAATGAAGCTTTGAAATCTGAGCAGATTACTGGGCCAGAACCATAAAGAGGTTCCATTTTTATTTTTTTATTTTTTTTATTTTATTTCACCTTTATTTAACCAGGTAAGCCAGTTGAGAACAGGTTCTCATTTACAACTGCGACCTGGCCAAGATAAAGCAAAGTAGTGCAATAAAAACAACACAGAGTTACATATGGGGTAAAAAAACAAAGTCAGAAATACAACAGAAAATATATACAGTGTGTGCAAATGTAGCAAGTTATGGAGGTAAGGCAATAAATAGGCTATAGTGCAGAATAATTACAATAGTATTAACACTGGAATGCTAGATGTGCAAGAGATTATGTGCAAAGAGAGATACTGGGGTGCAAAAGAGCAAAATAAATAACAATATAGGGATGAGGTAGTTGGGTGGGCTAATTTCAGATGGGCTGTGTACAGGTGCAGTGATCGGTAAGGTGCTCTGACAACTGATGCTTAAAGTTATTGAGGGAGATAAGAGTCTCCAGCTTCAGAGATTTTTGCAATTCGTTCCAGTCATTGGCAGCAGAGAACTGGAAGGAATGGCGGCCAAAGGAGGTGTTGGCTTTGGGAATGACCAGTGAGATATACCTGCTGGAGCGCAGACTACGGGTGGGTGCTGCTATGGTGACCAATGAGCTAAGATAAGGCGGGGATTTGCCTAGCAGTGATTTATAGATGGCCTGGAGCCAGTGGGTTTGACGACGGACATGTAGTGAGGACCAGCCAACAAGAGCGTACAGGTCACAGTGGTGGGTAGTGTATGGGGCTTTGGAGACAAAACGGATGGCACTGTGATAGACTACATCCAATTTGCTGAGTAGAGTGTTGGAGGCTATTTTGTAAATGACATCGCGAAGTCAAGGATCGGTAGGATAGTCAGTTTTACGAGGGCATGTTTGGCAGCATGAGTGAAGGAGGCTTTGTTGCGAAATAGGAAGCCGATTCTAGATTTAACTTTGGATTGGAGATTCTTTATGTGAGTCTGGAAGTTGAGTTTACAGTCTAACCAGACACCTAGATATTTGTAGTTGTCCACATACTCTAGGTCAGACCCGTCGAGAGTGGTGATTCTAGTCGGGTGGGCGGGTGCTAGCAGCGTTCGATTGAAAAGCATGCATTTAGTTTTACTAGTGTTTAAGAGCAGTTGAAGGCTACTGAAGGATTGTTGTATGGCATTGAAGCTCGTTTGGAGGTTTGTTAACACAGTGTCCAATGAAGGGCCAGATGTATACAAAATGGTGTCGTCTGCGTAGAGGTGGATCTGAGAGTCACCAGCAGCAAGAGCGACATCATTGATATACACAGAGAAAAGTGTCGGCCCAAGAATTGAACCCTGTGGCACCCCCATAGAGACTGCCATAGGTCCAGACAACAGGCCCTCGATTTGACACACTGAACTCTATCTGAGAAGTAGTTGGTGAACCAGGCGAGGCAGTCATTTGAGAAACCAAGGCTATTTAGTCTGCCAATAAGAATGCGGTGGTTGACAGAGTCGAAAGCCTTGGCCAGGTCGATGAAGACGGCTGCACAGTACTGTCTATTATCAATCGCGGTTATAATATCGTTTAGGACCTTGAGCGTGGCTGAAGTGCACCCGTGACCAGCTCGGAAACCGGATTGCATAGCGGAGAAGGTACGGTGGTATTCGAAATGGTCGATGATCTGTTTGTTAACTTGGCTTTCGAATACTTTCGAAAGGCAGGGCAGGATGGATATAGGTCTGTAGCAGTTTGGATCTAGAGTGTCACCCCCTTTGAAGAGGGGGGATGACCGCGGCAGCTTTCCAATCTCTGGGGATCTCAGACGTTATGAAAGAGAGGTTGAACAGACTAGTAATAGGGGTTGCGACAATTTCGGCGGCTAGTTTTAGAAAGAAAGGGTCCAGATTGTCTAGCCCAGCTGATTTGTAGGGGTCCAGATTTTGCAGCGCTTTCAAAACATCAGCTGTCTGAATTTGTGTGAAGGAGAAGCGGGGGGCATGGGCAAGTTGCAGCAGAGGGTGCAGAGTTGGTGGCCGGGTTAGTGGTAGCCAGATGGAAAGCATGGCCAGCTGTAGCAAAATGCTTGTTGAAATTCTCGATTATTGTAGATTTATCGGTGGTGATAGTGTTTCCTAGCCTCAGTGCAGTGGGCAGCTGGGAGGAAGTGCTCTTATTCTCCATGGACTTTACAGTGTCCCAAAACTTTTTGGAGTTAGTGCTACAGGAAGCAAATTTCTGTTTGAAAAAGTTAGCCTTTGCTTTCCTGACTGCTTGTGTATATTGGTTCCTAACTTCCCTGAAAAGTTGCATATCGCGGGGGCTATTTGATGCTAATGCTGTACGCCACAGGATGTTTTTGTGCTGGTCAAGGGCAGTCAAGTCTGAGGAGAACCAGGGGCTATATCGGTTCTTAGTTCTGTATTTTTTGAATGGGGCATGTTTATTTAAGATTGAGAGGAAATTACTTTTAAGGAACAACCAGGCATCCTCTACTGACGGAATGAGATCTATATCCATCCAGGATACCTGGGCCAGGTCAATTAGGAAGGCCTCCTCGCTAAAGTGTTTTAGGGAGCGTTTGACAGTGATGAGGGTGGTCGTTTGACCACGGACCCATTACGGACGCAGGCAATAAGGCAGTGATCGCTGAGATCCTGGTTGAAGACAGCTGAGGTGTATTTAGAGGGTGTGTTAGTCAGGATGATATCTATGAGGGTACCCATGTTTACGGATTTAGGGTTGTACCTGGTAGGTTCGTTGATAATTTGCGTGAGGTTGAGGGCATCTAGCTTGGATTGTAGGATGGCTGGGGTATTAAGCATATCCCAATTTAGGGTCACCAAGCAGTACAACTCTGAGGATAAATGGGGGGCAATCAATTCACATATGGTGTCCAGGGCACAGCTGGGGGCTGAGGGGGTCTGTAGCAAGCGGCAACAGTGAGAGACTTATTTCTGGAAAGGTGGATTTTTAGAAGTAGAAGCTCAAACTGTTTGGGCACAGACCTGGATAGTATGATAGAGCTCTGCAGGCTATCTCTACAGTAGATTGCAACTCCACCCCCCTTTGGCAGTTCTATCTAGACGGAAAATGTTATAGTTGGGGATGGAAATTTCAGAATTTTTGGTGGCCTTCCTGAGCCAGGATTCAGACACTGCTAGAACATCAGGGTTGGCAGAGTGTGCTAACGCAGTGAATAACTCAAACTTAGGAAGTAGACTTCTGATATTTATGTGCAAGAAACCAAGACTTTTGCGATTACAGAAGTCATCAAATGATAGCGCCTGGGGAGTAGGAGTGATACTGAGGGCTGCAGGGCCTGGGTTAGCCTCTACATCACCAGAGGAACAGAGGAGGACTAGAATAAGGATATGGCTAAAGGCTTTAAGAACTGGTCTTCTAGTGCGTTGGGTACATAGAATAAAGGGGGCAGATTTCCGGGTGTTGTAGAAAAGATTCAGGGCATTATGTACAGACAAGGATATGGAAGGATGTGAGTAAAGTGGAGGTAAACCTAAGCGTTGGGTAACAATGAAAGAGATAGTATCTCTAGAGGCATCAATTGAGTCGGTCTCTGAGTGTATGGGGGGAGGGACAAAATAGCTATCTAAGGCAGGTTTAGCTAGGCTGGGGGGTCTACAGTGATATAGTACAATTAGAAATAACCGAAACAACAATAAACTAACCATGTTTGGGCTGAGGCTAAACATAAACAGGATGTAGTACCGTAAAAAGGAACAGTCCAGCAGATATCAGCTGTATAGCTGAGTTATCATAAGGTCCGGTGGTGAAGCGCTAGTGAGTAAGAGGGTTAGCAGGGGCTAGTAAGGGCTAGCAGATGGATGGAATCTTCGTGGTTAACGTCGTAACCACATCAGACGATTTCGTCGGCAGACCAGTCGTGTAGGATCGGCGGGGCTTCGTGTCAACACTAGGTGGTCCCGTCCGGTTGACAGAGAGGTAGATAGCCGGGAGATGGGCCTAGCTCAGGATGATTAGCCAGACCACAGCGTCCGTTTTGTTGTAGCCAGCTGGTAGCGATGAATCCGGAGTTAAAGGTCCAGTGATTCAGTGATTCCGGCGGAAAAACTGATATGTTCTGGGTCGATAACGCGCTGTGCAGACTGGCCGAATATCCGGTGATCAATGTCCAGTAATTAAAATTAATCCCGCGGAAAAAAATCCAAGGTTCTGGGTGAAACACCGCTGGCTGTGGCTAATAGCAAGTAGCTAGTTCAGTAGCTTGTTCAGTTTAGTGAGTAAGAGGCCACGGATAGCGTGTGCTAGCGGGCCAGGGGCTAGCAGATGGATGGAATCTTCGTGGTTAACGTCGTAACCACATCAGACGATTTCGTCGGCAGACCAGTCGTGTAGGATCGGCGGGGCTCCGTGTCAACACTAGGTGGTCCCGTCCGGTTGACAAAGAGGTAGATAGCCGGGAGATGGGCCTAGCTCAGGATGATTAGCCAGACCACAGCGTCCGTTTTGTTGTAGCCAGCTGGTAGCGATGAATCCGGAGTTAAAGGTCCAGTGATTCAGTGATTCCGGCGGAAAAACTAGCTTACCTCCATCACCATCGCCCCTGTCAACAGCCTAGTGCCTCCCTCAGCGAGTGTATCCTTCAGTCTGATTCAATTCCGCTTCATGGATCTGTATGCATTTTCTACCAAACCTTTAAAGATTATCTCAAATAAAATGAACATAGTACATACTATTATGAATTTTTACAATGAAATTCACTAATATTCACCGTAATAAAATATACAGTGGGGAGAACAAGTATTTGATACACTGCCGATTTTGCAGGTTTTCCTACTTACAAAGCATGTAGAGGTCTGTAATTTTTATCATAGGTACACTTCAACCGTGCACTTCAACCGTGAGAGACGGAATCTAAAACAAAAATCCAGAAAATCACATTGTATGATTTTTAAGTAATTCATTTGCATTTTATTGCATGACATAAGTATTTGATACATCAGAAAAGCAGAACTTAATATATATACGTTTCCTGTAGGTCTTGACCAGGTTTGCACACACTGCAGCAGGGATTTAGGCCCACTCCTCCATACCGACCTTCTCCAGATCCTCAGGTTTCGGGGCTGTCGCTGGGCAATACGGACTTTCAGCTCCCTCCAAAGATTTTCTATTGGGTTCAGGTCTGGAGACTGGCTAGGTCACTCCAGGACCTTGAGATGCTTCTTACGGAGCCACTCCTTAGTTGTCCTGGCTGTGTGTTTCGGGTCGTTGTCATGCTGGAAGACCCTGCCATGACCCATCTTCAATGCTCTTACTGAGGGAAGGAGGTTGTTGGCCAAGATCTCGCGATACATGGCCCCATCCATCCTCCCCTCAATACGGTGCAGTCGTCCTGTCCCGTTTGCAGAAAAGCATCCCCAAAGAATTATTTTTCCACCTCCATGCTTCACGGTTGGGATGGTGTTCTTGGGGTTGTACTCATCCTTCTTCTTCCTCCAAACACGGCGAGTGGAGTTTAGACCAAAAATCAAATCAAATACTTGTTCTCCCCACTGTATCAGTGTTTTTCCATACATGCACTTATCCAGCCTATTTGTGTACACTAGCTTACCTCTGTGCTATTCATGTGGAATGGCGGCATCTTGTGGAACGGCGTGAAATAGACTCATTAGGGGTAGAGGGGAAAAACACAGCATCAGTATTTGTAGTGTCAGTGTGTCATGTGTCTGGATTGTGTCTGGTGGCAGTATGTGTTTTGTGTGTTTTCAGTGTTCCAGAAGAAAATGTCGCAGGGCGATACTGAAACACTGTATTCCCTAGCCACTAAGCAAGGTAAGTGTCACGGTTTCGGCCGAGACTGCTCCTCCTCCTGGTTCGGGCAGGCTTCAGCGTTCGCCGTCCCCGGAGTACTAGCTGCCACCGTTGAATGTTTCGTGGTGTGATTGCTTTGGTCTGTCTTGTACACCTGTGTCTGTTTGTGTTCTGATTACGTGTCCTATAAGTTCCCTGTTTGGTATTGGTTAGATTGGGTGTTGTTGTCTGCCTGTATTTTCGGAGCTGCATTTTGACGCTCTGTTTGTTTGTTTAGTGTTTACGCATGGATTACGTATTCACTCGCCTCTGTTTGTTTTCGAGGCCGTGTATTGTAATTTAGCACTTTTGACTAGTAAAGTCTGTTGGACGAAGCCTCTGTGTCCTGCGCCTGACTCCTCCACCACATCCACATCGGTTCTACTGACAGAACAACACACCAACCATGGAGTCAGCAGGAGCAGCTGCGACACCCAAGTCGCTGGAGGAACGGATCAGCTATCAGGACACCATGATCCGGCAACTTGGGTCCGCCATGGACGAAGTGTCCAACACTCTGCGCCGGTTGGTTACTGGGGAGGTGCCCACGTCTTCTTACACCATCCCATCACCAACGGCCAGTCCTCCTCTCTCAGCACCGGAACCCAGGGGCATTCGGCTCTCGCTCCCGAGGGCATATGACGGTTCTGCAGCCGGGTGTCAGGGGTTCCTCCTGCAGGTGGAACTTTACCTGGCTACCCTACACCCAGCGCCCTCGGGATACGAGAGCGTCTCCGCCCTCATCTCCTGTCTATCCGGCAAGGCGTTGGAGTGGGCCAACGCCGAATGGAGGGGAATAGACGCCGCTACCATCACCTACGCGGAGTTCTCCCGCCGCTTCAGGGCTGTCTTCGATCACCCACCTGAGGGAAAGGTGGCGGGGGAGCGTCTGTTCCACCTCCGACAGGGGAAGAGGAGCGCACAGGAGTTCGCCCTGGAGTTCCGGACTCTAGCGGCAGATGCGGGGTGGAATGAGAGGGCCCTCATCGACCATTACCGGTGTAGCCTACGAGAGGACGTTCGTCGTGAGCTGGCCTGCAGGGACACCAACCTATCCTTCGACCAGTTGGTGTACATCTCCATCCGTCTCGACACCCTGCTGGCTACCCGCGGACGTCCCCGAGTGGGGGGTCGTCCATTCCACCCTCCAGCACCTCCGAGCCGATTCCCATGGAGCTCGGGGGTGCTGGCGCTAGAGAGAGGAGGAGAGAGAATCAGAGGGGGGCCATCCCCTGCACCAACTGTGGCCGTGGAGGACACACCGCGGCCAGGTGCTGGGGAGGGTCTCCTGGGAGAGGGGACAACAGGTCACGCACTGGGGAGTCATTTCAGGTGAGTAGGCGCCCCACTTACCCAGAGCTCTCTGTTGGTCACATGAGTATTCCTGTGAGATTTCCACAGGTGGCACCTCATTCCCAGCATAAGGCGCTAGTAGATTCAGGCGCAGCTGGGAATTTTATTGATCGTGCATTTTGTCATAGGTTAGGAATTCCCCTTCGGCCGGTAGAAGCCCCCTTTCCTGTCCACGCCCTAGACAGCCGGCCGTTGGGGTCGGGGGCTGATCAGAGAAGTCACAGCACCACTTAAGATGACGACGCAGGGGGGTCATGAGGAGATCATTCAGTTTTATCTGATTGACTCTCCTGCGTACCCCGTGGTGCTGGGGCTTCCCTGGTTAAGCGCCCATGATCCTACCATTGCGTGGCAACAGAGGGCTCTTATGGAGTGGTCTGCCCAGTGTGTAGGGAAATGTCTAGGTGTTTCCTTAGGGGCGACCTCGGTAGAGAGTCCGAACCAAGTGCCCGCAATGCGCATTCCCCCTGAGTATGAGGACTTAGCACTTGTGTTCAGCAAAACAAGGGCAACACGGCTACCACCTCATAGACAGGGGGACTGTGCGATAAATCTCCAAACAGGAGCGGCACTTCCGCGGAGCCGTGTGTATCCCCTGTCTCAAGAGGAGACTGCGGCTATGGAGACTTACATAGCCGAGTCCTTGGCACAGAGATACATTCGGTCCTCCACTTCCCGGTTTCCTCTAGTTTCTTCTTTGTGAAGAAGAAGGACGGGGGGTTTGCGCCCGTGTATTGATTACCGTAGTCTCAATCAGATCACGGTTAAGTACAGTTACCCTCTTCCACTGATTGCGACTATGACGGAGTCATTACGCGGAGCGCAGTTCTTCACAAAGTTGGATCTCAGGAGCGCGTACAATCTGGTGCGCATTAGGGAGGGGGGATGAATGGAAAACGGCATTTAGTACCACCTCGGGTCATTACGAGTATCTCGTCATGCCATACGGGTTAATGAATGCTCCTTCAGTCTTCCAATCCTTTGTTGACGAGATTTTCCGGGACATGCATGGGCAGGGTGTGGTAGTGTACATCGACGACATCCTAGTGTACTCTTCTACACGAGCCGAGCATGTAGCCCTGGTGCGCCGAGTGTTGAGAAGACTGTTGGAGCATGACTTGTATGTCAAGGCAGAGAAATGCCTGTTCTTCCAGGAGTCCATCTCCTTTTTGGGTTATCGGTTGTCCGCGTCTGGTGTGGAGATAGAGGTAGACCGTGTGTCGGCCGTGCGTAATTGGCAGACTCCAACCACTGTAAAAGAGGTGCAGCAGTTCTTGGGTTTTGCTAATTACTACCGGAGGTTTATCCGGGGCTTTGGACAGGTTGCAGCTCCCATTACGTCCCTGCTAAAGGGGGGTCCGGTTCGTTTGCAGTGGTCAGCTGAGGCGGACAGGGCATTTGTCAAACTGAAGAACCTGTTCACCTCGGCCCCGGTGCTGGCGCATCCGGATCCCTCTTTACCATTCCAAGTAGAGGTAGACGCGTCCGAGACCGGTATTGGGGCAGTCCTGTCACAACGGTCCGGCACGCCACCTAAGCTCCGCCCCTGTGCGTTCTACTCCAAGAAGCTCAGCTCGGCGGAGCGCAATTATGACGTTGGGGACAGGGAGTTGTTAGCTGTAGTCCAGGCCCTAAAGGTGTGTAGGCATTGGCTTGAGGGGGCTCAACACCCTTTCCTCATTCTGACTGATCACCGTAACCTGGAGTACATCCGGGCAGCTAGGAGATTGAACCCTCGTCAGGCTAGGTGGAACATGTTCCTGACCCGGTTTGTTTTTAAGATCACATACATCCCAGGGTCCCAGAACGGTAAGGCAGACGCCCTGTCCCGGCGGTATGACACAGAGGAGAGGGCCATTGAGCCTACTTCCATACTGCCGGAGTCTTGTCTGGTGGCTCCGGTGGTATGGGAGGTCGATGCGGAAATCGAGCGGGCAATGCGTACCGACCCTACTCTCCCCGAGTGTCCTGTGGGGCGGACGTACGTTCCGCTCGAGGTTCGTGATCGTCTTATTTATTGGGCTCATACATCACCCTCCTCTGGACATCCAGGTATTGGACGGACAGTGCACTGCCTTAGCGTGAAATACTGGTGGCCAACGTTAGCTAAGGATGTGAGGGTTTATGTCTCCTCCTGCTCGGCGTGTGCCCAGTGTAAGGCGCCTAGACATTTGCCCAGGGGTAAGTTACATCCCCTGCCCGTTCCACAACGACCATGGTCCCACCTCTCGGTGGATTTTGTAACCGACCTACCCCCTTCCCAGGGGAATACCACCATTTTGGTCGTTGTGGATCGGTTCTCCAAGGCCTGTCGTCTCCTCCCAATGCCGGGTCTCCCTACTGCCCTACAGACCGCCGAGGCCCTATTTACCCACGTGTTCCGGCACTATGGGGTCCCCGAGGATATTGTGTCTGACCGAGGTCCCCAGTTCACCTCCAGAGTCTGGGGGCGTTCATGGAACGCTTGGGGGTCTCGGTGAGCCTTACCTCGGGGTACCACCCAGAGAGCAATGGGCAGGTTGAACGAGTCAACCAGGATGTGGGTAGGTTTCTGAGGTCCTATTGCCGGGACCGGCCGGAGGAGTGGTCTAGGTATATCCCCTGGGCAGAGATGGCACAGAACTCTCTCCGCCACTCCTCCACCAACTTAACACCTTTCCAGTGTGTTTTAGGGTATCAGCGGTCCTGGCACCGTGGCACGAAAGCCAGATCGAGGCCCCTGCGGTGGACGAGTGGATTCGGCGCTCGGAGGAGACGTGGGACGCTGCCCATGTCCATCTGCAGCGGGCCATCCGTCAACAAAAGGTGAGCGCCGATCGCCACCGCAGTGAGGGACCGGTGTACGCACCGGGAGATCGAGTCTGGCTCTCGACTCGAAACCTGCCCCTCCGCCTGCCCTGCCGGAAGCTGGGTCGGCGGTTTGTGGGGGCCCTTTAAAGTCCTGAGAAGATTGAACGAGGTGTGTTACAGGTTACAACTGCCTATTGAGTACAAGAATATTAACCCCTCGTTCCATGTGTCTCTTCTCAGGCCGGTGGTAGCTGGCCCACTCCAAGAAGATGAGATAGGAGAGACCCCTCCGCCCCCTTTGGACATCGAGGGGGCCCCGGCGTTCAGGGTCCGGACCATCTTGGACTCGAGGCGCCGGATGAGTGGTCTCCAGTATCTCGTGGAGTGGGAGGGGTACGGTCCGGAGGAACGGTGCTGGGTGCCTAGGAGGGACATCCTAGATCCATCCCTCCTGACTGAGTTCCACCATGGGCATCCCACGCGCCCGGGTCCGCGTCCTCCTGGCCGTCCCCGAGGCCGGGGTCGGCGCACGGCTGGAGCCGCGCGTCAAGGGGGGGGTACTGTCACGGTTTCGGCCGAGACTGCTCCTCCTCCTGGTTCGGGCAGGCTTCGGCGTTCGCCGTCCCCGGAGTACTAGCTGCTACCGTTGAATGTTTCGTGGTGTGATTGCTTTGGTCATTCTTGTACACCTGTGTCTGTTTGTGTTCTGATTACGTGTCCTATAAGTTCCCTGTTTGGTATTGGTTAGATTGTGTGTTGTTGTCTGCCTGTATTTTCGGAGCTGCGTTTTGACGCTCTGTTTGTTTGTTTAGTGTTTACGCATGGATTACGTATTCACTCGCCTCTGTTTGTTTTCGAGGCCGTGTATTGTAATTTAGCACTTTTGACTAGTAAAGTATGTTGGACGAAGCCTCTGTGTCCTGCGCCTGACTCCTCCACCACATCCACATCGGTTCTACTGACAGTAAGGCCAGACAATAGCCATAAAGTATATTCAAGTAGGTCTGCATTTACGGTTGAATCGGTCAGTGATGCTAAGTATATGGAGCAATATTGCTGCCATTAAAATGATTGAATTATCACTCCATAGTCTATTGACAAGTTCTGTCAAACCGGAAAATTATTTGTTACTGAACACCTGGTGGAAAGGGATTGATTTTAGTCTCCCTTTCACTCTGTTATTCTATAGCGTGCGGGCGAGACAACATCTTCCCCATGTATGACACATTTGTGCCCACCTGGGCTGGAGCAGCTGATTGAGCTACAGGAGAAGGTGAAGAGCGGGTCTCTCAGTATGGACAAGCCTCTGGAGAGGTTCAGTGACTGGCAGAGGGTCCAGACGGGAATGGACTCCATTCAACAGGTAATAATGTGGGGAAGTTAGTCTGCTGTTTTCAAGACCCTGCTCACCAGGACCATTGCCATCAACCTTAAAGTTAGACTCAATAATATGACCACCATGTGACATTGTCATTCACAGCGGGGAAACTTCCTGCTCACAGACGCCAACAACGATAGAATTCAAGACTGCCTCTATTATCTCTTCCCAATGTAGGCGTGCCTCAAAGGGCTCAAATAAGGAACTGTGTGCAGGACAGGTGGGTACATGGCATGTGTTATGTTGTGCATTATGCCTTGGTGTGGTTGCTGTATCTAATGGATTGGTTGATGTTTCTAATGGATTGCTTGCTCTGTCTAATGGTTGGTTGCTCTGTCTAATGGATAGGTTGCTCTGTCTAATGGATTGCTTGCTCTGTCTAATGGATTGCTTGCTCTGTCTAATGGATTGCTTGCTCTGTCTAATGGATTGCTTGCTCTGTCTAATGGATTGCTTGCTCTGTCTAATGGATTGCTTGCTCTGTCTAATGGATTGCTTGCTCTGTCTAATGGATTGCTTGCTCTGTCTAATGGATTGCTTGCTCTGTCTAATGGATTGCTTGCTCTGTCTAATGGATTGCTTGCTCTGTCTAATGGATTGGTTGCTCTATCTAATGGATTGGTTGCTCTGTCTAATGGATTGGTTGCTCTGTCTAATGGATTGGTTGCTCTGTCTAATGGATTGCTTGCTCTATCTAATGGATCGGTTGCTGTATCTAATGGATTGTAACTCCACAGGAGAAACTACGCCAGCTGACGGCGAGTATCATCAACAACCAAGAGGACTATGAAAGTGTCTACGGTAACATTCTAAATAATTTTTGTTGATGATGCAGGATAAATTGCTATCACAATTCCACACTTGGGAGATACCTACTGTAGCCTACTGCATATGATCATTACCATGGCTTTTAACAATGTGCTTACATTTTACATAAGCAGTCACAGCTAACATCAAGGGACTTCATATAATTGACACATTTTTGTTTAGTTGGCCAGCTAGCTACTTAACTGTGACCTATTACAATATTATGCCAGAGCTATGAAGGCCGAAATAGAGATGTTTCTAAAAGTTATGCAGAAGATTGAAGTCCTCCTTTCCCTTCAAGTTGTAGTCCCATTGGGCACACATCAAATGACAGCACCCTTTGTAATAGAAAGAGCTTGTAGTTGTAATTCCCACAGCTCATCTTGATGGTGATTAGTCTACAAATGACAATCTTGGCAGAGGGACATTTTTCATTCCTTAATATAAGTCTAACTTGTCCGTCATTAAAGTGGTGTGAAAGTGACATTGCAGAAAGAGAGTAGAGAGCCACATGCAGTACAGTTAGTGCCTCAACAACCCTCTTTCTCTTCTCTCTCCAGATAAAATCAACATCATCCACCACACACCCAGTAAGTCCTTGAAAATCCTT
Source organism: Coregonus clupeaformis (assembly GCF_020615455.1). Lineage (NCBI taxonomy): Eukaryota > Metazoa > Chordata > Actinopteri > Salmoniformes > Salmonidae > Coregonus > Coregonus clupeaformis. The sequence goes on from NC_059199.1 coordinate 13,527,311, forward strand.
TGTATTCAGAGGTATTTAGGTATTTTCATTCACTGCCTCAGTTCCTGCAGTAGTGAAACAATCGTCCCAAAGGAACAGTTAGCTAGATAAACCCTTATGAACAGTTTGCTCAGAAGAGTTTTTAAAGTCCCCAAAGCTGTAGCTTTGATGTTCTAGGTTCCATATTGCTTGAGATCTATTTCTTCACTCTAGTTGCTATGGTCTTTGTAAGTATACCACCACTAAATACATTCGCATTCTTAAATTCATAATTACTGTAGCGAATTTGGGGGCTAGCCCCAATCAGGACTCGAACCCGTATCCAGCGACTGTCAAGCCAACACCTTAACTGTTACGCCAAGAAGTTCGAACCCCTTCACAAGATCATTAGGGGTTGTCTTAAGGTCGCTACACTACATTCTGAAGCATAACTGTGAACGCAAATGGAAATGAATCAGCCTGTGCGAAGGCAGGGTCATGTTCTTTTGCCACAAAATGGGAGAAAACTTTATGAAACAGGGATGCACTGCACCGTACTAGCATTAACTTATTTATTTTTTTACGTTGCGCCCTACTGAACACAATCCTGGTGTTTTGAAATTCTGACAGTGGACTTTTCCTGTTGGTTAGATGTGACTGTGAATGAATGTCGCAAAGGAAGCCAGCCGGTGGAGACAGACTTTTACAGCAAACCACTTAAAGGACAACATGTACATTTATCATGTGTTTGTATGGGCTCAGGTCAAAGCAGTCCATTATGTAGGAAATAGGGTGTGATTTGGGAGTCCATGCAGTCCATGTTTTTATATCTGTGTTGAAATTTCAACATGTCATAATTAAATTGAATTATAGTTTTTGAGTTCTTGTTGAGTAAAATGTGCAGTTTATAAAGCTGAAAGCTGTGGCTAACCATGTTTCTAAGTGTTGTACATTTGCTTTTCATTCACATTTATTCTGGAAAGCAGACAAAAGGTAAAGGTAAGTAAGAATATGAATTACTAAAGCTGTTGCAGTAGTAATACGATATCTCAAAAATGACATAATTCATTTATTAGTTTGCTGTTATATTAACTCTATGGCTTTCCATACCCTTATAGGTCCCATCAAACAAGAAACAAGATGAAATTGTAAAACTTCCTAGCTGCTTTGAGATGTTTGTTGAGTGTTTAATCACTGGTATAACTGTTGTATAATTTGTATTTGTAGATGGATTTTAAAAGTAGAGTCAGCGAAAGGATGTTGCACAAGCAGCACCGCAGATATTGTGATGAGCAGGATGCAAGACTATGCTCTCAAACAGACACACACAATACCTGTGCATGGGTTCGCTTCACACTGTTACAGCCTGGTAGCCAGGACACCAAAACAGCAGTGAAGTTTATCCTCGCGCTCCAACGTTCTTAGTTGTTTGCGGAAATTGACCCACTATGCTGTTTACTTTGTGCATCTGTATCATATCGCAGACTCTATCTTTTAAATATCAAGTTCTAATGAAAGCTAAACTTAGATGTGTTTTTATTTATTTCGTTTTTATTTTGGTTCTTTTTTTTTTGGTTTCTTTTATTGTTTAATTATTTGTATTATTATTATAAGTGTTTTTGGTTGTTGAGTTAAGTAGACCATACTCATCTTTCTAAAAAAGAACACGTTATTTCAGAATATTTTGGCAAGTTAGCAGGCTAACTCCTTGAACCTTCTTTGTACTATACCCCTCTGCATGATGAGTGTTACAAATCCTGTTTTCCTTCACCAATATTTGAAGTGTCTGTGATTTGATAACCACTGCACTTTAGTCTACATGACCACCCATCTGGGGCAAAATAACTACTAAACAACCAGTTTGCCTTTTGTAGGCTATACCTTTAATTAAATAAGAAACATTTAAATAATAAATGCTACAGGGCCTATAGTTAATTAGAGGTCCTATTCCGCCTTCTAGTGGACAAGGAAAAACAATACACCTAAAGACAATTGATGATGAGGCATGTCTAAGTGATATTCTTCAAGACCCAATGTGTACCAGTTTGAATTATCAAAATTGGCAGTACATATCACTAAATGGGCCTATAGGCCATATAATCTGGTTCTACTACTCTCATAATCTTGTGCAGGTTGAACACAAACAGATTAACGCAGAAATAGGCAACAGTCACGGTCACAAGTGTTTCCCAACTCCAGTCCTCGAATACCCCCCAACATCACGTATTTTTGTTGTGGCCGCGGACGAGTGCACCTGATTCAACTAATCATCAAGCCCTCAATGAGTTGAATCATGGGAGTTTGTCTGGGGCTACAACACTTGTTCTGTTGGGTGTACTCGAGGACTGGAGTTGGTAACCGCTGACAAAAAACATGTACAGTAGACTGTCGACATTATAGACCGAAGGGTTCTAATATAGGTATTTTTCTCATCAGTTTGTGGTGAGGGGGACGAAGTCATCCATATGGAGTAGGGAGAAGTTGTCCCTAGACGCTGATCTTGGGTCAGTTTAGCATTTCCCCCACTAATGGTTAAGGATTGGATTGGGGGAGGGGATGCTGATCCAAGATCTGTACCTAGGGGAAACCTCACCCCTAAATCAACCATACAGGGGGATGAAGCGCCTCTGTTCTTTGCAGTACAGGCATCTGCAGCCAGAGGGCAGCATCACAAAGCAGTGATGTACAGGTTAATCACTCGTCCAAGTCAATGATGGAAGATTTTTTTATTCATGTTAATTGAGGTTGTGAATGTTTGGGGTGCATAATGATAAACGTGGAAGCCATACAGGGTTTTAAGGATTTTGTTCTTATTGGAGACGGTGACTATTGACAGAACTGACACTGTCGTACCAAAGCACTGGATCATTGACACAGTGGTACAATACTGCAGCCGGAATGGGTCAACTAAAAGGGAAAATGGCTTGTTGCAAAGAATGTATAGTCTTTTGTAGGGAATTTAACTAATACAGGGCAAAACACAAACCCCTGGCTTGGGCCGAAATCAGCAGTGTACAATGTGTAATGTTCAGATAGAAATATAATCTGTAGAACAAACATGCCCCTTTAATATGTAGAATAAGGAATCACATTCTATTCATGGCATTTCTAATACAACGTTCCACAACGGTTGTCTGCTGAACTAGATTCCCTTGTCTAGAAACCCTGGCATCAGTTGGAGCCGTTAGCCAACCAAGCAGCTGGGTACACGCTGGGTGCCATTCTCATGATCGACCATGCTCTTTGCAAATAATATGTATTAAAGCCCATCCTTCCTACTTGGTCCTGCCAGTTAGCCTTTGGAGATGATCCGGCTCAGTCTGCAGGACCCCGTGGCATCGGAGGCATATGTTTGTCTGTCACCTGCTGAGCATAGTTCCTTCTGTCTTCCCTGTCAGGGCGTGGTGGTGGTGGAGGAGGTAGACCATGGTTCATCATGCATAAATATTTCATGCTGCACAGCTAGGAGAGAGGGAGCTTTTTACAGGAGAAGGTTCGTTTGTGTTCTGTCAACATATTTTTTTTTGGAACATCACATTTTTGGCCATCAGAATGCAATTCATTTATGAATGACATCTCTCATTTCCTTGGGTGAGAATTTACTTCTCTGTTTTTCATGGTGTGCTGCCAAACTGTTTAACTACACAACAAGATGTACTTCCCCCAAAGCATTAGGCGTTGTAGATACAGGGGATATTACAACTGTGATCATAGAGAGCCATGCTGCTTGGCTCAACCAAGCTCAAATCAAGCTGTTAAGATATCTCACCTTTGTTTCAAAGAATTCAGACCTTGATAGATTTCCCTTGCAGCAGAAATGATTGAAAAGCTATCATTATGACTTTGTAGACACTGATTGAAAATTATCTACAGTACTAAACTTCATTAAATTGTATTTGATTTATCCTTCATTTAAACAGGTGAGTCCAATTTGAGGTAGAAATCAAATTTTCATGATAGCCCTGGCATTTAATAGAGAAGGGCACTCAAGCAACTCTGCAGAAGCAGGTATTTGGAGCTTTCCCCATTGGTGACCCCCCCCCACACTCCCACTCCCACTTAAACACGCACAAACTTTCCTGTGACTGTGACTCCCCCTTGGGTTGTTGTTTCTCTGGGCCCTGGCAGGATTAAGGCTGTGGATTGAGCACAGCTGCAATCCCGATAAAAAATCTTGCAATTTTACAGTCTGTGCCATTCTCTCATCCCCTAATCCACACAACACATACAGAATATGGGAACCCCTTACCAGGAAGAGCACAAGCTGTTCTGAGCAGCATTTCCGGTTTGCCGCCACCGTAAATTGAATAGACTTAAGTCAGGTGGTGTGAAGTAGGTGTCCAGCCCCAGATGTGTACAATTGAAGAGTAGTGTGTCCATGTCCTGACCAGGTGTAGACTACTGTAATTATGATTGATGTGACTGGTATGGGGTTTCATTACAAACAGAAGTTGGCTATGGCCAGCATTGACAGTTTTGAATTATCTTTTGAGCTGCACTACCTTGTTGGGGTCAAAGTGTCTCAGAGAGCCAGATCCCTGCCTTTCCGAATCCCCACCACCACAACCAACCCTCTGCATTATACCACCTCTGCCCAGTCTCTCTAGGGCATGGCTCATCCCTGGCAGACACAGTGACATCCATCTGCCAAAGGGCACATAGTCGTGTGCCCTTGTCCCTGTCTGTTTGATCAGGGGCCAAACGAAGACCCAGTGGTCCCCACGTCTCTGGGCTCGAAGCTCTGTCAGGGGCCCCAGGGGCCTCACAGCGGCCCTACCAGCGGCTCTCTCTTTTGAGGCTTTGGAGAGATTAATAGTTCCTCCTCTGCTGAGGCCTTTTGTAAAGCAGCGCCCAGGCGTGTTCAAGCTGTTGGAGTAGCGGGGAGGCCAGGGGACGGGCCTGGCGATGAGGGGGGTTGGCTTATTCCACTGCAGGTCAGTTCGTAAGAGGGAGGTGGCAGCTCTGCATTTTCAATGAATCTGCTTTGCCTGCGCTGGGGACTGGGGAGGAGCCCAAAACATACCAGTAATTTGATGGAACAGTTGCCACACTGTAGCAATTATGTCCTCACAAGGAAGGAGTCAAATTACAGAGTTGCAACCTTCAAATGCAAATGAAAGGTGCAATACTCTCCATACCCTGTATCTTATGTTATATTTCGGCCTCCATCAAGACTATCACCACTAGGTGATAGTTCTATTTGTTTTTCACAAAGGGGTGCTGCCCATTTTAAAAGGTTGGTGCTGCACCTGATTGTTCATAAACTAAGGGGTAATCATTTGTTGTTTAATAACTGCTGACAGAGGTCCAGATACACAACAAATGATGATGACACACTTCACAAAAATTTTCCCAGGGGGCATAACACTCCCTTAGGTCTTCCTCATGCCCCTCCTGTGACATCTCAGGTTTGCTTCTCACAGGTATTAGCAGGTTTCTCTATAACTATGCTAATTATTCTTACACACGTGCAATAATGGATCGATTCAATGTCGAACTAATCGTGTGCAAGATGGTGGCCCATGTGGTGATTATGGTGATTTCTCAATAACATTGAGGGTGGGAATTATGTGGTAGAAAAATAACTTAAAATGCAATGGACTTTGTATTGATCATTTTGAATATGTGTTGTTTGTTTAGGTTTATCTCTGGATTCTTGGATTTCTGCCCAGAGCCCTGGTTTAGATTTGGGTATTATCTGTTCACACTAGACCACAGCTGAACAATCAAATAAGCCACACACACACACACACACACACACACACACACACACACACACACACACCTATGTTTTCCAGCATCGCAATCAGGATTAAAGGTTCACTCATGGGTGATTCTCATGAAACCAGTTTTAAACATGTCTGTAGCCAATTGAGTTACAAAATCATGATGCATCTGCAAAAATCAACTATCATTCTTAAGACTAAGATGGCTAGTTTTTGGCAAACGTGTTATTTTAAATACATTTTACATTTTCGCCCTGAATTTTGTACATTTTCACCCCAAATTCTCATTACCGAAATGCGTCTGGATGAAATTCTCAGGTCATTTTATAAAATGTAATAATATGTTGCTGTAGTTTGTCCATAAATCATAAAAATGATATACTAATTGAAAGTTTACATTAAACTATAATATTTATTACGTAAAACAGTGTCTGTGCCGTAATTGCCATAAGCATTTTTCAAGTTCCTGTAAAAACTCCAATCTGTTTTTAAATAAAGGTTTATTCACCCATGATGCATCATCTAAAGAAGCAGATGAGCACAAGTTAAGTAAATGTATTCTCTTATATGTCTTTAGAATGAGGTTCTTATTCTCAAACACCCCATTTACCCCACTTCGCCTTCTCATTACCGAAACAGCTAAAAAGCTCAAATTGGGAAAAAGTCAGAAACATTACCTTACCGACATGGAGGCATGAATGGGCTTTAGTGATGTGGTCAATTATTTGCTGACTCATAACGGCTGTCTCCTATTATTTGCACACTGAGCTAAGGGCCTTTCATTACGAAAAACGAATTTCTCATCACCACGCCAATTTTAGGTCTGTTTCAGTAATGAGAACCTTAATTTTGGTATTGATATTAAGCTAATTTGAATCTATAGTCAATGGGTGTGCTGTGTTGGTAACTTTGATTAAGTAGGGTTTTTCAATAAATATGGTGTGTTTTAATCCCATTAACTTACTTTAAAACAAGTCAGTTTGTGTTCCAGCAAAGAGCAATCACACCACTTAAAATACCCCCACCAGAGGGCAATGCCGCCCCTATTTTGAAGTAATTCCTGTCCTATAACAGAAATTGTCCTTTCGGTTCTACCTCCGAAAAATGAAACGGGCTGCTAATACATATTCACGATTTGGGGGTGGGAACGTTGTGGGTGATTTCCACGTGGAGTGGAGAAATAACAACAAGTAGGGAGCTGACCAGAGTATGTGAGAGGAGGAGCTGACCAGAGTATGTGAGAGGAGGAGTTGACCAGAGTATGTGAGAGGAGGAGCTGACCAGAGTATGTGAGAGGAGGAGCTGACCAGAGTATGTGAGAGGAGGAGCTGACCAGAGTATGTGAGAGGAGGAGCTGACCAGAGTATGTGAGAGGAGGAGCTGACCAGAGTATGTGAGAGGAGGAGCTGACCAGAGTATGTGAGAGGAGGAGCTGACCAGAGTATGTGAGAGGAGGAGCTGACCAGAGTATGTGAGAGCAGTCGGAAATCATATGGCTCACAGAGCGGCACTGTGAATGCGCTCCACGTCCTTTCCAACAGCTCCGCTAAAAACGGTCCTTGCTCACAGGAAGAAAGAAAAAAACAGCCGCTCCAAATTCGTTCCATTCATTAAAATCACCATTTAACCAACACCCAACTATTTTTGTGACTACCTGGACCTAAGATTTGGGTTTTAAGTATTGAAACCAAACCATATGATTTTGAATGAAAAGTATTTTAATAAACAACATGAAAAGGTGCCTGTAGGAAGCGGTCATCATTTTCATATTAAACAGCATATACAGTGGGGGGAAAAAATATTTAGTCAGCCACCAATTGTGCAAGTTCTCCAACTTAAAAAGATGAGAGAGGCCTGTAATTTTCATCATATGTACACATCAACTATGACAGACAAAATGAGAAAAAAAATCCAGAAAATCACATTGTAGGATTTTTAATGAATTTATTTGCAAATTATGGTGGAAAATAAGTATTTGGTCAATAACTAAAGTTTCTCAATACTTTGATATATACCCTTTGTTGGCAATGACACAGGTCAAACTTTTTCTGTAAGTCTTCACAAGGTTTTCATACACTGTTGCTGGTATTTTGGCCCATTCCTCCATGCAGATCTCCTCTAGAGCAGTGATGTTTTGGGGCTGTCGCTGGGCAACACGGACCTTCAACTCCCTCCAAAGATTTTCTATGGGGTTGAGATCTGGAGACTGGCTAGGCCACTCCAGGACCTTGAAATGCTTCTTACGAAGCCACTCCTTCGTTGCCCGAGCGGTGTGTTAGGGATCATTGTCATGCTGATAGACCCAGCCACGTTTCATCTTCAATGCCCTTGCTGATGGAAGGAGGTTTTCACTCAAAATCTCACGATACATGGCCCCATTCATTCTTTCCTTTACACGGATCAGTCGTCCTGGTCCCTTTGCAGAAAAACAGCCCCAAAGCATGATGTTTCCACCCCCATGCTTCACAGTAGGTATGGTGTTCTTTGGATGCAACTCAGCATTCTTTGTCCTCCAAACACGACGAGTTGAGTTTTTACCAAAAAGTTATATTTTGGTTTCATCTGACCATATGACATTCTCCCAATCCTCTTCTGGATCATCCAAATGCACTCTAGCAAACTTCAGACGGGCCTGGACATGTACTGGCTTAAGCAGGGGGACACGTCTGGCACTGCAGGATTTGAGTCCCTGGCGGCGTAGTGTGTTACTGATGGTAGGCTTTGTTACTTTGGTCCCAGCTCTCTGCAGGTCATTCACTAGGTCCCCCCGTGTGGTTCTGGGATTTTTGCTCACCGTTCTTGTGATCATTTTGACCCCACGGGGTGAGATCTTGCGTGGAGCCCCAGATCGAGGGGAGATTATCAGTGGTCTTGTATGTCTTCCATTTCCTAATAATTGCTCCCACAGTTGATTTCTTCAAACCAAGCTGCTTACCTATTGCAGATTCAGTCTTCCCAGCCTGGTGCAGGTCTACAATTTTGTTTCTGGTGTCCTTTGACAGCTCTTTGGTCTTGGCCATAGTGGAGTTTGGAGTGTGACTGTTTGAGGTTGTGGACAGGTGTCTTTTATACTGATAACAAGTTCAAACAGGTGCCATTAATACAGGTAACGAGTGGAGGACAGAGGAGCCTCTTAAAGAAGAAGTTACAGGTCTGTGAGAGCCAGAAATCTTGCTTGTTTGTAGGTGACCAAATACTTATTTTCCACCATAATTTGCAAATAATTCATAAAAAACCTACTATGTGATTTTCTGGATTTTCTTTTCTCAATTTGTCTGTCATAGTTGACGTGTACCTATGATGAAAATTACAGGCCTCTCTCATCTTTTTAAGTGGGAGAACTTGCACAATTGGTGGCTGACTAAATACTTTTTTTCCCCCACTGTAAACACTAAATAGGCCAGGAGCCAGACAGGTAGCCTAAGACGGAACGAAAATTAATTATTTAGGCTATATTATTAACCAATTATTTCAATATTTCAAGACCATAGCCTACAAATAAATACATTGTGAAGCATTTGTGAGTAGGTATACTAGGCTGGCAGGGACATTAAGCGCTCAGTATTTAAAAATGTCATTGTATTAAATCATTAGTCTATAAATTGCGCATATAGGCTGCGACTTACTTAGAATTAAATACAAATTAAACAAAAAATGCATTATTAGGCTCAGTCTACAGTGGCCGGAGTCTGTGGCTTCAGGCTTATGCAATGGTGCCTGGAGTGCAGGCCAGCAGCAGAGAATACCTTCTCCGTGCTTGCAGACTAGGGATGCTGAACACCCTTTGGGCACTCTTGCCAAGCTGGACAGGGATGGAGAGTTTTTATTTTTATATAGGAACGCCTAAAGGTTTTCAGGCAAAATAACTGTGGTCCTCTGTAGCTCAGCTGGTAGAGCACGGCGCTTGTAACGCCAAGGTAGTGGGTTCGATCCCCGGGACCACTCATACACAAAAAAAAATTTATGCACGCATGACTGTAAGTCGCTTTGGATAAAAGCGTCTGCTAAATGGCATATTATTATTATAACGCTATCAAAATGGAAAGCTCCTTGGAAGAGGTCAGGCCTATTGGGCCAAAATCAATGGTAGCCTATTGTATAGATAATTGAATGAAAATGAACGAAACTGATTTGTTTTGTTGATAAATCCTTCACTACAATGACACACTTAGCTAGTTACCCACCTTGTTCCTTTCTGTTAGCATGTGCACATAGTACACTGTCATGCTTTCACCTCTTTTCAGATTCCACAATGATTCTTTAGTTGTGGACACTACATCACTCTTTAGTTGTGGACACTACATCACTCTTTAGTTGTGGACACTACGTCACTCTTTAGTTGTGGACACTACATTACTCTTTAGTTGTGGACACTACATCACTCTTTAGTTGTGGACACTACGTCACTCTTTAGTTGTGGACACTACGTCACTCTTTAGTTGTGGACACTACATCACTCTTTAGTTGTGGACACTACATCACTCTTTAGTTGTGGACACTACATCACTCTTTAGTTGTGGACACTACATCACTCTTTAGTTGTGGGCACTATGTCACTCTTTAGTTGTGGAAACTACGTCACTCTTTAGTTGTGGACACTACATCACTCTTTAATTGTGGACACTACGTCACTCTTTAGTTGTGGACACTACATCACTCTTTAGTTGTGGACACTACATCACTCTTTAGTTGTGGACACTACATCACTCTTTAGTTGTGGACACTACATCACTCTTTAGTTGTGGACACTACATCACTCTTTAGTTGTGGACACTACGTCACTCTTTAGTTGTGGACACCACGTCACTCTTTAGTTGTGGGCACTACGTCACTCTTTAGTTGTGGACACTACGTCACTCTTTAGTTGTGGGCACTACGTCACTCTTTAGTTGTGGACACTACATTACTCTTTAGTTGTGGACACTATGTCACTCTTTAGTTGTGGACACTACGTCACTCTTTAGTTGTGGACACTACATCACTCTTTAGTTGTGGACACTACGCCACTCTTTAGTTGTGGACACTACGCCACTCTTTAGTTGTGGACACTACATCACTCTTTAGTTGTGGACACTACATCACTCTTTAGTTGTGGACACTACGTCACTCTTTAGTTGTGGACACTACATCACCTCACTCCCACTCTTGCGCTTGCTCCTCCTCATCTTTGTAGGTCACCTTGATTTAGCACCTGTGTGTTTTATCAGTTTCTTTATGAAAATGGATTATGATAATTTGCTGGTAAAAAAGTGGAGGTGCATGAACAGGCAGGCAGCAAAAAGCTGTAGCCAGAGACGGAAGAGGGACACCCCACTTTTTTCTGGTTTAATGAAAGTCAATGAACTAAGTAGACCAGACCCAGCTGCTATTGCAAACGGCCTGAGTGAACTATCTTCATTTATCCACCATCTTTGCTGTAGCCAAAGATTATCTATTATATTGCTCAGTGCAGTCGCGACTCGCTAACTTTGCAGGTGTTTCTGATTAATAAACAATGCAATGCTGGTGGGTGGTACCATTCAAATAAAACCCAGACCTGAAATCGTAGCCCAAAATAATGTGCACGTCATTTTATAGGAAAATACACGTCATTGGCACAAATTGGCACGAAGCAGGCAGCTCAGTTTTGTCACTTCAGGCCCAAATATATCATACTTTGACTAAAAAGATGACTGATTGACTTACAACGTTGTGCAACATTATGCGTAAGTTCTGGCCATCGTCTTTCAGCTCGAAAAATTGTATTTCTACTGGTGTGGGCGTTTAAAGGAGGATATCCCCCATTTTTACATGTGTACCTGTTTTCACAGTTACTTATTGTGTTATGCCGTTTGCCCATATGATTACATTTACATTTACATTTTAGTCATTCAGCAGACGCTCTTATCCAGAGCGACTTACAGTTAGTGAGTGCATACATTTTTTTAATACGGGCCCCCCGTGGGAAACGAACCCACAAACCTGGCGTTGCAAGCGCCATGCTCTACCAACTGAGCTACACGGGGCCACTCAATCCAGAAATACATCTAAAATACCTTACAACCACAAATATCCACGTCCTAATACACCAATATTACCTGTAAAGACCTTGGATATCCCCCCATACACACAAAAAAAGTTACTTTGTTACGTTTAAGTCCATGCATGTAATTACAGTACTTATACTTATACTGAAATAAGGGGTATTTTAGTAAATTGCTTTAAGATGAAATGTTGTTGAAGTGTTGTGGTTGCAAGTTCACCTGCCTCATCTATAGCCTCTTCTTTTGAGGGTGTTGCTATGGGCCACAAAGTGCTAACAGTCACTGCTTAGTAACTAACCGGTCCTCTCAAGAGGAAGCTTCTAATTGTGACTAATATGTAATATGACCCAGTTTATAACTCAACCAACTAGAGTGCATACCAATAGTGTTGGATCTGTGACATTCACTTGTATTGATCATATCTTCACTAATGCTGCAGAGCTTTGCTCCAAAGCATTATCAGTTCCCATTGGCTGTAGTGATCATAACATTGTGGCAATAACAAGGAAAGCCAAAGTGTCAAAGGATGGGCCTAAAGTAATTGAAAGGGATCATACAAAATGCTTTCTCAGGACTCTTGTTGATGATGTTAAAAAAAAAGTATGTTGGTCTGGTGTGTATGAGAAAGTGAATCCAGATGCAGCACTGGATGTATTTGTATATGATGAATTTAAATGTTTTATTGTTCAAATAAATTATGCAAATGAGGTGGCAAACAAGTCAGGCAGCTCAGCTGATTGGTTGACATACTGTGAATTGAGAAGTTGAAAAATCATTTATAACCAAACCTTCCAACATTTCCAATCATTTCAATGACTATTTCACTAGTGAAGTGGAAAAACTCAGAAGTGAAATGACAATATTGAACAGTGAACCATCATATTTTTGTTTAAAAGATCTAATAATGAAAGAGAAGGATTGCTGTTTCGAATTTGGTCAAGTTAGTGTGGGAGAGGTGGAAAAATTATTGTTATCCATCAATAAGGATAAGCCACCAGGTATAGACAACCATGATGGGAAACTATTGAGATTGGTAGCAGATTCTATTGCCAACCCTATTTGCTCTATCTTTAACCAAAACCTAAAGGAGCATGTGTCCACCAGCGTGGAAGGAAGCAAAAGTAATTCCACTGCCTAAAAATAGTAAAGCACCCTTTGCTGGCTCTAAAAGCCGCGCAATCAGTTTGCTGCCTGCTCTTAGTAAACTGATGGAGAGAATTGTGTTTGACCAAATACAATGCTATTTTTTAAAGAACAAGTTAACTACTGACTTTGAGCATGCATATAAAGAAGGGCACTCAACTTGTACTGCACTGATTCAGATGATAGATGATTGGTTAAAAGAAATTGATAATAAGATGATAGTTGGAGCTGTATTGTTAGATTTCAGTGCAGCCTTTGATGTTATTGATCATAAATTGTTTTTTACTTTTTTGGACTTAAACTGTTGCTGTAATGAGAATTTCTGCATTGCTAGTTGTGAAAATTTAGGTAAAAGGCATATCTGATCAAAAAACATAATAATTATTAAATAGATCAGTACAGATCCTAATCTCAGTGATCTAAGAGGAAATGTTGTGGAAAATGACACTTGAGAATGTTTTGGTCATGCCAGTTTTGTGAGAAAGACCCTCATATGCATAACAACACTAGTACTTTTCTCATAGGCCTGTGTAGGGTGCTATGTAGAATGGTATTTGCCCATAGACCTATGTAGACTGCATTTTAACCAGGTTGTGGGAATGTATATTTTTGGTTTCACATTGGTTGTGGGAGTTTCCTGACTGGTAAAACTCAATGTTTTTTAAAACATTCTGAAAACAATTTAGATTGCAGGGAGGTTCTGAGAACGTTTTACTCTGGTTCCTTTAAAGTTTTCCTGGGAGGTTTTATTAACGCTCTGAGAAAGGAAATTATAGGTTATTTTGAGGTTTTTGATAACTTCCTTAACTTTCACTGTTTCAATAAGATTTTTAATAGGGACCTCCGGAGTGGCACAGCGGTCTAAGACCCGGGTTCGATCACGGGCTGTATCACAACCGGACGTGATCGGGAGTCCCATAGGGCGGTGCACAATTGGCCCAGCATCGTCCGGGTTAGGGAAGGGTTTGGCCTGGTGGGCTTTACTTGGCTCATCGCACTCTAGAGACTCCTTGTGGCGGGCTGGGCGCCTGCAGGCTGACCTCGGTCGTCAGGTGAACAGTGTTTCCTCCGACACATTGGTGCGGCTGGCTTCCGGATTAAGCGGGCGGGTGTTAAGAAACGCGGTTTGGCGGGTCATGTTTCAGAGGACGCATGACTCGACCTTTGCCTCCCAAGCCCGTTTGGAAGTTGCAGCGATGAGACGCGATCGAAATTGGGGAGAAACGGGGTAAAACATATTTTTTTTTTTTTACAAATAGCTTATTTTGGGATAACTTTCTTTAACTCCAAGCACAGATAGGAGACATAGAAATTAATTTCATTAGGCATTAATCATTCATTCATTAAATAGCCACAATAGTCAATGGTAGAAGACCTGCCACCCGTCCTGAATCCTGCCTATGTTTAAGCCTCCTTCAGACCTGCCGGGCAGGGGCTTTGGTTAGCGTCGTTAGCTGGTAAATACATCAGCGTTGGGGCCAAATTCTATGGTGTGTGTGTCAAGTAATGCTGTATTTAATTGCTGGATATCCTTAAAAGCTAAATGTTTCTTTGCACTTATCAGAATTTCACAACTCACTTAACTGGATTTGAAATAAATCAATTAAGATACAATTATGAATGTGTTATGAAGTCCTTTTGTAGGTACACATTTCTAACCATTCTGATTGGTCCCAGAAACCGATGGATTGGGCCAGAGCCAGAACACACGTGGGTCAAGTGGCGTTTAGAAAGTGTGTCATTGGCTTTGATACTCTGATTGGTTAGAGACGATCCAATAGCTGATTACTTTGTTTTGTACAACGTCACCACAAACGACTTCAATGATGGCAGTCTCAGACTGAAGTAGGTAGCAAGCATAGAGCAGCGGAATAATTCAGTTTGAGTCGTCAGGCAATGGGATTAGTGCACTTCGCCACCAGGATGCAGCTAGCATGCCATGCTTTTTTACGCATACAAAGCTGTTCATTTGAGTCTATTCAAACAGACCCATTTCAAAGGAAACAAGCTCATTAAGAGCAGATGTGGCCAATTAGTGGGTGAGGCTAACACACCTGAACACACTTAAGATAGAGGATAGAGAGAGTTTTGTTGATGCTGAGAATGGAATGTATGTTTTTAAATATAATTCTTACAATTTTCTCTGAACGTTACTAAAGTTTTCTTGTGGTTTTACGGAAAGTTTTCTTAACGTTCTAGGAACAATTTGAGGACCTGACTTTAAATAGAACAATGAGGAAACTGTAGGAAACGTTCCGCTGAAATACTGAAATTCCCACAGAAGAACATTGTTTCTTAATGTTCTCTGAACTATTTGTGAACGTTCCCAATGTCAAACCAGTTGGAGAACGTTCCTAGAACATTACCAACATTTTAATTAAATGTAACCATGTTTGAACTTTTAGGAAATGTTCTGTCACAATAATGAAATACCAAGAAAATTATGTAAAGTTCCTTAAATGTGCTGAGAATGTTCCAAAGCCAAGTAACTATCCTGCACCATTCCCAGAATGTTGTGGGAAGGTTGTATGCAAAATAACCATAGGACAACCACCAAGCTTTAAGATGCATATGGTTCTCAGAACGTTATGCGCTAGCTGGGCTGTGTTCACACAAACTCATCACCAGGGTGAGCTATTAGTATTGTGGTCTGTCTCTGAAGCATCATTTGTATGTAAACTTCTGGCCAGAAAGCTATCAAACATCTTTCCCCACATAGCACTCCACACACTCATCCCCCAAGTACACAATCAAGCCTAGAATCCATCCGAAGGGAACTTCTAAAGTAACACTTGAAAATGAGAAGCCCCCCCCAATACAACATAAAAAAGGGGGCCAGGTATTTCTAGCCAAAGGACTTTATGCATGGAAAACGATTTTAATGATTTTCTTCACTACGATGCAGGTGAGGGCGTTGGATTCCAGCTGAATCACGCGCTGCGGCGCCCCCTGGCAGCTCCAGGTGCCAGTGTGAGGAAAACATCCAATCACTGCGCTCGCCTGGAGTTGGATGGTGGCCATTTTGTTATCAAAAGCTACGGGTAAGATTTCCTGCTCCCCTCTCTCTCCCTCCACTGGCTCCCAGAATCACCCCACTCTCCGAAGAGGGGAGTATCTGTTTAACTAAAACATGATAACCAAATGAAGGAGAAAGAATAT
Source organism: Coregonus clupeaformis (assembly GCF_020615455.1). Taxonomy (NCBI): domain Eukaryota; kingdom Metazoa; phylum Chordata; class Actinopteri; order Salmoniformes; family Salmonidae; genus Coregonus; species Coregonus clupeaformis. The sequence goes on from NC_059199.1 coordinate 13,543,320, forward strand.
CATAAGGAAAGTGGCAGGTTTGGTTGTGAATAAACATGAGTATTGGAGACAGAGAGAAGATGATGTGCCACTGGTTGTCAAGCAGACAAGAAGGTGGCAGGTAGCCTAGTAGTTAAGAGCGTTGGGTTGACTAGGTGAATAATCTGTTGATGTGCCCTTGAGAAAGGCACTTAACCCAAATTGCTCTTGTAAATCGCTCTGGATAAGAGTGTCTGCTAAAATGTAAGGCCTATTTCTTGTGGTTGCCATCCACCAGTGGTGGTTCGGTTAATAATCAACAGACTGGCAGATGGATACAGATCTAGTTCTGATGAACGACGCTCAAGGGAGTCTTCTTATCACCACTTTCTATGTTCAGTGATGAACTTCAGAGATATTGTCATTAAATGGCCGTTATCAGATCGATGCATATCTTCACTCTGACTACTGGGAGAGCTTAAGTGTCTTTCAGATCAGCTTTTTTTGGGGAACTCACCGTTCCTATCGCCCGTAGCGCCAAAAAAGCGTAATTATGTTCCGTCCCATATGTGACTTATTATTAATGGTGATTCATTTAATACTCTTCCTTTGCCAATTTCCTAAATTAAAAAAATACCATGTTGATATTTTTTACACCCTGCGTCCCCTCAGCTACCATCTCTCTCATCCCCCTGCTTCCCTGACATCACCATGGCAACTTCCAATCAGTTAGGGATTGGCAGAGCCTGCCAGGCAGTGTGCTTGGCGCGCGTCTTAGAGTGGCGCAGGTGGAGCGCATATGGAACAGTTCCCCCCTCCATGCCCCCCAGAAAAACCTGCCCGCCTGGATGTGCCAGCAGTGCCCATTTTTTAATCCCACCAATACCTTTGTGATCTCCTGATGGAGACGTGGTGCTGCAATCACAGAGACAGGGCCTAGCTGCTGCATGCTGGGATGGCTGCCAGGGCCCGCTTCAGTATGCCAAGATAGATGCCTGTAATTTTCGCTGATGTTTTTTAATGTTCCTGGATTTTATGGATAGGTGTAGATATGGACGTTTCTCCACTGCTGTTTTTGTTTCCTGCCGGCTATCATAGTTCCTATAGTCCCTAGCTAGTGCAACATATTAAACTATTTGATTCCTGCTTGTTTGAAAGCATTAAGACCCTGCTAGCATAGTTCCTATAGTGGTTAGTCATGTCTTGTCAAAGGGGCCAAAGTGACCTATCAGGGAGTACTGTCAAAATGTAGCAAAGTCCAAATGGGTCCACCTTGCCTAGTTATCCTTCTGTAGTATGCATATGCACACTATAACATCTTATTACATTTCACCACAGCTCTTTATAGAGAGAGAGATGTATGCATGGGCATACATCAAGGGCTTCTAAATGGCTTCATACTGGAGCGACTTCCCATGGCTTGGGAAGGTAATGTTATGGAAATCACCACCACGTGCAGCAAATAAATCAATCATCCAAGGGACCTCTTATCTGTCACTGCACATTGAAGCAGTCAGTTCTGTGTAGGTTCATTAAATAGCCACAATAGTCAATGGTAGAAGACCTGGCACCCGTCCTGAATCCTGCCTATGTTTAAGCCTCCTCCAGACCTGCCGGGCAGGGGCTTTGGTTAGCGTCGTTAGCTGGTAAATACAGTGGGGGAAAAAAGTATTTAGTCAGCCACCAATTGTGCAAGTTCTCCCACTTAAAAAGATGAGAGAGACCTGTAATTTTCATCATATGTACACATCAACTATGACAGACAAAATGAGAAAAAAATTCCAGAAAATCACATTGTAGGATTTGTAATGAATTTATTTGCAAATTATGGTGGAAAATAAGTATTTGGTCAATAACAAAAGTTTCTCAATACTTTGTTATATACCCTTTGTTGGCAATGACACAGGTCAAACGTTTTCTGTAAGTCTTCACAAGGTTTTCACACACTGTTGCTGGTATTTTGGCCCATTCCTCCATGCAGATCTCCTCTAGAGCAGTGATGTTTTGGGGCTGTCGCTGGGCAACACAGACTTTCAACTCCCTCCAAAGATTTTCTATGGGGTTGAGATCTGGAGACTGGCTAGGCCACTCCAGGACCTTGAAATGCTTCTTACGAAGCCACTCCTTCGTTGCCCGGGCGGTGTGTTAGGGATCATTGTCATGCTGAAAGACCCAGCCACGTTTCATCTTCAATGCCCTTGCTGATGGAAGGAAGTTTTCACTCAAAATCTCACGATACATGGCCCCATTCATTCTTTCCTTTACACGGATCAGTCGTCCTGGTCCCTTTGCAGAAAAACAGCCCCAAAGCATGATGTTTCCACCCCCATGATTCACAGTAGGTATGGTGTTCTTTGGATGCAACTCAGCATTCTTTGTCCTCCAAACACGACGAGTTGAGTTTTTACCAAAAAGTTCTATTTTGGTTTCATCTGAACATATGACATTCTCCCAATCCTCTTCTGGATCATCCAAATGCACTCTAGCAAACTTCAGATGGGCCTGGACATGTACTGGCTTAAGCAGGGGGACACGTCTGGCACTGCAGGATTTGAGTCCCTGGCGGCGTAGTGTGTTACTGATGGTAGGCTTTGTTACTTTGGTCCCAGCTCTCTGCAGGTCATTCACTAGGTCCCCCCGTGTGGTTCTGGGATTTTTGCTCACCGTTCTTGTGATCATTTTGACCCCACGGGGTGAGATCTTGCGTGGAGCCCCAGATCGAGGGAGATTATCAGTGGTCTTGTATGTCTTCCATTTCCTAATAATTGCTCCCACAGTTGATTTCTTCAAACCAAGCTGCTTACCTATTGCAGATTCAGTCTTCCCAGCCTGGTGCAGGTCTACAATTTTGTTTCTGGTGTCCTTTGACAGCTCTTTGGTCTTGGCCATAGTGGAGTTTGGAGTGTGACTGTTTGAGGTTGTGGACAGGTGTCTTTTATACTGATAACAAGTTCAAACAGGTGCCATTAATACAGGTAACGAGTGGAGGACAGAGGAGCCTCTTAAAGAAGAAGTTACAGGTCTGTGAGAGCCAGTAATCTTGCTTGTTTATAGGTGACCAAATACTTATTTTCCACCATAATTTGCAAATAAATTCATTAAAAATCCTACAATGTGATTTTCTGGATTTTTTTTCCTCAATTTGTCTGTCATAGTTGACGTGTACCTATGATGAAAATTACAGGCCTCTCTCATCTTTTTAAGTGGGAGAACTTGCACAATTGGTGGCTGACTAAATACTTTTTTTCCCCACTGTACATCAGCGTTGGGGCCAAATTTTATGATGTGTGTGTGTGTGTCAAGTAATGCTATATTTAATTGCTGGATATCCTTAAAAGCTAAATGTTTCTTTGCACTTATCAGAATTTCACAACACACTTAACTGGATATGAAATAAATCAATTAAGATACAATTTTGAATGTGTTATGAAGTCCTTTTGTAGGTACCCTTCAAGTAAAGTGTAACCACTGCAGGGAATATTTATTTTTTACATGAGGTCCAATATGAATACTTGCATTATTACTGTCTTCTAACAAACACTGTCCAGAAGGATCAGAGACAGAGGGGGTCTCCACGACAACGATAACAACTGTATCTCATTACCCTCCATTCTGGAGCCATAGAGGCAGTGGCAACCATAAACACACACACGCACACACACAAACACACAAATAAATAATAGGCGGCTCGCTAACAAAAGGCACGGGACCGTCTCTCTCTTTCCAACTTGAACTCAAGCCAGCGCCTCCTATTCATGTTGCCATGTTGGACGGCAGATGTCTTGGCGAGCCTGTGGACGTTGCCAGATCTATACAGCACATGAAGGCATTATAATGATGGTCAGAGGTCCTATCTACTGGGAGCCACAGTATATTTCAATAAGTCTATTAAAATAAGGAGACGTGTGGTGAAGCCTGTATTACAAAAGGCCTCCCTTGGAACAGACTAACGCACAGTGGAGAGCGATGATAACAGCTGCACACTCAATTAAACAGGACTTATCATGGCTGTGTGACCGGCTGGGTTCGACTCCAGTCTCCTGGGACTGTGTTAGCCCGCTGAGCTAAAACCTAGGCGTTTGCTTGGGGAGCTAACGCAAGTCTTCAGGTCTCAGGCAAGGTTACTCATTATGTGGTTCACCGAACCAGCTCTGTTATATTTCACCTCCCTTTGACCTCGTGCTTCACTCGCCGTATCATACTGTTAACAGGATTTCATGGTCTAAGGTTTATGTTTTTTTTTTAAATGGTCATTCAATTTTGTCATTCAAACAGGATTTGCTTGACAGCTGGCATATGTACATGAACGATAAAATTGCAAAGATGAAGTAAATAAACTGTGCTGCTTCTTGCTGTGCAGTATGAGGTGCTACTCACACTTCAATTTCACGCATTGAATGAAATGAAATCACATCGTACAAGATGAATGTTGATGATAAACCAGACACATACAGTTCCTGGTGGAAGTCTACACACCCCTTGCACAATGCACAGTTTATTTCTGCCTTACAATTAAATCTAAAAAGAGATTCAATAAAAAAATGTTCCTACAGATCTACACAACCTACTCCACATTTTCAAAGTGAAAGAAAATGATAGAACATTTTCCAAATTAATTTTAAAAAATGCGTATAACTTCACACCCCAGAGTTAATAATTGGTGGAAGCACCTTTGGCAGCCATTCATTTTGAATACGATTTTACCAACTCTGCACAACTCTTATAACATATGCATTATTTATGGTTGGGCATCATTGATGGACAGCAATACTCAAACCTTGTCTCTGATTTTCAAGCAAATTAAAGTCGGGACTAAGACTGAACCATTCAGGAACACTCGACACCTCTTGGAAAGCCATTCTGGTGTGTTTTTGACATTAAAATTTGTGTAAATGTCTCGCTGAAAAATTTTCTGAACACTAAGGCGGGTTTTCCTATAACTTTTCAGCTGGGCTTTGTAACCTTCATATTTCTTTTGATCCTGAAAAATTCCCCAGTCACTGCCGATGATAAGCATACCCATAACATGATGCTGTCACCATAATACTTGAAAATACAGAGGGTTTCACTCTATGTTGTGTTGTATTGGATTTGACCCAAACCTTTAGTTTTTAATTTAGGCCAAAAAGTTAGTCTTTGCTGTGTTGTGTTGCAGTAATACTTAACGGCCTTGTTGCAAACAACTGAAGTGGATTTTTTTAACACAGGCTTCCTTCTTTTCACTTGTCATAGATGCCAGTAATGTGGAGTGAATGCAATGTTGTTGATCCCTTTGTACTTTCAAGTATTGTGGTGGCAGCATCATGTTATGGGTATGCTTGTCACCGGCAGGGATTGGGGAGTTTTGTTATGATCAAATAAATATGAAAGTAGCAAACACCTAGGTAAAGAGGAAAACCTGCCTCAGTACTCTGAAAACCCTGGGATAGAGTAAAACATTTCTGTGTGACAATTAAACACATTTTTATGCCAAAGACACTCCAGAAAGCTTTCCAAGAGGTGTTACGTGTTCCTGTAGTCCAGTCTCAGTCCTGACTTAAATCTGCTTAAAAAATCAGAGACAATGTTTGAACATTGCTGTCCATCAATGATTCTCAACCAAATTTACTGAGCAATTTTGACAAAATCAATGGATATATGTTACCCTGAGAGTTGTGCAAGGTTGGTAGAAGCTTATCAAAAATGATTCACAGCTGTAATGGCTACCAAAGGTGCTTCCACCAAGTATTACATCTTCGGTGTGAAGATATAAGCAATCATTACATCCTCTTTTTTAGTTTAGTTTTTTTGTGGAACATTTTCTATGATTTTGAAAATGTGGAGCAGATTGTGTAGATCGATAGGAAAACATTTATTCTTTAGGTTTAATTTTAAGGCAGCAAAATGTGAAGACTGTGCAAGGGCTGTGTAGACTTTCACCAGCGACTGTATGACCACGTATGGAGAGCACAGTGGGTATGTTGCTGTGTTTCATCAGGTCTGATAATATATGTTAGGAACTCAGGAGGCTGGTGGGGAGGGGAGCGTTAGGCCTTTTGAAGTGACTGCCACATTAAACTGAAAGAAACACCGTTGTGATGTAAAGATGCCTCCTCTCTTGTTCAAAGGGATGGGAAGGAACAGCTCCAGGGAGGGAGGAACATCAAGCGGATGACCCAGGCTCAGTGGCTCCATTTCCCCCACTACCTTCTGCCGTGCTTCCCTGCCACCGTATGCTGTGGTTCCCAAAGACTGGCAGGCTTGTGCCATCTGGCACTCCCTCCTTTTCTGATTCCCAGAACACATATTGGGTATCTTAATCTTAACCCCCCCCCCCAAACACACACACATACACATCTCTCTCTGTGTGTGTGTGTACACACGTGCACGTGATGTGTGTGCACTCATACATTTGTGTGTGTAAACTCATGCAGGGGAGCCCGGTCCCCAAGCAATCCCAGTTGCCCTTTCCCTATGTAATCCCTTACTGATTGATATCCAGTAGGAGATGTTCGAGTGTTAAGGAAACCACATATAGTTGTTGAGATTAAGGATCCACCGCTGAGGGACACACCCAGTTGTGTTGCCCCGGTCACACACCTGTTTATTTGACTGATCGAAATAGATCATATTCCTGACAGCATTGTATTTGAATGTATTGGCTTATGTATTATAATCACAAATGTCTCTCTCCTCTCCTCTCTTCCTCTCTTCCTCTCCTCCAACTCAGCTGGGCAGATGACTCCTTAATTATCGGAAAATCTAAGTGCGCAGAGCCGCCACTGAGATTCAAAAGCATGGCAAGTGGTGGCCTGCCATTCATCTGGCCCCAGTGCAACACAAACCAGATGGACAGTGCCCGTCACCAAGTGACATCTCCAGAAAGCCGCGTCCCCCTGCCCGTCCTCCCACCCCAGAGCCAGGGGAAGATTAAATGTACGGCCATGGGGAGACAGGTTGCACCAAACAGCGCCAGATCTGACCTGATGAACAACTGCACAGGGAAGGAATCAAAGTGGCTGGAACATATCGCAGGAGGCGTCTGGTGTTTTAGTTGAACAGAAGCTGTCGAAGATAGGCTGCATTAGGGTATAAGAGGATAGAGGCTGGGAAATGCAAGGGATATTACTACTGTAGCTAAATAGCCAAAAAATATACAGATTGAAATGTGAACAAGAAGTTATCAATTCCTTCACTACAGTGTGTTGATTAGCTGGGTCATATATAATCATATAGTAGGCCATGTACTGTATAATGTCATTCTTATTAATACTAGGCCTATTTTGTCAATAGTTTGAATGACATTTTGTTGAATGTATATCACTAATATGTACATAGTGTTCATGAACCATATACTGTATGCATACATGTGCATTATACTGTATATCTGTGAGTAAAGATAAAATGGGGGCACTTGGGATATTGAGATCCACTTGTGTTAGAGGAACATGCCAGCTCCTCCTTACTTGGATTTTACATTTGGTACGACTTCCTCCTGGAGAAGCTGTGGGACTCTGATACTCAAATCGCAGCACGGCAGCGTTTGCTCAATGTCACCTACCAGTGAGCTGCAACCAGGCGCCCATTGCGCCCATCCTGCCACTTGCACCACAACGGCACTGTGTGTGTTGGTTGGTGCCTGCCGTTGCTAGGCTACAGTCGGAGGAATCAAATTCAGGTGGCTTCCACAGCTGTGCTGTACCATTGCGCGCACCACGGGCCATCTGTGGCCGCGCTCCCAGCATGCACGTGGACACGATAGGGCAGGAAGAGATGGCCCACCATGCCAACCCGTAGGATCACGTTCCTTGTGGTATAGTCAGTAGTCAGAGACTGTAACACTTCATTTAAAGCTACCATCTGGGATTTCTTTTTCAGCAAACTGGCTCCACCACTTGTTTTGGTATGCAGCTGAGCTGAGGGATCTTTGTATGTTTTATAAAATTGTTAAGTGTTGATATTTCATGATTTGAACTCACAAGTTTTTCTTGCAATTCAGCATTGAGTTGTACAGAACAATATTTTTTAAATATATGAATTACAATCATTTTTAACTAAAGATCTATGAAATGGCTTTTGTGAGCCTATTTGATATGGGCGGGTCCACCACTTGTCTCTCAGTGGTTGTAGTTGTTTCACATTAATGCTGGCTTCTGGTGACATGTCTGTGCAGAAAATTATTCAGGCGGTGGGAATTGAGATCTCTGAAGTGCTGCAATCTTAAAACACACACACACACCCACACACTCAAACAAACACCCCTCTGTGTCGAACGCTCATCTTAACGAGGAAACTATTGAGATAATGCGTGATTGTTCCTTGAGAGCTTGCCTAAAGGCACGTTAGCCCTCAATGCAGGAGCGCTTCTCACAGTCATACGTTTTCTCTCATTTATTGTGAATAGATCAGCCACCAACAAAGGCATCGTTAGAAGGGGGTAAGGCCCCACCAGGCTTCTGCTAATTATGAATGGGGTCCCGGTAATAATTCAAAGGCCCTTGGTGCAGCTGGATGTGGAAGAAGAGCTCACAAATCCAGAGCTTCCATGCTCTGCCCATCTGCCTCGGTTTCCAACCACCTGCCTAAAATCTGACCCACGTTAACCACAGGGATGTAGCTCCATTCTATGGAAGGAGAAAACATATGGGTAACATATTTAGTTTGGTAATGAACGATTCACAATAGTGGTCGAAGCATTTATAAATTACCTTGCTAAGCCATAACTCATTTGAGTCATTCTGAGTAATTTGTAACTGAGTAACAGTGATATCTCACATTTCACAAACAAGGCTGAGGGAATCAGAAGCAGGTTGACATTTACTGTCATGAATCTTGTCCTGGAGGCAGAACTGAGCAATTTCCGCTAGATGGGCCAGCTGCAAAGTCAAAATTGTCTATGTCGTAATTTAGTAAATGGACAATTTACTTATTACTGGGCAGGGTTGGGGTCAATTGTATTCAATTCAGACAATTTAATTGAAATTACATTTAAAAATGTCGAAGTGCCATTTATTTTCCAGAATTTGTAAAAGTCTTGAATTTGAAAGCACTTCCTGGAATCGACCCCCAACCCTGTTACTGGGCCGTTATCATCACCATGGAGGTTTTGCAATGTGTCCTTGAGCTCTTTTCACCAGGAGAGGGCAGTGCTCATCTCTAAACTGCCACAAAATGTCAGCCTGCCTCTGGCTAAAGTCCAAAAACTGTTCTGAACCAACAAAAGAGGGAATTTAAAAGTAAACAAATGTAGTCCAATGGGAAGATCAGTTTTATATCATAACGCCTTTCCCAGGGAACTGGCTCATAAATTCACCAGAGGTTTCAGACCTTACTAAGTTCCAAGGATGTTACAGAGACAGCACACACATCATACTATTTTTCAAAACAGCGATAGGCTAAAGTATTTTCAGGAGTCTTCCTTGGTACGAATCATGCTGGATTAGGCAATTAAGTGAAATGGACTAGTGGTCCAGGGCTTTCCCCATTCTAACCTTTCAAAATGTTCTTCAGCTTCCCCTTAAAAGTGACAAAATGCTTGGAATGTGGAAACATAGATTTTAACATGTGGATACACTCCATCTTTATATCATTGACTGTAATAGAAATCTGATCAGATACTAAAAGGTTGCCACATTTCACCTTCATCATCTACTAAAACAAAAGCCTTTCTGTATCTCACTATCCTCCATCTCTCCCCCCTTCTGATGGAGGGGCTATGGGCACTTTTGGTGGTTTGGTGGAGGTCAAGAGTTCCTTCCCTTGCAGCCTTGTCTATCCATTAATAAATCTCCTTGGTTGAGGTCATGTGGGTTGACTGTGCTCTCCCATAACACACTAACCAATGATTACACCTTGAGGGGAGGAATAGGGCTGGGCCGGGAGGAGAAAGGGGGTAGAGTGCCCCCAGATTGGAGGCAGGTGCCGCGGCAAATCAAGCCTCGTTAGCTGCACCTTCTGCTACTGTGTAGTGTTGAGGGCAGATGGAGGCTTGCCCTCACGTTACCTCACATGAGATGACTAGGGGGTGGGGGGTGCTACTGTCACCCTCTGTCTGATGCACTATTCCTTGGCGTTCTGTGGTGATGGTAGTGGTCTTGGTAGTGGTGATGGTGGAGGGGTAACAGTGGTAGTGGTGGTAGTAGCAGTGGTGGGGATGGGGTGGTGGATGAAGGGTGATGGTAGTGGTCTTGGTAGGGGTGATGGTGGGGGGGTAACAGTGGTAGTGGTGGTAGTAGCGGTGGTGGGTGGATGAAGGGTGATGGTAGAGGTGATGGTGGTAGTAGTGGTGGTGGATGAAGGGTGATGGTGGTGGTCTTGGTAGTGGTGATGGTGATGGTGGGGGGATAACAGTGGTAGTGGTGGTAGTAGTGGTGGTGGTGGTCTTGGTAGTGGTGATGGTGGGGGGGTAACAGTGGTAGTGGTGGTAGTAGTGGTGGTGGATGAAGGGTGATGGTGGTGGTCTTGGTAGTGGTGATGGTGGGGGGGTAACAGTGGTAGTGGTGGTAGTAGTGGTGGTGGATGAAGGGTGATGGTGGTGGTCTTGGTAGTGGTGATGGTGGGGGGTAACAGTGGTAGTGGTGGTAGTAGTGGTGGTGGATGAAGGGTGATGGTGGTGGTCTTGGTAGTGGTGATGGTGATGGTGGGGGTATAACAGTGGTAGTGGTGGTAGTAGTGGTGGTGGATGAAGGGTGATGGTGGTGGTAGTGGTCTTGGTAGTGGTGATGGTGGTAGTGATTGTGGTGGTGGTGGTGGTGATGATTATGATAATGATGTTGGTGTTGGTTGTAGAAGTGCAGGCCAGGGAAAGGAACCTGTGGGAGACTCTGTGTGGTTAATCCAGGTAGGAATGTCTGTCTGCTCATTCTGGACCCTCTAGGGCAGGGCTCCCCAACCCTGTTCCTGGAGAGCTACCCTCCTGTAGGTTTTCAATCCAACCCCAGTTGTAACTAACCTGATTCAGTTTATCAACCAGCTAATTATTAGAATCAGGTGCGCTAGATTAGGGTTGGAGCAAAAACCTGCAGGACAGTAGCTCTTCAGGAACAGGGTTGGAGAGCCCTGCTCTAGGGTCAACAGGTACAGTATGAGTGACAAGCAGGAGTCTATGATGCCTTCTTATCCTTGTATCTTCTTATCCCCTTATCTTCTTATCCTCTTATCCCCTTATCTTCTCATCCCCTTATCTTCCATCCTCTTATCTTCTCATCCCCTTATCTTCTTATCCTCTTATCTTCTTATCTTCTTATCCCTTATCTTCTTATCCCCTTATCTTCTCATCCCCTTATCTTCTTATCCTCTTATCTTCTTATCTTCTTATCCCCTTATCTTCTTATCCCCTTATCTTCTTACAATCCAATTGGTTGACGCTGGGCACACAGTCAACAACCCCTGCTGTGGCATTGGGTCACACCTGACATCATGACCCATCCACCCAGGGAAGGGAGGAAATACTGTATAGTGGTGTCATTGAGGTTTTTATGTGATATTACTATCTGGTTTCAGAAACAGATTGGTGTAAGCCACTATTCTACCTCTGATTTGGTGCCTAGTGAATTATGTATCCCACTGGGCAACGACCTCAATTCAACGTCTATTCCACATTGGTTCAACGTAATTTCATTGAAATGACGTGGAAACAACTTTGATTCAACCAGTGTGTGCTCAGTGAGATTTGTTACAAAATAAAGTTCTGGTAAACAATTACGGGCTAAACCATGCAGAGTTTTGTTTAGGATCAAGATCATTTTAAAGTAAATTCTAAATATCACAGGCTAATGTAAGGAGGCACATTTGTTATTGTTTTTGTTTTGTTATTGAAAAATGTTTGTTGTTTGAAGTAACTTCTTTGTTGTTGTAGTCGGAGGTTGCAGTTTCACGTTACAGATTTCAGCTTTAACCTGTGTGTACTTCATATAGTTGTAATGTTCCATTAGATGAGAGCGAATGGTAAAATTCCTCTAGGAGTGTTGGTGGTTGCTGTCCGAATGAGGACAGAGGGACAATGGGGACTTTGTCTAGACAGGCTAGGGAAGGGAGGGAGGTGGTGGGGTTGTGGTAGGGTATCAATGGACTGAACTTTGCCTGTTGTAGGCCTAGAAGCACACAACATCCCCTGGTCTCTTTTCGTGTTGTTTACACCATAGAAACCACAAGGGGCTACTGTTTTCCGAAAAAGTGTAAGAGTTATATTCCATATATTGATGTGTATACAGGGCTTATCTGTAAAATAGACCTAGTCTCAGCATGACACCCTGTCAAAATAAAGGTTAAATAAAATGTACAAAGCAGAATTTTATTTGTATAGACTACACTCAAAAAATTAGTGGTTCAACAAGGGTTCTTCTAAGATCCTCAAAGTTCTTTGAAGAACCTTAGGGTTCTTGGCACTGAAAATGGCCCACAAAAGGTTCTTCCAAGAACCTCATAGGAGGTGGGGTTCATCGAGGAACCTCCTTAGTTGGTGCAGGAACCTAACTGCCCAACTGAACCATTTGGATTTGAATTTGAATTTGAAATGACAGCAGGTGCAGGCACTTAACTGAAAAATGTAAAGATCTCCTAAATTTAAGGTAAGGTTTGTCCCTTGTATGATCTAAATTAATATTGTACATCTATCTTTTCATATTTGTGCAAATCTTTCTAAAACAGAAAATGGACACAATTCAATGGATATCAATCAACAAAGAAGTAAGAAAATGTAGGCTATAAGAATATGTTGAAGGCTAGCTGTATTGGGTGCAGATGACTGAACTGCTCACTTTTGTGTCTGTGTCTGCAGGTATAGAGACAAGGAGGCATACAAAGGTATGTCAATTGGTATTGGTATGTTATGCAGATCACATTTACCGTCCTTCTTCGTTACCTCATTTACATTTAAGTCATTTACCTCGTCAATGAATATCCCATAGGCCTCTACATTATGGACAAGGTATGTTATGAAAACCATTTTCAAAACAGTTTTTTTCATTCAAATTCACCACAAAAACCAAGGTATGAATACTATCGTGTGCATGTTTTGTTAATAATCTGTATAATTACTATTTTCTGGATTCACAGACTTCACCCTCCCTACACCTCTGATGAATATCAAGATGGCGCCGACAGTGAGGGCTGCCTCGCTTCTAGTCCTTAGGAAACTTTGCAGTATTTTGTTTTTTTATGTATTATTTCTTACATTGTTAGCCCAGAAAATCTTAAGTGTTATTATATACAGCCGGGAATAACTATTGGATATCAGAGCGGCGAAAATTTACCAGCACTATGACCAGGAATACGACTTTCCCGAAGCGGATCCTTTGTTCGCACCACCCAGGGCATTTGAACTGATTCCAGAGGCTGACCCAAAACAGCCATGTATATCCCCCTCAAGCCGATACCACAACGGCCCTCAAGGAACTTCACTGGACTTTATGCAAACTGGAAACCATATACCCTGAGGCTGCAGTTATTGTAGCTGGAGATTTTATCCTAGCAAATTTGAGAAAAAGGCTACCTAAATTTATCAGCATATTGGAAAAACGCTGGACCATTGTTATACTAATTTCCGCTATGCATACAAGGCCCTCCCCCGCCCTCCTTTCAGAAAATCTGACCACGACTCCATTTTGCTCCTCCCTTCCTATAGGCAGAAACTCAAACAGGAAGCACCCGTGCTTAGGACTATTCTACGCTGGTCTGACCAATCGTATTCCACGCTTCAAGATTGTTTTGATCACGCGGACTGGGATATGTTCCGGGTGGATAAGAGCGTCTGCTAAATGCAATCAAACAGGCAAAACGTCAATATCGAGACAAAGTGGAGTCGCAATTCAACGCCTCAGACACGAGACGTATGTGGCAGGGTTTACAGATAATCACAGACTACAATAGGAAAACCAGCCACATTTACATTTACATCATTTAGCAGACGTCGCGGACACCGACGTCTTGCTGCCAGACAAGCTAAACAAGTTCTTTGCCCGCTTTGAGGATAACACAGTGCCAACGCCGCGGCCAGCTACCAAGGACTGTGGGCTCTCCTTCTCCGTGGCCGACGTGAGTAAGACATTTAAACGTGTTAACCCTCGCAAGGCTGCTGGCCCAGACGGCATTCCTAGCTGCGTCCTCAGAGCATGCGCAGACCAGCTGGCTGGTGTGTTTACGGACATGTTCAATCTCTCCGTATCCCAGTCTGCTGTCCCCACATGCTTCAAGATGGCCACCATTGTTCCTGTACCCAAGAATGCAAAGGTAACTGAACTAAATGACTATCGCCCTGTAGCACTCACTTCTGTCATCATGAAGTGCTTTGAGAGACTAGTCAAGGATCATATAACCTCCACCTTACCTGACCCACTTCAATTTGCATACCGCCCCAATAGGTCCACAGACAATGCAATCGCCATCACACTGCACACTGCCCTATCCCATCTGGACATGAGAAATACCTATGTAAGAATGCTGTTCATTGACTATAGCTCAGCATTCAACACCATAGTACCCTCCAAGCTCATCATCAAGCTTGAGGCCCTGGGTCTCAACCCCGCCCTGTGCAATAGGGTCCTGGACTTCCTGATGGGCCGCCCCCACAAGGGTGTGTGCTCAGCCCCCTCCTGTACTCCCTGTTCACCCATGACAGCGTAGCCATGCACGCCTCCAACTCAATCATCAAGTTTGCAGACAACACAACAGTAGTCGGCTTGATTACCAACAACGATGAGACAGCCTACAGGGAGGAGGTGAGGGCTCTCGGAGTGTGGTGTCAGGAAAATAACCTCTCACTCAACGTCAAAAAAACAAAGGAGATGATCATGGACTTCAGGAAACAGCAGAGGGAGTACCCCCCCTATCCACATCGACGGGACAGCAGTGGAGAAGGTGGAAAGTTAAGTTCCTCGGCGTACATATCACTGACAAACTGAAATGGTCCACCCACACAGACAGTGTGGTGAAGAAGGCTCAACAGCGTCTCTTCAACCTCAGAAGGCTGAAGAAATTTGGCCTGTCACCTAAAACCCTCACAAACTTTTACAGATGCACAATTGAGAGCATCCTGTCGGGCTGTATCACCACCTGGTACGGCAACTGCACCGCCCACAACCACAGGGCTCTCCAGAGGGTGGTGCGGTCTGCACAACGCATCACCGGGGGCAAACTGCCTTCCTCCAGGACACCTACAGCACCCGCTGTCACAGGAAGGCCCAAAATAATTTATTTATTTATTTATTTTTAATTATTTTTTGTCATTTAGCAGATGCTCTTATCCAGAGCGACTTACAGGAGCAATTAGGTTTAAGTGCCTTGCTCAAGGGCACATCGACAGATTTTTCACCTAGTCGGCTCGGGGATTAGAACCAGCAACCTTTCGGTTACTGGCACAACGCTCTTAACCACTAAGCTACCTGCCGCCCGATCCACTGCCTGTTCACCCCGCTATCATCCAGAAAGCGAGGTCAGTACAGGCGCATCAAAGCTGGGACCGAGAGACTGAAAAACAGCTTCTATCTCAAGGCCATCAGACTGTTAAACAGCCATCACTAGCACAGAGAGGCTGCTGCCTACATCCAGACTTGAAAATCACAGGCCACTTAAATAAATGAAACACTAGTCACTTCAATAATGCCACTTTAATAATGTTTACATATCTTGCATTACCCATCTCATATGTATATACTGTATTCTATACTATATATTGCATCTTAGCCTATGCTAAGACATTGATCATCCATATATTTATATATTCTTATTCCATTCCTTTACTTAGATTTGTGTGTATTAGGTTTTTGTTGTGGAACTTGCTAGATATTGCTGCACTGTCGGAACTAGAAGCACAAGCATTTCGCTACACTCGCAATAACATCAGCTAACCATGTGTATGTGACCAATACATTTGATTTGATTTGATTGTTGAATATAACAGGAAACCTGTTTGATCACCATGCACTGCAAAATCATTCTGGCTATGGATACGGAGAACATCAACACATTAACATCAACACGCCAGAGGATACAGTGCATTCGGAAAGTATTCAGACCCCTTGACTTTTTCCACATTTTGTTACGTTACAGCCTTATTCTAAAATGGATACAATTTATTTTTATCCTCATAATGACAAAGAGAAAACAGGTTTTTAGAAATAGAAAACTGAAATACCTTATTTACGTAAGTGTTCAGACCATTTGCTATGAGACTCAAAATTGAGCTCAGGTCCATCCTGTTTCCATTGATCATCCTTGAGATGTTTCTACAACTTGATTGGAGTCCACCTGTGGTAAATTCAATTGATTGGACATGATTTGGAAAGGCACATACCTGTCTATATAAGGTCCCACAGTTGACAGTGCATGTCAGAGCAAAAACCAAGCCATGATTCATGAAGGCAGTCAAATTCCAAGTGACTGTTTCTGTAATTAGGCTTCTCCAAGTTCTGATGCTGCTGATGGTCATTAGTAGCCTACCAAACTTGGTACTCATTTGTGGTCACTTTTGATAATGTTTTTTTCCTGCTAATGGAACATTCACGCTTATAGCCTCCTGTCGTGTGCGCATTGCTGCGCTTATAATGTGAAGAAATAGCCTAATAGTTTATCAACATTTTAAGCTAAACGTTCTGATCTGTTGCATCAGCCTCATTGCGTAAAAAAGTTTTTTTGATGCTAGTGGTTGTATTAATTTGGGATATATCGCATCCCACAACTGTCCCAGACTATGTTTGGAATATTTATTTATCTCACAGAGTAGAATAGGTAAACTTTTGTACTATGGGGGATAGTAGATTGACATAGGCTAGTGCCTTTGCTGTTCGTTAGGCCTACTCTTTAACGATGACGTTGGGAGTCGAGAAGCAGGTGCAGGTGGTAAGTTTAATAGAACAATGAACATGGAACGATACAAAACAGGAGTAGCGTCGACATGAAACACATCATCAATACTGCCTGGGGAATGAACCTAAGGGAGTGACAGATATAGGGGAAGTAAATCAGTGAAGTGATGGAGTCCAGGTGAGTCTCATGATGAGGCGCAGGTGCGCGTAATGATGGTTGTCAGAGCCAGTGATTAGTAAACCGGCGAGCGCCGGAGAGGGGGAGCGGGAGTAGACGTGACTGTCTCGCTGTCCGTATGTACTCCAGGTTCCGATGGTCGGTGAGGATGACGAATGGGTCCTTGGCGCCCTCCAGCCAGAGTCTCCACTCCTCTAATGCCAACTTCACCGCCAGGAGCTCTCGATCGCCAACATCATAATTTCTCCCTGCAGGAGACAGTTTCTTAGAGTACTACGCACAAGGATTCAATTTTCGTGGATTACCTTGTCGTTGAGACAGGACAGCCCCCACACCCACCTCTGAAGCGTCCAACTACACGAAGGGTAGCGTAGGATCTGGGTGTTTGAGCAATGGGAGGGAAGTGAAACGTCCCTTCAGTAGGCTGAAGGCCTCGTCAGCTGCTGGACTCCACACCAACCTATGGGGACCACCCTTGAGGAGAGAGGTGAGAGGAGAGGTAATGGAGCTAAAGTTCCTGATGAAACTGCGGTAGAAGTTGGCAAACTCCAAAAAACTTTGTAACCCCTTTATGGTGGTTGGGATTGGCCATGACCTCACCGCATCTACCTTCTTAATGTCCATCATCACTCCTTGTGGGCTGATCTGGTAGCCTAGATAGGAGACAGCTTCCTGATGGAATTGGCACTTCTCTGCCTTGACATATAGTTGGTTGGCCAGGAGGCGTTCCAGGACTACTCGGACATGAGCGATGTGATCCTCCAAGGTGGCCAAGTAGACAAGGATGTTGTCGATATACACGACCACCTGGCGTCCGAGCATGTCCTGGAACACCTCATTGACGAATGCCTGGAACACTGATGGAGCATTGGCTAAGCCAAAAGGCATCACCAAACACTCGTAGTGACCGGACATCGTGCTGAATGTTGTCTTCCATTCATCCCCCTCCCGGATGCGGATGAGATTGTAAGCACTCCGCAGGTCCAATATGGTAAAGAACCAGGCCCCGCGGAGCTGTTCGATGGCTGCCGGCACCAACGGGAGAGGGTAACGGTACTTGGTGGTGATCTCATTCAGTCCTCTGTAATCAATACACGGGCGTAATCCTCCATCCTTCTTAGCCACGAAGAAGACACCTGCAGATGCAGGAAAGGTGGACGTGCGGATGAAACATTGTTGGAGCGCCTCATGGATGTACTCCTCCATGGCCTTGGTCTCATCCACTGACAGAGGGTAGATGCGTCTGCGCGGGGGCGCAGAGCCTGCAAGCAGGTCGATGGCACAGTCCCAGGGGCGATGAGGAGGGAGACAGGTGGCGCGGGTTTTGGAAAATACCTCCCGCAGGTCCTGGTATACCTCCGGGATGATGGGCTGGAGGGCAACCACAGGACTCTCCACTGACGTGGAACCACAGGGGACGGGAAAGCAGGTCCTCCAGCATTCGGTTGCCCAGTCTGTGATTTTCATCCTCGACCATGAGATGGTGGGGTTATGGCGTTGGAGCCGAGGATGATTGAGGATGACCGAGGATGATCTTGTGAGCTGGTGCACTAGTGATGAAGAAGGGAATGTTCTCCTGATGGATGGACTCCACGGTAAGGGTGAGTGGTGTGGTGATGTGTGTGATGGTCCCGGATCCTAGTGGCTGATTATCAAGGGCTTGAACCGGAAGCGCAGAGGAGAGCGGGTATGAGGTGATGTTAAGAGAGAAGGCAAGGGTCTGGTCAATACATTTCCCCGTGGCACCGGAATCCACTAGCGCAGTAGAAGCAGTACATGAGGGATAGTCAGCTAGTGTGAGCGACACTAAAAAGGGTTTGGCAGAAAGTGATGAAGAGTGGATACTCACACCTGCCCCAGGAGGTGGACGATCACGTGACCGTCCCTCTGCTCTCGTGGGTCCCGAGTTGTGATGTACCGGACAGTGCTGGAGCTGGTGCCCTCCTTGACCACAATAGAGACAGAGCCCAAGCTGTCTCCGTCTGCGTCACTCCGCCGCGGGGAGGCGTGTGACCCTTACCTCCATGGGTTCAGGCTCTGATACAGAGTGCTCACTGAGGGAGGGAGAGAAGTGATGAGGGTACCGACGCCCCCCGTGGTTGATCGAAGATAACTCTGAACAGAGCCATGAACCCCTCATACGAATCCAGCTCCTCCTCTCCTCTCTCCCAGACGGCCGTGGCCCATTCCAACGCCTGCCCAGTGAGCATAGAAATAACTGTGGCAACCTTGGACCTCTCGGTGGTGGGGGCTCCCATCTGGTGCACAAAATAGAGGGAGCACTGTAGTAGGAAGGCACGGCATTTAGATGAGGTTCCGTCATATTTATCTGGGAGGGACAAACGGGCATCGCTGACCTGGGCGGGCTGCTGAATGGACTGGTGTGCTGGCTCGCTGGGTCGACTGATGGCAGAGTATCCTCCGCTAGTTGAAGGCAACGCCTCTCGGGTATGTTCGAGACGTTGAAGACTGCGAAGAACCTCTTCCATAGCCGTCCCCAGTTGCGCCAGCTGGTCGTGGTGTTGACGAAGTAGGTATCCCTGTTCGTCGACCGTCTGGGAGATTTCCTGATTTCCTGCTGCTTCCATTTGTTGAAGCAGTATTCTGTAACGATGACGCTGGGAGTCGAGAAGCAGGTGCAGGTGGTAAGTTTAATAAAACAATGAACATGGACCGATACAAAACAGGAGTAGCGTCTGGACATGAAACACATCATCAATACTGCCTGGGGAATGAAGCTAAGGGAGTGACAGATATAGGGGAAGTAATCAGTGAAGTGATGGAGTCCAGGTGAGTCTCATGATGAGGCGCAGGTGTGCATAATGATGGTTGTCAGAGCCAGTGATTAGTAAACCGTCGAGCGCCGGAGAGGGGGAGCGGGGGTAGACGTGACATACTCATCTTGTTGGCTGACAAAAAGTAAATGTGGACAGTTCTCGGAATTGGATAAGGATGTGCACAGTTGCGTCCCCGATGTGTCTGCCTTCACTTGTAGCCTGTGAGAAAGACCCGATCACGTGATGGAGAGCAGTGTGAGTGAGAGGTGCTTCGGAGCAGGCAGCACTCAGGGAGAAGGGCTGCAAAAAGCATGGATTCTTTTAGGGTGCATTATGGCCACACAAAGTGGATGCCGCCGGGAAATTTGAGGCATTAACAAGTGCTTCTCAAATTGTGAATGAGAGACTATGAAGTGTGTACAGCCTGCGCAAATAAACAAAGCAGAGCTCATGCCTTTCAAGCTACTTTTTTCAAATCATCATTAGAGTTGCATCATGCAGCCTTACAATGTATTAAAAATCCAAACATATAGCCCAACGTTTGTAAAACAACTAAAGTTACATGAATAACTCTAAATTAAGCATATAGGAGTACCTATTTCTTTGTTAACCACTCAACACAGAATAGCCGCATGTGCGGACTCCCTCAAATCGTTTGGAGAAAATATCCTTTCTATTTTATTCAGCTTTGTTCAATTGTATTCTTCATACTGTAAAATGATATAATATAATGCCACGGAATTCTAAGCAAATCTTGTCTGCTAAATGAACTAGTGTAGCCCACAGCCATATGGCATAGCCAGATCAGGACCTATCATGAGGACAACTCAGAGTATGCTATTCTGTTCTTCTGAAATAGACTACATTTTCTTCATATAATGTTTATTTAGACCTGTCTAAAATAAATAATGGATTTATTGTGAAGGTGTAGGCTATATTACATGGATTTATTAGCCTTTGAATATGTAGATGTTCCAAAGGTCTGCATCAGTGGCTTGTAGGCTACGTGTGGAAGCCAGGAGATGCTAAATGTGTTTATGTTAATTGCCTGTCAATTACCGTGAGACAGGCAGTTATTTGCTTGACAATCACTGATACCATTTCGTGACCGCCACTGCCCTAGCCATGAGGTCGAAGGAATTGTCCGTAGAGCTCCAAGACAGGATTGTGTCAAGGCACAGATCTGAGGGAGGGTACAAATGAATGCATGCAGCATTGAAGGTCCCCAAGAACACAGTGGCCTCCATCATTCATAAATGGAAGAAGTTTGGAACCAACAAGACTCTTTCTAGAGCTGGTCGCCCAGCCAAACTGAGCAATCGGGGGAGAAGGGCCTTGGTCAGGGAGGTGACCAAGAACCCGATGGTCACTCTGTCAGAGCTCCAGATTTCCTTTGTGGAGATGGGAGAACCTTCCAGAAGGACAACCATCTCTGCAGCACTCCACCAATCTGGCCTTTATGGTAGAGTGGCCAGACGGAAGCCACTCCTCAGAAAAAGGCACATGACAGCCCGCTTGGAGTTTGCCAAAAGGCACCTAAAGGACTCTCAGACCATGAGAAACAAGATTCTCTGGTCTGATGAAACCAAGATTGAACTCTTTGGCCTGAATGCCAAGCGTCACGTCTGGAGGAAACCTGGCACCATCCCTACGGTGAAGCATGGTAGTGGCAGCATCATGCTGTGGAGATGTTTTTCAGCGGCAGGGACTGGGAGACTAGTCAGGATCGAGGGAAAGATTAACGGAGCAAAGTACAGAGAGATCCTTTATGAAAACCTGCTCCAGAACGCTCAGGACCTCAGACTGGGACGAAGGTTCACCTTCTAACAGGACAACGGCCCGAAGCACACAGCCAAGACAGCGCAGGAGTGGCTTTGGGACAAGTCTCTGAATGTCCTTGAGTGGCCCAGCCAGAGGCCGGACTTGAACCCGATTTAACATCTCTGGAGAGACCTGAAAAGATCTGTGCAGCAATGCTCCCCATCCAACCTGACAGAGCTTGAGAGGATATGCAGAGAAGAATGAGAGAAACTCTCCAAATACAGGTGTGCCAAGCGTGTAGCGTCATACCCAAGAAGACTCGAGGCTGTAATCGCTGCCAAAGGTGCTTCAACAAAGTACTGAGTAAAGGGTCTGAATACTTATGTAAATGTGATATTTACGTTTTTAATTTTTAATACATTTGCTAACATTTCTAAAAACCTGTTTTTGCTTTGTCATTATGGGGTATTGTGTGTAGATTGTTGAGGGGAAAAAACGATGTAATCAATTTTAGAATAAGGCTGTAACGTAACAAAATGTAGTTCAAAAATTAACCCCAAAAGGTTCTTCAAAAGGTTCTTTGAGGATCCATTAAAAAGGGTTCTTTGAATAACCCTTTTAAAGGGTTCTTCAAATAACTTATAGGGGTTCCCCCACAGTTTCAATTTGAAGATACTCCAGGGATCTTTTCTTATTTGAGTGTAGGTGTAACGATCCCGGCTGTCTGAGTCGGGTCCTGTCTGGTGACTAGTGTTCCGGTTCGTAATCTCCAGTTTCCCGAGGGTTCGGGAACGCTCCGGGGAGCGCTCTTGTTTTCCGCACCTGCATCCCATCAGCAATCTGCACACCTGGTCCTGATCATCACCCTTCTTAGGCTCTGGCCTAACATCCAGTTCCTGCCGGATCGTTAGCTATGAACAGTATGTTTGTCGGCGTATCAGCCTCTGAGCCATTAGTGTTAGTTTTGTTGTTTTGCACCTTGTGACTTGCTGTGTACTGACCTCCGTTTTTGTTCTGTCTGCAGTCTTTCACCCGGAACCTTCACCCAACCTCTGCCTGATGGTCGGCGGCTGCCGAGCCAGTACGACCAACCACTGCACCCTCAACAACCCATCCACGCCACCCGCTCTGTTCCCTGGATTATTCAGCCTCACTCGGAATCTATTAATAAACACTCACCTTTCTCTCTACGTACCTTGTCCTGGTCTGCTTCTGGGTTCTGGCATAGTAAACCGTGACAGAACGATCAGTATGAACCCTAGCGGACCTGGACTCTGTTCGCCATGCTATTACCCAGCAGGAGAAGATGTTGGGCCATCATAGCACGGTACTACAGGAGATCGCGTTGTCAGTTGGAACCTTTCTACCGGTCTGACGGAGGTCCAGAACCAACGTAAGTGTCCGGTGGAGGATCCACTACCGGTTTCACCCATCTCGCCTGCCGCTTCTGAAGCTGTGTCCATCCGTGAGCCCAAGGTTCCGGCGGCCGGATAAATATGAGGGGGAGCTGGGAAGATGCCGTTCCTTCCTTATGCAGTGTGGATTAGTGTTCGATCTACAGCCCTACTCTTATGCCACAGACAAGGCTAGGATAGCCTTTGTGATTGAGTTGCTGCGTGGTCGAGCGCTGGAGTGGGCTTCAGCCGTTTGGGAACGACAGGATCCCTGCATGGCTTCATACCAGGGGGTTCACGGCCGAGATGAGGAAGCTCTTCGACCATTCCGTCCGAGGGAGGGACGCAGCGAGGCGCCTGTTTTCGCTTCGCCAAGGAACTCGCAGCGTGGCCGACTTCGTGATCGAGTTCAAGACGTTGGCTGTGGAGAGTGGGTGGAACGAGGAGTCTCTGCAAGCGGCCTTTTACCAGGGTCTGTCGGAGGCAGCTCAAGGATGAGTTGATCTCCTATCCGGAGCCTAGTGACCTGGACAGCTTGGTAGCCTTGTCTATTCGGGTGGATAATCGAGTCCGAGAGCGAAGGAGGGAGAAGCAATGGGTGTGTCAAATCGACGATCAGCTTCTCAGTTCCCAGTCGGGTCGGGTGGTGGACCAGAACACGTCGATCATTCTCCACCACAATGGATTAGTGGAGAGGTCCTCTCTCCCGATTCTGAACCCATGCAAGTGGGGCGGCACGGGTTAACCAAGGAGGAGCGTCAACATAGACGTAAGACCAACTGCTGCCTCTACTGTGGTAGCTCGGGACATTACATCTCCACTTGTTCCCGGCGGTCGTCAAACTGCCCGGCTCGCTAAAGTTGGGAGGACTTTTAGCGAGCCAGTTTCAACCTCTCAGTACCTCTGTCAGACCCCGCTTCCCGGCTACCCTTGTGAACAGGAATCAGAGCTTAGCGCTTAACGCTTCCTATCGATTCAGGTGCCGATGGAAGCTTTCTTGATGCCGAGTTGGTGGAACAGCTGGGGCTTTCCAAGGAGCAATTGCCGGAAGCCATTGAAGCGACCACTCTGAACGGCAGTAGTCTGGCACGTATCACGATGAGGACTGAACCGGTTAAGAGGCGGTTGTCGGGGAATCATTCTGAGATGATTTCATTCTTCATTCTCCGTCTTCCCATGTTCCTCTGGTCCTTGGATACCCCTGGCTGAAGGAACACAATCCCACGGTCGATTGGGTGACGGGCAAGGTAACGAGTTGGAGCCTTGATTGTCATGCTAACTGCCTCAAGACTGCCTGCCCCCATTCGGTTCCCAGTCAGGTGATTGAGGCTAAACCCCCAATTTGTCCCTGGTTCCCGAGACATATCACGATTTGGGGGAAGTTTTCAGTAAGCAGAAGGCTCTGTCACTCCCTCACCCACCGACCATATGATTGTGCCATCAACCTGGTCCCTGGAGCTGTCTACCCCAAAGGGAAGGTTATACAGTATCTCCCGACCTGAACGTGAGGCGTTGGAGACCTACATCAAGGAGTCCCTAGCTGCTGGTCTCGTTCGTTCCTCGTCATCACCCCTGGGGCAGGATTCTTCTTTGTGGGTAAGAAGGATGGCTCTCTTCGACCGTGTATTGATTATCGGGGGTTGAATGACATCACGGTCAAGAACAAGTATCCCCTGCCCTTGATGAGTTCTGCCGACTCCTTACAGGGTGCTACGGTGTTCACCAAGCTAGACCTACGCAATGCGTATCACCTGGTCCGGATCAGAGAGGGGGACGAGTGGTTGACGGGTTTCAATACACCGATGGGTCACTTCGGTATCAGGTGATGCCGTTTGGACTGACCAATGCTCAGCGGTATTCCAGAGTATGGTGAACGACGTCCTGAGAGATATGATCGGTCTCTTTGTGTTTGTTTACCTGGATGACATTCTGATCTTCTCGAAGGAACCTTCCGACCACGTCCAGCATGTCCGGCAGGTTCTGCAGCGATTGTTGGAGAATCGCCTGTTCGTGAAGGCCGAGAAGTGCGAGTTTCACGCCCACACGACATCCTTTCTCGGGTACATCATCTCCAGGGGAGAGATTAGGATGGACCAGGAGAAGGTTAGAGCGGTTCTGGAATGGGCCCAGCCGGTACGAGATTGCAGCTCCAGAGATTTTTTGGGTTTGCGCAATTTCTACCGCAGATTCATCCGGGGATTACAGCCGTGTGGCCGCTCCGTTAACTGCCTTGACTTCCAGTATCAGGACCTTCAAGTGGAATCCGGAGCCGGATCGAGCGTTTCTGGATTTGAAGAGGCGATTCACCAACGCACCGATTCTCTCTCAAACGGACACGGGCCGTCAGTTGAAGTCGGTGAAGTGAGCGCGTCTGATGTGGGAGGTGGCGCCATCCTGTCGCAGCGATGCTCCACGGACAGTAAACTCCATCCCTGCGCCTACTACTCGCGCCTTTTCGCCTGCGGGGAGGAAGATACGATGTGGGTAACCGGGAGCTTCTCGCGGTGAAACTTGCCTTGGAGGAGTGGCGCCACTGGTTGGAGGCGGCGGAGCAACCGTTTTATTGTCTGGACTGACCACAAGAATCTTCCTGTACGTGCAATCGGCTAAACGTCTCAACTCCCTCTCAGGCCAGGTGGGCGTTGTTTTTCGGACGATTCAAGTTTGCCCTGACGTTCGACCTGGATCTAGGAACGGCAGACGGACGCCTTGTCCCGGATGTTCTCCAAGACGGAGGAGAGTGGGTCCAAGACCGAGACAATCCCTCCCCGGAACTGCGTCGTGGGAGCAGTTATGTGGAAGAATTGAGGAGGAGGTGCTGGCGGCCCTTCGGACTCAGCCCGGTCCCGGTAACGGTCCACCCGGTCGGTTGTTTGTGCCTGAGTCGATTCGTCCTGCTGTCCTCAAATGGTCCCACGCCAGCAAGATGGCTTGTCACCCTGGCGTGGCTCGGACAATGGCGTTTCTTCGCAGACGTTTTTGGTGGCACTCACCTTTCTCTCTACGTACCTTGTCCTGGTCTGCTTCTGGGTTCTGGCATAGTAAACCGTGACAGTAGGTGTGAATTTGTCATGTGTATAAGGTCCCATCAATCAAATTTCAATCAAATGTATTTATAAAGCCCTTTTTACATCAGCAGATGATGTCACAAATTGCTATACAGAAACCCAGTCCATGACATTTGTTTGAAGTTTCAGTTTCAGTTTCAGGACAATTTGTCAGTTGTTTCTCTAAACATCAGGAGTGGGCTGGGTTTCTTACCATTCTCCTTTGACCTCTCTCATCAACGAGCTGTTTTCGCCCACAGGACTGCTGCCGACCGGATGTTTTTTGTTTGTCGCACTATTCTCGGTAAACCTTAGACACTGTCGTGTGTGAAAAGCCCAGAAGATCATACCACGCTCAAAGTCACTTAGGTCACTTGTTTTGCCCATTCTAACATTCAATCGAACAGTAACTGAATGTCTCAATGCCTGTCTGCCTGCTTTATATAGCAAACCACGGCCACGTGACTCACTGTCTGTAGGAGCCAACCATTTTCGTGAACGGGGTGGTGTCCCTAACAAACTGGCCAGTGAGTGTATGTTTCAATAGTAAGAAAACACAGAAGGACAGTCATTTTATGTTTTTCAAATCCCCTTGGCCTCCTTTGAGAAAACCCCCAGAGATCTTAGCAAAGGATTTTGTTGTGTACAACGTTCAAGGCCCATAAGCATTCTCTTTAAAGGCCCTTTAATTAAAGCACATCCCTCAGTGTGAGAGTCTAACTTCCTATTTTGTCCTTCGTTCTACAGCTTGTGATGTGAGCTTCTCATGCAAATGAGGGCTGCATTTCTGGACATCTAAAAACACATTGATTTAAATGAATCTGCTGAAGAGGGACTCTGTTTGCTTGGGAACTAATGAAGAGAAAAAACACATATGGGACCTCTTTTTTTCTCTCTCCGACGCTCTCTCTATGTGCCCAGATCCACACGCCTCCCATATGGGAGTGGATGAGAGGAGTGAGAGGATGGAAGCAGCACCTAATGCATGTTCAGTCTCATTCTCAAACACAGCTGAAGGAATCAAAAGTCTCTCTCGTCTCTAGCTTGCTCTCTTGGGCTCTTATAAGTGAAGATCACCCACAACGTCTGCTTGAAGAGTCTTGTTAGTGCATTTGCTTTATTTTGTCTTGACTGGGTATGCCCAGGTACTGAAAGAGGGTGATGGAATAAGTCAGGGAATATTGTATATATCATAATTACGTCATTTTCTGGTTGAAATCTGTTTTTTGGGTTAAAGAGATTCCAGTTTACAACCACAAATATACATTTCTCTCCCCAATAAAAATTTGTAAGAACTAGACTTTTCATTTTAAAACAATATACAACCTGACCATGACTTCACAAAACAGGCTGATGTCTTTTCCATGAATTTTGCACACAACCAGGTTGGCATTGTTCTTATTTTATACAGCCACTGTAACCTTCCCCTAAACCTAATTTCATAGACATGGGTTGGAGATAAAGTTGGAAAGTGCCAAGGGGAGAATAATAATGTGCTCCAGCCAGTCTAGAGCTCTGGAAGCCGTTAGAACAAGGCCTAGTGGAGCTTTAGCAGAAGGGACAGTAAACAGGTCAGGAACTCTAAGGCTGGAAGGCATGATGTGAGTTGTTTAATCATGCTGAGGAGGATCCGAGGAGAAGTCTTCTACATAAATATTTGCTCTAAAACCTTATCTATTGTGGATAAGGATTATTTTCAAAGTTTAGACTACATTCTTCTTATCAAATCAAGAGATAGCAATAAAAAAAATGCACAGCAAAGATGTGGTCCTATGGCCATAGGGCAGTTCTGGCAAATGCCAGATGGGCTGGTCCATTTTTAGCCGGTCTAAGGGCTCCATTCAATCCGTATCGCAGAAGTTCAGTTTACAGCGTGATTGAAATTTAAAGGGAATGTTCCCGCTTTAGCGGAGACTGCATTCACGGTAAACACTGCATATGTCGGCTCAATCTGAAATTAACTTTACATTTCTATTGCGCAATCTGTGACGCTTCAGCAATTCAAATTGAATAGAGCCCTAAATTGGGGTTTTAATGGAGAATGATTATTACTATTTAAATGAGAATTATTTTACTTATAACGGGGGGCCTCAAAGACAAAAATGGGCCTGTGTGTTAGAAATGCCAGATTCTGTGGTAGTACCTTCCCGTTTCATTCAGCTTCCAAACGCTTTCTCCCCACTGAACATAACCCAGGGGTAAAGCTCCACCACCTTAGGATGGGAAGTAGCGTAAAGTACAAAGGAGCTGAACAGATGTGAGCAAAAACATCTTCCTTTCTAAACATAAATAATGCATAGAGCAAATGTTTTGAAAACAGACCCCACCCAGTTAAACTGGTTGGTGGGCATTAGGCTACATTAACACAGCAGCTCCTAACTTAAACAATAATGATACCCCACACTTCTCCCGAGTGGCAAAGCAATATGAGCGCGTCAGAAGCTATATGTTGGGACGTTTATCACACAATTACATTTTGATGAAGTCAATTTCCTTCTCATCAACTGTCACTTTAACTCCCGACTGTCCAGCAAGTAAAAGCCTGGTTTGGACGCCATTCCCCCTCTTTTAGTTATTTTCTCTCACCACATCGTTCCTTTGCATACCTGCCAATATGCCCAAAAATTAATTATGATAATTACTGCTAATAACCAGAGACAGTGCCAGAGAAGGAAAGAAAACAATGGAGTTTTCAGGGGAAAGTGTTTCTCCATAGAGCACTTGTAGCCCATTTCCTGTGACAAAATTAGGCAATTTATGTGTTGTGGGAAACTATGGTGAGAAGTAGGTATGGAGTCTATTGCCAGCTCGCTTGCACCAGCCAGAATGGCATCACGTAGCGGCTACTGTATGCCAACTAACAAACAGCAGGTGACCTTCCCCACACTCCATTTGCCAAGCTTCACACCTGCAGCTCATTAGCCAAGCTTCTGTGTTTAATATAGTGTAGGTGCCAGCTTGCCGCAGAACCAAACGCAGCACATACACATCTGTCTATAAACATACATGTCAAAATGCACACATACTTACTGTATGTATCAATGGTCCAGTTCCACGGAAGTGCGAGTCTGATCCTTCAAACACAACAACATACACTGCTCCTGTTATCTTTCACTTCATTGGGGAAACAAAATGGCTCCCCTAGATTAAACACAAATCTCTTTTTTTGACCGAATAAGGTTTATCAGCTCTTTTTTCATTTCCATTTCTGCTATGGATCAAAACACTTATGTTCAATGTCAGGCACATGATGTAGACATGACCTGTTTTTGAAACATGACTAAATAAAATTTGATTAAAAATATGTCAATCCTTAAAACATTTATATAGTATTAACATACTTATAAATACTTGGTGAAGCATCTACATTGGCGTCAGAAATGATTGACATACTTTATAAAGATAAAGATAAAAATGGGAAATTATATTTTTATACTAATACAACTGTGCAGAGAAAGAGATTTGGTTTAACAAGTAATATATTTTTTTTCTCAAAAGAGTAGGGGTCAAAATTATTGACACTCCTGATTTCAATACCTTTCAATACCTCACCCTGTGAGGATATCTTACACCATTCCTCCATACAGAATCCTTCCAGATGCGTGAGCCCCCCCCCTAATTCTTTTTTGGGCTTGTCTATCCCCCGTGAACATGGCCTCCATGGCTCTCGCCAGACTCTCACTCTTCTCCTCCCAAGTCCATCCTCTCTCCTCTTCACGCTGCTTGATCCAGTTGTGGTGGGATCTTCTGTCACGATCGCTGACAGATGAAGCGGACCAAGGCGCAGCGTGATAGGCGTACATATTTTAATAAGTGTACACAACATGAACAAAAACAACAAAACGATACGTGAAGTCCTAGGTTAATAACACAAACCATACGGAACAAGATCCCACAACGTAACATGCCAACAGGCTGCCTAAGTATGGTCCCCAATCAGAGACAACGAGCTACAGCTGTCTCTGATTGGGAACCACCCTGGCCAACATAGAAATACACGATCTAGAACGACAAACCTAGAAAACTAAACAAGGAAAAATCCACACCCTGGCTCAACATTTAAGAGTCCCCAGAGCCAGGGCGTGACTGTGCTTATGGACTGCCCTCATCAATTCAAACTACAGTTTTTAATGGGTTTCAAGTCCGGAGACTGAGATGGTCATTGCAAAATGTTGATTACGTGGCCAATTAACAATTTATTTGTGTATTTTGATGTGTGCTTGTGGTTATTGTCTTGCTGGAAGATCCACTTGCGGCCAAGTTTCTGCCTCCTGGCAGACGTAACCAGGTTTTGGGCTAAAATATCCTGTACTTGGTGAAGTTCATGATGCCGTTGATCTTAAGAAGGGTTCCAGGACCAATGAAAGCAAAATAGCCCCATAATATCAAAGATCCACCACCATATTTTACAGTAGGTATGGGGTTCTTTTCTATGGAAGTCTTTGCGTGACTTAATTCAATCTTAAATTGTAACGGGCAAATGATAAATCAATATCATGTTTTCAATCCCTTTTCCTAAATGGGTATGCATTTTTTGTGACAAAATTCTAATTCAAAATAATATATTGCATTATCATTTTCATGATTGAGTATGCATAATGCCCGCCAATTTGAAAAATAAATAGCAAAGTGGTTTAATATTTAAGTTCCATGGTACTATCCAGTAAAACACTGACACATACATATTTTTTATGTAAATGCTTAAATGACAAATAATTTCTCATGTTTGCCATTTCATTTCCTTGTGACAGCATGAATAAAAAAAAAATATTAAAAGAAAATGAATTCTCAATTGCAATTGACAATGTTTTTCCATACTCTGGGTGGTTTAAAACTGTCAAAATTCAAATGATCAATGAAATTCGATAAATCAATTGCAATGCTTCATTTTTCTATTTAGTTTCCATATTGCTCCTTTGTGTTTTCGATGTGTTAGACCTGTCAATCAAACACTGTGGGCGGTGTTTTGGTAACGTGAGGCAGAAGAGGTAAGGTGTGGCTTAATGTGACCACGTCCCCGAGTGGTGTACAGATATAGGGTACACCTATTACGCCTTTGTAATTAGCCTAACTTTGGCGTCATCCTAAGCAAACTACTGACACTTTTTTGTCATTTCAATAAACGTTTTCAGCAGTGTCACGTATTGTTATTAACATACTTGGCTGTCACAACAACAAATGATTTGCATGATACTTACTCTACCCCTCTAATGTGTTACCCGCCGTGCTAACACCGACAGTAAAGCTGTCGCATTATACTTACATCACTGTTTGTTTACTCCTAGCTTTTTTGCAGGTTAACTGACGTTAGCTGGCTGGCTAGCGAGAGAAGTTAATCTTGATCTAATTCGCTAGTTTTAGATATGCCACTTAACTACTTCCAGTCTTTGCCTGCCCTTGAATGGTCTAGGTATTGTTAAGTTGCGTCAATTCAAATCTGGTATTGGAACAAAAAGAGGTCAATACACGTCTTCTAAAATAGACTAGTATTTTAATTAATGCAAAACACTTCAATGGTAAATATGATGTTCGTATATACGGATCCACTGAAAAACCACACAGGGCAGTCAGAGAACTGAGCCATTGTTCTAAGTTCTTCTTTAAATACTCTGACAG
This sequence comes from Coregonus clupeaformis, assembly GCF_020615455.1. Lineage (NCBI taxonomy): Eukaryota > Metazoa > Chordata > Actinopteri > Salmoniformes > Salmonidae > Coregonus > Coregonus clupeaformis. The sequence continues at coordinate 13,574,832 of NC_059199.1, forward strand.
AGATAGTTCCCGCTCCCTGCTGGCCTATCAGAGTAGAGACTGAGCGTGGTTTAGACTTACTCAGCCTATCGTTGGCGCACAGGCTGGTCCCAGCCCCTTGGCGCTTCACTGTTGCCAGGCATTAGTTGTTATCTCCACAACTTGTCTCGAGTCAGCAACCTCAGACATAGTCTGTCCTTGAGCGGTTTAATAAAGAGGCTGTGTGTGTGTCTGTGTGAATCACAAGTCTGTCTCAGCCTACCCCCATAACAGTTCCCCACATTAATCACAGCTTGTTATGTTAAACAATCTATTATCAGTACAGTACAAACCTATTATGTTTAATCATTAATGTGTTCTTTCTAAGCTAGGCATCACATCTAGTTATAAGAAAATAGATCCCCACAGTATTTAGAAAAGTTTATTCTTGTTGGCTTGCCTGTATGTCCTTTCAACTTGGCGGAGACCAGCTGTGCAGAAAACCCTACCAACTGGCCCAGGTTTACACAGGCAATACACATAGCTAGTTAGATACTAAGTGTTAGCTAGCGACCGTGAATTAAGTGCTTCATACCAACAAATGTATCGTGTAACCGGAGCCCACAGATTTCCATCATCATCGCGGCGTATAGCCTGAAACCATGAGGTTTATCTAACCTGGCCATTGGGCAGTTGGTAAAACTTTATTTGGTGGTCTTTTCTCCTACCATTGTTCAAACAAAACAGTACGCAACAGCTTTTCGACATCTTAGCTATAAAAGCAGGGTTAGTTAGCTAACGTTAGCTAGCTGAAGAAAGTCCCTTGGAATAGGCTCTTTGGCTATTAATGGAGACGTACATTTGTACGTTTGTTGATTAAGACGATATCGAAGTATGACGAACAAAGCATATCCAAAATGTTTATAGAATGATTTTTAAAAAAAGAATACAGCATTGTCGGATTTTGAGTGAAGTACGCAATTTAACATAGGAGTAAAGGGAGTACCCCACGTCTGTACCCTACTCGAGTTAGAGAAGTGAAAATTCTTCCTTAGTTGTTAATTTTCTATAAATCTAAAGGCACAATCGAGATTCCAGACAATGTCTTTAAGTAGTTGAACATGTTATTACTCCAACCTAGTTTTAGCCTATCTTCATACTGTACTGTCTTTGGAAATACTCTTAATTTCTTAAACTAGTATTTCTGGATAAGACAGGAATAGGCTAAACTCTTTGTTATGCTTGCTAGGACAGCTGTTGAGCAAGGAGTTCGCAGGAGGTGACACAGGGAGACAGATCGGGCATGGTGCTTGCTGCAAGCTACTAGCAATATGATAGCCAGTATATGTAGCTAGCTAGGTCAGATACGTTAGCTAGCTAGCTGGCTATGGTGAGAGGCAAGTCAACACATTTTAAGAGATTAGTAGATTAACATGCTAAAATCATTCTGGTCTAACAAATACAATATATACAGTACCAGTCAAAAGTTTGGACACACCTACTCATTCAATTTTTTTTTTTTTTTTTACTATTTTCTACATTGTAGAATAATAGTGAAGACTTCAAAACTATGAAATAACACATATGGAATCATGTAGTAACCAACAAAGTGTTAAACAAATCAAAATATATTTTATATTTGAGATTCTTCAAAGTAGCCACCCTTCGCCTTGATGATAGCTTTGCACACTCTTGGCATTCTCTCAACCAGCTTCATGAGGTAGTCACCTGGAATGCATTTCAATTAATGTGTGCCTTGTTAAAAGTTAATTTGTGGAATTTCTTTCCTTCTTAATGTGTTTGAGCCAATCAGTTGTGTTGTGACAAGGTAGGGGGCTATACAGAAGATAGCCCTACTTGGTAAAAGACCAAGTCCATATTATGGCAAGAACAGCTCAAATAAGCGAAGAGAAATGACAGTCATTCATTACTTTAAGACATGAAGGTCAGTCAATACGTAAAATCTCAAGAACTTTGAAAGTTTCTTCAAGTGCAGTCACAAAAACCATCAAGCGCTATGATGAAACTGGCTCTCATGAGGACCGCCATAGGAAAGGAAGACCCAGAGTTACCTCTGCTGCAGAGGATACGTTCATTAGAGTTACCAGCCTCAGAAATTGCAGCCCAAAGAAATGCTTCACTGAGTTCAAGTAACAGACACATCTCAACATCAACTGTTCAGAGGAGACTGCGTGAATCAGGTCTTCATTTTTTATTTAATTTTTTCACCTTTATTTAACCAGGTAAGCCAGTTGAGAACAAGTTCTCATTTACAACTGCGACCTGGCCAAGATAAAGCAAAGCAGTGTGATAAAAACAACAACACAGAGTTACATATGGGGTAAAAAAAACATAAGGTCATAAAATACAATTCATGATCAGATTGCTGTAAAGAAACCACTACTAAAGGACACCAATAAGAAGAAGAGACTTGCTTGGGCTACGAAACACGAGCAATGGACATTAGACTGGTGGAAATCTGTCCTTTAGTCTGATGAGTCCAAATTTGAGATTTTTGGTTCCAACTGCCGTGTCTTTCTGAGACGCAGAGTAGGTGAACAGATTATCTCCGCATGTGTGGTTCCCACCGTGAAGCATGGAGGAGGTGTGATGGTGTGGGGGTGCTTTGCTGGTGACACTGTCAGTGTTTATTTAGAATTCAAGGCACACTTAACCAGCATGGCTACCACAGCATTCTGCAGCTATACGCCATCCCATCTGGTTTGCGCTTAGTGGGACTATCATTTGTTTTTCAACAGGACAATGACCCAACACACCTCCAGGCTGTGTAAGGGCTATTTGACCAAGAGGGAGAGTGATGGAGTGCTGCATCAGATGACCTGGCCTCCACAATCACCCGACCTCAACCCAATTGTGATGGTTTGGGATGAGTTGGACCGCAGAGTGAAGGAAAAGCAGCCAACAAGTGCTCAGCATATGTGGGAACTCCTTCAAGACTGTTGGAAAAGCATTCCAGGTGAAGCTGGTTGAGTGAATGCCAAGAGTGTGCAAAGATGTCATCAAGGCAAAGAGTGGCTACTTTGAAGAATCTCAAATATAAAACATATTTTGATTTGTTCAACACTTTTTTGGTTACTACATGATTCCATATGTGTTATTTCATAGTTTTGATGTCTTCACTATTATTCTACAATGTAGAATGTCCAAACTTTTGACTGGTACTGTATATGTTGTTGTTTTTTTGCACAGTGACTGTGTGTGAGAGAGAGCAAGGGAGAAGGACCCCTTTGGCCATGCAGCATTGCATTAGTGCTGGGGTAGGCAACCCTGTTCCTGGAGAGCCGCAGGGCATACAGGATGTTGCTTTAACTGACCTGTTAGTCCAGGTGTGTTCAATTTAGTTAATCACATAACTGATCAATTAGCTCAGTTGGTCAGTTCAGTGACTAACTAAATTTAACACACCTTGTCTTCCTGATCTGTTAAAGCAAAATCCTACATACCCTGCGGCTCTCCAGGAACAGAGTTGCTTACCCCTGCATTAGTGGAAACCAGGACTGTTCTCAGGGCAGACCTGGTTGTAGCTCAGGGCTCTCCAGCCCTGTTCCTGGAGAGCTCCCCTTCTGTAGGTTTTTGTTTCAACCCCAGTTGTAACTAACCTGATTAAGCTTATCAACCAGCTAATTATTAGAATCAGGTGCGCTAGATTAGGGTTGGAGCGAAAACCTACAGGATGGTACCTGTTGTAGCTAGATATGCTTAAGTTGCGTTAGGGACAATTGAAGCATGTTAACTAACCCTAACCCATTTCCTAACCCTAACCTAATTATCCTAACCTGCTGCTTAAGTTCTCCTACCTGATACGAAAAATAACTTCTGCTAGTCAAAACTGGCACAGCTGGCTTGAGAACAGTCTTGGTTTCCACTAATGCGACACAGCTTTGGCTATTATTCTGAGTTAGTCCTTGGTGAGACAGTATTTACAAAAGCTGCTGGTTGTCATATCTGTCATGGCACCATCAGGGACAGGAAGCCCACCTGCCTGCTCTGCCCCTTCAGTACTGTGATGCCATATTTTCTTGAGCAGTAAAGCTGTTCCTTGACTCAATACTGTTAAATCTGCAACCCAAAGTTGAGTTGGTTATGCAAGCCATAGGTATAACTATATTGCACAATTAACCACCACAAATTATTTTATTAAGGATATACATTACTGTGCCCTGTGATAGTGACATTGTCCTACAGGTAACAGTTATTCTTGTTCTTAGAATCACTGGTGTTCAGTAAACTGGTTACTATCTACACAAAGTGTTCAACTACTGTAGGTTTCCTTGATAATGGTTTCCAACATATGATTGGCAGAACCTCATTGTAGAGCAACATTTCTGTATTTTGTAGATGGTAACAAAGTGGCACTGTCATTTTTACTGAACACTTCAAGCAGTTCAGTAGACAAGTGTGCCCTTCCACATCAGTACAATTAGAAAATATTAGTAGTATCATTGGGGACGATATTTCTTCTCGGTTTCTATCAGCTATGGAGACAGGTCATCAGCCAGAACCTCCTGTGAAAAATGTGCAAACATTATGCGAAAAGGTTAGCATGGATGGAAATCTAAAACACAGATTATCCATGTACAACTCAAAATGATATACTATCTATTTCAGCCACACCCGTTGCTTACAGGTGTATCAAATCGAGCACACAGTCATACAATATCCATAGACAAACATTGGCAGTAGAATGACCTTACTGAAGAGCTCAGTGACTTTCAACGTGGTACCATCATAGGATGCCACCTTTACAAGTCAGTTTGTCAAATGTCTGCCCTGCAAAAGCTGCCCCGCTAGAGCTGCCCCGGTCAACTGTAAGTGCTGTTATTGTGAAGTGGAAATGTCTAGGAGCAACAACGGCTCAGCCGTGAAGCGGTAGGCCACACAAGCTCACAGTACGGGACAGCCAAGTGGCGTTAAAATTGTCTGTCCTCGGTTGCAACACTCACTACCGAGTTCCAAACTGCCTCTGGAAGCAACATCAGCACAATAACTGTTGGTCGGGAGCTTCATGAAATGAGTTTCCATGGCCGAGCAGCCGCACACAAGCCTAAGATCACCATGTGCAATGCCAAGCGTTGGCTGGAGTGGTGTAAAGCTCGCCGCCATTGGACTCTGGAGCAATGGAAACACATTCTCTGGAGTGATGAATCACCATCTGGCAATCCGAAAGACAAATCTTGGTTTGGTGGATGCCAGGAGAACGCTACCTGCCTGAATGCATAGTGCCAACTGTAAAGTTTGGTGGAGGAGGAATAATGGTCTGGGGCTGTGTTTCATGGTTCGGGCAAGGCCCCTTAGTTCAAGTGAAGGGAAATCTTAACGCTACAGCATACAATGACATTGTAGACGATTCTGTGCTTCCAACTTTGTGGCAACAGTTTGCGGAAGGCCCTTTCCTGTTTCAGCATGACAATGCCCCTGTGCACAAAACGAGGTCCATACAGAAATGGTTTGTCGACATCGGTGTGGAAGAACTTGACTGGCCTGCACAGATCCCTGACCTCAACCCCATCGAACACCTTTGGGATGAATTGGAACACGGAGTGCGAGCTAGGCCTAATTTCCCAACATCAGTGCCCGACCTCACTAATGCTCTTGTGGCTGAATGGAAGCAAGTCCCCGCAGCAATGTTCCAACATCTAGCGGAAAGCCTTCCCAGAAGAATGTGGGGGGGGCATCTTTCAGCCATTTTGATGCCCCTCCAGCCCTTGCTTCCCATGGGAGAGCATCCTTACCTGTCTGATGGTGGGCAGCTTGGTCAGCAGTATTTGGAAGACAGGAGGAAGCAACGTCTGCTGGAGGAGCTGCTGGGGTTGCCCTGAGGGTTGGAACACAAAATAGATTAGTTGAAAGGCACACTGTCAGGTCTGGGGTAAATTAGCTAATATAGAAAAAGCTTTTCTTTCAAAAATTACTTTTGTAGCCTTCAACTCAGACAACAGGAACTCATAACAATCAGACTGATTCCATTCCTTATCATAGATCATCTGCCTGCTTACAGAGTCTCTGGGACTGTCCCCCTTGGGATATAATAATTAAATACTGTAACGTTGACAATATTTACTGGCATGCAAATTAAAGTTTGACTTGCAATAAACAAAATGGCAAGTACAAGAAGTCAGTGGGGGAGGATAATGGGACTACAATATAAATATAATTATATTTGTATTCTACTGTGAACACTACCATGCCATAAAGTAGCCCTTATATTTAGGGAGTTTAATTAAGCTGGACTGGGGTGGACCGTGCTATGGCCGTGACGTAAATAGGCAAAAGCGGTGAGGGAAGAGCACCCAGCTCAAATCCAACAGTAATCTGCACCGTCAGGTCATATTGTCAACAAGACAGCATGGTTCATCGAAACATACAATATGTATTTTCCATAAAATAAATGTTAACATTTTCAAACCAGTTCTACTTGGGAAGGCAGATAAAGTACATATTATTATTTTTTTACCAAGAACATACAACACTTTGCATGTGAATGCTCTAATCCTAAATTATTACTCCACGTTCTTGACATATGTCACTTTGTTTTGAGCCGACTTCACCGTGGGCTTTGAACGGGGCACCTTGCTCACACCCGGGAGGCAGCCCGGTTTCAAAACTAATGCAATCACTTTTCACCTGGTGCAATCAGGTGGAAAATTTGACCTATGCAGCATCCACTCAGAGGGCCCTCCTCCTCTGGATCACGAGCGAAGCTTCTGTAGCCACCTGGGCAAGGAGCCCTCAACTGAGGAGGCTCTGATGGAGCGTTACCTCCTGGAATCCATCACCAGGCTAGAGCCTCCATCCTGGCCTACGCCTTCACCCCTGGACCAGACCAGTGACCATGCACACAGCCTGTTTGCAATCCTGCCAGCAGGGGGTAGAAGAGAGTGGCATGTGGTGGACCAGCTGGAGGCTCTGGTCCTTATGAAAGATTTCCAGGACGTCCCAAGAGCCATGGTGGGGACTTCTTGCTGGCCTGGCTGCACTCCCCAGAGCTGGAGGCGGGTGTTGCAGGAAGGATCCTGGACAACGGGAATGGGACCTGCCATTTTTCTGTTACTGTGGGATGGGTCTGTATGGGTGGAGGTGACACTGGTCCATCCTAGTAAGGCATTTCCAGTTCTACGAAGTTTACGTGAGGAACATCCCGACCGGGTACTTTACAAGAGCCTGTTCCACTCTGGAATATTGTCTGAGACCACCATGTGTGACCTGTGCCTGCCAACCAACCAGCAGCCACTGTGCAGTTACACAGACCCCCACACGGGTAAACCCTGGTATTGCTACAAGCCAAAGCAGCTGCTGAGCTGTGAAACACAGATCAACAACTTCTGGGCAGGCTACCAGAAAGATCTGATAACCGACAAAGAAGCACTGCTCTTCCAAAGGTAAGTGCGGGGTAAAAAGGCAATATTTTAGCCTTTTTTATATGTACAATTATAGAGTGTGGTTCAGGTGAATGGTATCGCTTGCTTTAAATTTTAAATTATTCTCAAACTTGTTTAGTGGCGTCAACCTTATAGCACGTATTCACAGTGTCGCCTAAGAAAACAGCTAGGAGTATGTGTGTAGTGTGAAGAAAAATTACTACCTGTAAAGTGATGGTAGCTGGTGCATCATGCCTCCTCTTGTATTTCAGACAAACAAGAGGTGGAAAGCAGCAGTGCAAAGGCAGCGCCTATCAGGACCACTCGCTCTGGGTATTACTTCCAAGGGTCATGGCGGGCTCTGGGTGGTGTCGTGATGCGCCAGTTTAACGACCCCACTGCCATTACTCAGTGTCTGAAGGGCAAGGTGGTGTACATGGTCCATCTGTAGCTCAGCTGGTAGAGCACGGCACTTGTAACGCCAAGGTAGTGGGTTCGATCCCCGGGACCACCCATACACAAAAATTTTTTATGCACGCATGACTGTAAGTCGCTTTGGATTAAAGCGTCTGCTAAATGGCATATTATTATTACATGTACGGAGACGCCACCGTCAGAAAGTACTACAAGTTCCTCAACAGCTTCTTGCCAGTTGAGTGCTGTTTGCCAATACTATCTCACACTTGGCTGTCTCAGGAATGTTCAAATTATCTCTCTCGCTCTCCCTCAAACATTTATCTTCCTCTCTCTCTGTCAAAGAGCTGAAGGAGTTCAACCTTCAAAGTCCTGTGAGCGCAGGGCCCTTCATGGCGATGGACATCCCCCACAACATCCTGCTGAAGGACCGCAGCCACGGTCCCCCCTCCTCCTGGACCCCTCTCATTATCAGTCAGCTGCGCTATGTAGCTAACGAGCTGGATGGCTTGGCTCAGACACTGTTGTAGTCATCAGCGTTTGGGCTCATTTCAGCACATTCCCTGTGCAGTTCTACATTCACCAACTACGCCACATTCAAAGGGCGGTGGTGCAGCTTCTGGACCGGGCTCCAGGGACCGTGGTAGTGGTGTGCTCGGCTAACCTCCGTGCCCAAAGCGTACAGGAGAGCCTCATCATCTGTGACTGGTTTTCAGTGCAACTGGACAGGGTGCTCAAGGCCATGTTCAGGGGCCTGAATATCTTGTTAGTGGACGCCTTGGAGATGACCCTTGCTCCCCACCTCACCCACGATATCCACCCTCGCCCCCCAATCATCAAGAACATGATAAACCCTATCCTCTCTCGCGTCTGCCCAGTGAAGAACTAGCAGAGAGAGTTAAATTAGTTCTGTCACATGTTCCATTATTTTACACCTTTGCAATATCCACAAAATAACAGTGTTGAGGAAGCTACTATGAAAGTATAGTTTATCGAGCTACCAATTACTTTTTACTGGAAGAAGTTAAGCTACACTAAAGCTACCCTTAAGAAAAATGTAAATATAAAAGTATAAATCCCTCATACTTTGCATGGGGAAAAAAATTTAATAATCTGCCATCTAACCATACACTCATTAAACCCACACTATTTAAACCTACTGTATCTAGCCAACGGCCTGGAAGGACGGAACACCATTACTGTAACTCTTCTGACGTCAAATCTCGTACACCCAAATACTTTATTTTCTGAGACTTAAGTTCCATCCCTGCAGTACAGTTGATAACCATTGCTATGAATGCTAAAAAGCCAATCTTACTGAAGCATATATCACTAATTGGCCTATCCCTCTGTACTGGCACAGATCTACTTGGTCATTTTATTTGATTATTTAACCTTCAATCACTGCCCCCCCTCCCTTCTATTCCCATGCATTTGATTGGCTGATGAGTTTCTGCTGGTGTTTCATTAAACTACACTTCCTGTCCAATCAAAACAAACTCAATACAAGTGCGTTGCTCCCAATGACTGTACTGTATATGGTCGCTCCAGCAGAGACGGAAGAGTAAAAAGAATGGCGCCGGAGGGGTTGGCCGCCGTTTTACGGGCTCCTGACCAATTGTGCTATTTTGTGTGTTTTCTTGCGCTGTTTTTAACTTTTTTGTACATAATGTATCCGCCATCGCTTGTTATGACCGAAAATAGCTTCTGACATCAGAACAGTGATTACTCACCTCAAACTGGATGAGGATTCTTTTTAAATGAATCGGACGCAAAGGATATACTGCTCCTTCCGGACCAGGCCCAAATCACCGTCATTCGCATGCAGAGGAGACGCCGTTACAGAGGTCATAGAGCTGGATGCCTGGCGAGACTGGGTCAGCTAGTAGATAATCCACCTTTACCCTCTGTTCTACTGGCGAACATGCAATCACTGGAGAATAAACTGTATGAGCTCCGTTCCAGACCATCCTATCAACGGGACATTTAAAACTGTAATATCCTATGTTTCACAGTCATGGCTAATATACAGTTGGGAGATGGATAATATACAGTTAGCTGGGTTTTCTGTGCACTGGCAAGACAGAACAGCAGCCTCCGGTAAGGTCAGGGAGGTTGGTGTGTGTCTCTTTGTCAACAACAGCTGATGCGCAATCTCTAATATTAAGGAAGGCTCTAGATTTTGCTCGTCTGAGTTAGATTACCTCATGACAAGCTGTAGACCACACTATTTACCAAGAGAGTTTTCATCTATATTCTTCGTAGCTGTCTATTTACCACCATAAACCGATGTTGGAACTAAGACAATACTCAACGAGCTGTATAAGGCCATAAGCAAAAAAGAAAATGCTCATCCAGAGGCGGTGCTCCTAGTGGCCGGGGACTTTAATGCAGGAAAACTGAAATCCGTTTGACCTCATTTCTACCAGCATATCACATGTGCAACTAGAGGGAAAAAAACTCTAGATCACCTTCACTCCACAAACAGAGACGTGTTCAAAGGTCTCCCTCGCCCTCCATTTGGCAAATCCTACAAGAACTCTATCCTCCTGATTCCTGCTTACAAGCAAAAACTCAAACAGGAAGTACAAGTGACCAGTACGGAAGTGGTCAGATGATGCGGATGCTCAGCTACAGGACTGTTTCGCTATCACAGACTGGAACATGTTCCGGGATTGAGGAATATACCACATCAGTCACCGGCTTCATTAATAAGTGAATCGACGATGTCGTCCGTACAGTGACTGTATGTACATACAGTGGGGAGAACAAGTATTTGATACACTGCCGATTTTGCAGGTTTTCCTACTTACAAAGCATGTAGAGGTCTGTAATTTTTATCATAGGTACACTTCAACTGTGAGAGACGGAATCTAAAACAAAAATCCAGAATATCACATTGTATGATTTGATGGACAGCAATAAAATGCAAATTAATTACTTAAAAATCATACAATGTGATTTTCTGGATTTTTGTTTTTATTACAGACCTCTACATGCTTTGTAAGTAGGAAAATCTGCAAAATCGGCAGTGTATCAAATACTTGTTCTCCCCACTGTATACCAACCAGAAGCCATGGATTACAGGCAACATCCGCACTGAGCTGAAGGCTAGAGCTGCCGCTTTCAAGGAGCGGGACACTAATCAGGACGCTAATAAGAAATCCCGCTACGCCCTCCAACGAACCATCAAACAGACAAAGCATCAATAAAGGACCAAGATCTAATCCTACTATACTGGCTCTGATGCTTGTCAGATTTTATTTTATTTATTTATTTATAGGGGACAATGCACATTAATCAGCATCAATATTACAATAATGCAACATCCATGTAAATGTGCCGGGGTTAGCCAAAAGCTAATTTGCGCCCGTTCAGGTAAGGGCAATTACACAGCCACAATAGAAATACACACTAAAACAATACAAAATACAAATACATTACACCCAATAGTATATCATTCTAACAACAACAACTTATTCGTAATAAAAACAGTCATCTTACATATGAGGAACCACAGATAACTAATGTTTACATTGTAGAATAATAGTGAAGACATCAAAACTATGAAATAACACATATGGAATCATGGGTGGCTATTTGAAGAATCTCAAATATAAAATATATTTTGATTTGTTTGACACTTTTTTGGTTACTACATGATTCCATATGTGTTATTTTATAGTTTTGATGTCTTCACTATTATTCTACAATGTAGAAAATAGTAAAAATAAAGAAAAACCCTTGAATGAGTAGGTGTTCTAAAACTTTTGACCGGTAGTGTACATGCAGGACTGTATCGTCTGCATACATCTGCATGTTAACTTGTGGGCAAGCAAGTGGGAGATAATTTATATAGATGTAAACAGAAGGGGGCTGTCGTAGTAAATATTAAAATGTTATAGCTTGGTCTGACTAAAATCTTGTGCATGACCCATTTTAATGTTAGGAGCTTGTTTTCAATCAATGCTGTTCCTATGCAAGAACAATGGACAGAGCCAATATCTTCTCAAGGACAACACCCACGCCACAGGCCACAATCTGGTTGCTCCCCACGAGTCTTTCCTTTGAGAACATACACACATTCACACACACATCTCCATGCATACGCACACTCATCCTCATGCCTCACGAGTTACGCACACACACAAACTGCACTTCTTTCTACTGGTCGGGTGCCTAGGGCAGAGGACTCTGCCGTGCACAAAATGGGGCTTCTACTCTGGACAGAGCAGACCCGCCTCCTACGCCTCCGGAACCAATCAAGGGACTAGAAGAAGGACCCCTTCCTTTGTGTTGCATTGTATAAAGTAATGCTGAAAACTCTGTTTTTGATCCCTTTTCAACTGTCTCCATAAGAGGCAACTGAATGGGTCCATGCATGTAGCTTGAGCAGTACCAGCTATCTCTGTTGTTTAATAAACTGCCTTTTGCTTAAGCATATTCCTCTCTGTCTAGCGTCGTTGGTTTGTACTTCCTCTCCTTATGGTTCCACCAACAGGGCCTAATATTGAGCCTTGTGGGACCCCAATGTTATAGTAAAGAGAGTCCGACTGAGTGTCCCCCAGACGAACCCTTTCACTTCTGTTTGTCAGATAGGAATACATCCAACTAATGGCTTCAGTGGACACATTAAGGGAGGATAGTTTGGATAGGAGAACCTCATGATTCACAGTATCAAAGGCCTTCTTAAGATCCAAAAAGACTACGCTGACTTCACCACCTTTAGATTTAATGCACTCCAGAAAATAGCAATTGGCTGTTTCGGTAGAATGGTTAGTTCTGAATCCAAATTGCATTTGATGTATGGAGTTGCCCTGATTGAGGTGATCAGTCAGATGTTCAGCCACCCATCTTTCAGCTACTTTAGCTAAGACTGGAAGAATGCTTATAGGTCTGTAATTTTCCACCAGTGTTGGGTCACCAGATTTTAAACAGGTATCACTGCAGCAGACTTTCAAGCATTGGGGAAAATCCCATATTTGATGGACAGATTAACTAGATGTACAAAAGGGGCAATCAGAGAATATTTGTGTCTCTTCAGGAATACAGTGTCTAGACCAAATACATATTTTGTTCTAGAGCTCCTGAAGAAGCTGATAATACTGTCCACTGCTGACGCTGAGATTTCAGGAATTCTGAATATTGGTTTAATATTATCCATGGGAGTGAGAACTGTGTTCTTGGTGGAACATCTTTGAGCCAGTTCCCTGACAGAGTCAACAAAAAAATTGTTAAAGGTGGTGGATATGAAATTGGAGTCTTCAATTAGAATCCCATTAACCTTTAATTCAGGATGTTTTTTTGAAATTTCAGCTCCTCTCCCTGTTAGTTTGTTGAGAGTTTCCCAAATCACTTTGCCATTTCCTTTTGCTTCATTGATCACTCTGAGAAAGAATTCTGCTTTTGCTTTTCTTATATTGCTTACCACCTTATTTCTCAGTGACGTAAATATACATCTGTCATCATTCTGACCAGACTTCAGTGCTTTTTTCAAGGAAAGATCCCATTCTCTCATCTGCCTCCAGAGGTCCTCGTTGAGCCATAGTAGAGAGGTTTTCCGTCTTGGCTTACGTAGAAATGTCCTGGTAAAAGAGGTATCCACTTTGTCAATAGTTGACAGAAACGTTCTGTATCCAGACTCTGGGTTGCTTAACTGATCAGACCAGTCAATTTGACTTATAGCTGCATCGTAGTTACTCTGCTCACTTTTCTGGATATTTTTTTCATACCGTTGCACATTAAAATGGTTCTTAAATCTCTTTTTAGTGAGCTTTCTAACCACCAATGTAACATTGTGGTCAGATATGCCATTTAGTAAATTAATGGACTTAGTTATTTGATCAGGTCTGTTAGTAAACACCAGATTAATTTGAGTCTGGGGTGTCTGTGTTACTCTGGTTGGTCCTTGTATTATTTGAGTCAGGTTGAAATAGTCTGTGATCTCTTTGAGTTTTTTCCTGCTGTGGCAGATGTGGCAGGGCTTGCAAACTAGCACGGATTACAAAGGGAAACCCAGGCGCGAGTTTCCCATTGATGCGAGCCTACCAGACGAGCTCAATGTCTTCTATGCTCGCTTCGAGGCAAGCAACACTGAACCATGCATGAGAGCAATACACTACATGACCAAATGTATGTGGACACCTGCTCGTTGAACATCTCATTTCCAAAATCATGGGCCCCCATCCCCCTCTTTACTACTCTAACAGCATCCATTCTTCGGGGAAGGCTTTCCACTAGATGTTGGAACATTGCTGCGGGGACTTGCTTCCATTCAGCCACAAGAGCATTAGTGAGGTCGGGCACTGATGTTGGGAGATTAGGCCTGGCTCGCAGTCGGCGTTCCAATTCATCCCAAAGGTGTTCGATGGGGTTGAGGTCAGGGCTCTGTGCAGGCCAGTCAAGTTCTTTCACACCGATCTCGACAAACCATTTCTTTATGGACCTCGCTTTGTGCACAGGGGCATTGTCATGCTGAAACAGGAAAGGGCCTTCCTCGAACTGTTGCCACAAAGTTGGAAGCACAGAATGGCCTAGAATGTCATTTTGTGCTGTAGCATTAAGATTTCCCTTCACTGGAACTAAGGGGCCTAGCCCGAACCATGAAAAACAGCCCCAGACCATTATTCCTCCTCCACCAAACTTTACAGTTGGCACTATGCATTGGGGCAGGTAGCGTTCTCCTGGCATCCGCCAAACCCAGATTCGTCCCTCGGACTGCTAGATGGTGAAGCGTGATTCATCACTCCAGAGAACGCGTTTCCGCTGCTCCAGAGTCCAATGGCGGTGAGCTTTACACCACTCCAGCCGACACTTGGAATTGCGCATGGTGATCTTAGGCTTGTGGGGGGCTGCTCGGCCATGGAAACCCATTTCATGAATCTTCCAATGAACAGTTCTTGTGCTGACGTTGCTTCCAGAGGCAGTTTGGAACTCGGACAGACGATTTTTAGCACCCGGCGGTCCCATTCTGTGCGCTTGTGTGGCCTACCACTTTGCGGCTGAGCCGTTGTTGCTCCTAGACGTTTCCACTTCACAATAACAGCATGTACAGTTGACCGGGGCAGATCTATCAGGGCAGAAATTTGACAAACTGACTTGTTGGAAAGGTGGCATCCTATGACGGTGCCACGTTAAAAGTCATTGAGCTCTTCAGTAAGGCCATTCTACTCTCAATGTTTGTCTATAGAGATTGCATGCTTGATTTTATACATCTGTCAGCAACGGGTGTGGCTGAAATAGCCGAATCCACTCATTTAAAGGGGTGTCCACTCTTGTATATATAGTGTAGCTGTTCCGGTTCTGTGTGCTCATGCTCTCCATAGCCGATGTAAGTAAGAACTTTAAACAGGTTAACATTCACAAGGACGCAGGGCCAGACAGATTACACTGCCCTTTCCCACCTGGACAAAAGGAACACCTACGTGAAGCTGTTAGTCCACGATCAGCTCCTTTGTCTTGCTCACGTTGAGGGAGAGACTGTTGTCCTGGCACCACACTGCCAGGTCTCTGACCTCCTCCCTGTAGGCTGTCTCATCGTTGTCGGTGATCAGGCCTACCACTGTTGTGTCATCAGCAAACTTAATGATGGTGTTGGAGTCGTACTTGGCCACGCAGTCGTGGGTGAACAGGGAGTACAGGAGGGGACTAAGCACACACCCCTTAGGGGCCCCAGTGTTGAGGATCAGCGTGGCAGATGTGTTGTTGCCTATCCTTACCACCTGGGGGGCGGTCCTTCAGGAAGTCCAGGATCCAGTTGCAGAGGGAGGTGTTTAGTCCCAGGGTCCTTAGCTTAGTGATGAGCTTTGTGGGCACTAAGGTATTCATTTTGTCCAGGTGGGAAAGGGCAGTTTGGAGTGTGTCATCTGTGGATCTGTTGGGGCAGTATACGAATTGGAGTGGGTCTAGGGTTTCCGGCATGATGGTGTTGATGTGAGCCATGACCAGCCTTTCAAAGCACTTCATGGCTACCGACGTGAGTGCTATGGGGCGGTAATCGCTTAGGCAGGTTACCTTCGCTTTCTTGGGCACAGGGACTATAGTGGTCTGTTTGAAACATGTTGGTATTACAGACTCGGTCAGGGAGAGGTTGAAAATGTCAGTGAAGACACTTGCCAGTTGGTCGGCGCATGCTTTGAGTACACATCCTGGTAATCCGTCTGGCCCCGCGGCTTTGTGAATGTTTACCTGTTTAAAGGTCTTGCTCACATCGGCTATGGAGAGTGTGATCACACAGTCGTCCGGAACATGCTTCAGTGTTGCTTGCCTCGAAGCAAGTATAAAAAGGCATTTAGCTCGTCTGGTAGTCTCTCGTCACTGGGCAGCTTGCGGCTGGGCTTCCCTTTGTAGTCCATAATCGTTTTCAAACCCTGCCACATCCGACGAGCGTCAGAGCCGGTGTGGTAGGATTCAATCTTAGTCCTGTATTGACGCTTTGCCTGTTTGATGGTTCGTCTGAGGGCATAGCAGGATTTCTTATAAGCGTCTGGATTAGTGTCCCGCTCCTTGAAAGCGGCAGCTCTTTAGCTCGGTGCGGATGTTGCCTGTAATCCATGGCTTCTGGTTGGGATATGTACGTACGGTCACTGTGGGGATGACGCCGTCGATGCACTTATTGATGAAGCTGGTGACTGAGGTGATATACTCCTCAATACCATTGGATGAATCCCGGAATATATTCCAGTCTGTGCTAACAAAACAGTCCTGTAGCGTGGCATCCACGTCATCTGACCACTTCTGTATTGAGCGAGTAAATGGTACTTCCTGCTTTAGTTTTTGCTTGTAAGCAGGAATCAGGAGGATAGAATTATGGTCAGATTTGCCAAATGGAGGGCAAGGAAGAGGTTTGTATGCATCTCTGTGTGTGGAGTAAAGGTGGTCTAGATTTTTTTTCCTCTGGTTGCACGTGACATGCTGGTAGAAATGAGGTAAAACGGATTTAAGTTTGCCTGCATTAAGTCCCCGGCCCCTAGGAGCGCCGCTTCTGTATGAGCATTTTCTTGTTTGCTGATGGCCTTATACAGCTCGTTGAGTGCGGTCTTAGTGCCAGCATCGGTTTGTGGTGGTAAATAGATGGCTACGAATAATATACATGAGAACTCTCTTGGTATATAGTGTGGTCTACAGCTTATCATGAGGTATTCTACCTCAGGCGAGCAATACCTCGAGACTTCATTAATATTAGACATCGCGCACCAGCAGTTACTGACAAATAGACACACACACCCGCCCCTCGTCTTACCAGACGTAGATTCTCTGTCCTGCCGATGCACGGAAAATCCAGCCAGCTCTATATTATCAGTGTTGTCATTCAGTCACGTCTCGGTGAAACATAAGATATTAGTTTTTAATGTTCCATTGGTAGGATAGTCTTAATAGTAGATCGTCCAGTTTGTTTTCCAATGATTGCATGTTGGCCAATAATACGGAGGGTAGTGGTGGTTTACCTACTCGCCTGCGAATTCTTACAAGGCACCCCGCCCTCCCCCTTTTTCTCTGTCTTTTCTTCACGCGGATGACAGGGATTTGGGCCTGGTCTCGACAAAGCAGTATATCCTTCTTTTTTTCAGTTCGAGGTGAGTAATCGCTGTTCTGATGTCCAAAAGCTATTTTCGGTCATAAGAGACGGTAGCAGCAACATTATGTACAAAATGAGTTACAAACAATGCGAAAAAACAAACCAAATAGCACAGTTGGTTAGGAGCCCGTAAAACAGCAGCCATCCCCTCCGGCGCTGTCCGACCAGTGACCAGCGTTACATTATTCATCACTTGAGCCTGTTAAATTTGAACAACTGCCAAAACAAAAGTAGGTCTTAACACCATTAAGAGTCTAAATGACAATGGCATCCTACTAGCATATTTAGTGATAGAAAGATGGCCTCAAACCAACATGTACCTTTATTCTAGGCCTCACTCTCCAAATAAAACAAATTGGGAAGAGAATTGAAAGTGCATTTCGTCTGCTCAAGGCAAAATTTGGCTAGTTTGATAAATCACCATTTTGGCTTAACCGACTGTAGGCACCCTCAGGCTGGCCTGCGGATAGCAAAAACTAACAAAAAGGACCATGTATTACAGTTTTTCTCTATTTCTTGAACACTGTGAATCCAACTGGGATCCATGTGGCCAAAATAATAACTTTATATCCACAACAGTTCTCATCGTTTTCAAGCTTTCACACTAAATGCAAATGCTAAACACTTTTTTGCAAAACAGTATGTTCTGGGTTTGGGGTTCAACACCTGTGGGCATCAATTCAATCAAATAAAGCCATTCAGAGAAATTACTTGAAGGTATGTGAAACTTGTGGTCCTCTGTAGCTCAGCTGGTAGAGCACAGCGCTTGTAACGCCAGGGTAGTGGGTTCGATCCCCGGGACCACCCATACACAAAAATGTATGCACGCATGACTGTAAGTCGCTTTGGATAAAAGTGTCTGCTAAATGGCATTTTATTATTATTGTTATGACATCAGTCTTTCTGTGCCTACTTTGGTATCAGAGAAGTGAATGGATGAGAAACCACAGGGACCACCGGAAGCAGAGAGACACCAACCAAAGGCACACCTGCATATCAACATTGGCTGGTGCGGTTGTTCTACTATGCATTCCTTAATTGCCTGCTCAGACTCTGACAAAAGATAATACAATCAGATAGAGCTAGTGATAGTTCATGTCTTTGAGCCAAATAAGCCAATCAGAGTGCTAGGGCGCTTTCCCTCCATGAAAATGAAAACTAAGAAATGGCAATTAGCTTGTGGCTGTAATCTGGGAACTGTGTAACGGTTTGCAGCAGACAACCCAGTCAGAGGCAGTCAGTAGCCGTTATTTTGGACAGTCTGTGACTTTGTCAGGTAAGAGACGATTACCGATGGTACATTATGCATGTGTCAGCAATACAAGTTGATTTTAAGACAAAAATAGAAGATTAAAAAAATAAGCTTATCTTAAGAAAATTTTATGTTATACTTACATTTTAGCAGACACTCTTATCCAGAGCGACTTACAGGAGCAATTAGGGTTAAGTGCCTTGCTCAAGGGCACATCAACAGATTTTTTCACCTAATCAGCTCGGGGATTAGAACCGGCGACCTTTCGGTTACTGGCACAACGCTCTTAACCACTAAGCTACCTGCCGCCCCATTATATAGGGATAGTTCACCCAAATTTCAAAATTATATATTGATTTCCTTACTCTGTAGGCAGTCTATGGACAAGGTAAGGCCGCAATCCATAGTTTTATATAACAATTTTGTTTTATTAAACTGATACATTATTGTTCTGGATAAGAGCGTCTGCTAAATGACTAAAAATGTTAAAATGTAAACATAATTATTACTGTTATAATATTCTAAACTGATAATGCAATTTTTTTGTTGTTGTTGATAAGTGTCATGTATTCCCCCAGATTTGATCAGTATCATTTTCAGTATATGTGCAATTATCCCCTTGCTCAGCATTATCCTCGGTAAGTCCGAAGTTACTTTTGAAAATAAAAACCTAAAATTCCTTTACCTCTTGATCTCTAGGTGCTTTGTACTTCAATTAATGCCCAGTTGAGCCCTTCGTCACGATCTACCTGGTAGTGTTTGGATGTTTGAGTCTGCTCCTGGTGTCACCGTTTATGTTATTGGCCTTATATGGGGATGAGGATAACTACTGCCATAACTTCTGAATTTTTGTCATCATGGTGACACTGTTCATCTGGATCATAACTGGTGAGTGAGATCCCTAACCCAAACACACGTGGCACTATTTGAACTTGGACCCAATGGCTGCTTGCAGCTATATCTATTTATTCATTTAATTTCCACACTTGAAGCTCTCAACCTTCTACTATAGGCAGTGTGTTCATCATACCAGTATATAAAGTAACAAAACACAACCGGACCATCGGCAACGGAGGCTACAACCAAATGATCACCAATAGGAGCCACAACCAGACTGTCACCAATGGGAGCTACAGCCAAACCATAACCAACCCAAACTACTGCTACAAAACTTTATACAACTTTGGATTGTCTACCTGTGTAATGTGGATAAAATCAAATCAAATTGTATTTGCCACAAATTGTATTTGCTTACTTACAGCCCTTAACCAACAATGCATTTATTTCTTAATAAAAAAGTAAAATAAAACAACAACAACAAAAAAGTGTTGAGAAAAAAAGAGCAGAAGTAAAATAAAATAACAGTAGGGAGGCTATATATAGGGGGGTACCGGTGCAGAGTCAATGTGTGGGGGCACCGGCTAGTTGAGGTAATATGTACATGTGGGTAGAGTTAAAGTGACTATGCATAAATAATTAACAGAGTAGCAGCAGCGTAAAAAGATGGGGTGGGGGTGCAAATAGTCCAGGTAGCCATGATTAGCTGTTAAGGAGTCTTATGGCTTGGGGGTAGAAGCTGTTGAGAAGCCTTTTGGACCTAGACTTGGCGCTCTGGTTCCGCTTGCCGTGCGGTAGCAGAGAGAACAGTCTATGACTAGGGTGGCTGGAGTCTTTGACAATTTTGAGGGCCTTCCTCTGACACTGCCTGATAGAGGTCCTGCATGGCAGGAAGCTTGGCTCCAGTTATGTACTGGGCCGTACGCACTACCCTCTGTAATGCCTTGCGGTCGGAGGCCGAGCAGTTGCCATACCAGGCGGTGATGCAACCAGTCATTATGCTCTCGATGGTGCAGCTGTATAACTTTTTGACAATCTGAGGACCCATGCCAAATCTTTTCAGTCTCCTGAGGGGGAATAGGCTTTGTCGTGCCCTCTTCACGACTGTCTTGGTGTGTTTGGACCATGATAGTTTGTTGGTGATGGAAGGAACTTGAAGCTCTCAATCTGTTCCACTACATCCCCGTCGATGAGAATGGGGGCGTGCTCAGTCCTCTTTTTTCCCCCTGTAGTCCACAATCATCTCCTTTGTCTTGGTCACGTTGAGGGAGAGGTTGTTAACCTGGCACCACACGGCAAGGTCTCTGACCTCCTCCCTATATGCTGTCTCATCGTTGTCGGTGATCAGGCCTACCACTGTTGTGTCATCGGCAAACTTAATGATGGTGTTGGAGTCGTGCCTGGCCATGCAGTCATGGGTGAAAAGGGAGTACAGGAGGGGTCCACGTGTTGAGGATCAGCGTGGCAGATGCGTTGTTACCTACCCGTACCACCTGGGGGGCGGCCCGTCAGGAAGTCCAGGATCCAGTTGCAGAGGGAGGTGTTTAGTCCCAGGATCCTTAGCTTAGTGATGAGCTTTGATGGCACTATGGTGTGGAACGCTGAGCTGTAGTCAATGAATAGCATTCTCACGTAGGTGTTCCTCTTGTCCAGGTGGGAAAGGGCAGTGTGGAGTGCAATAGAGATTGCATCATCTGTGGATCTGTTGGGGCGGTATGCAAATTGGAGTAGGTCTAGGGTTTCTGGGATAATGGTGTTGATGTGAGCCATGACCAGCCTTACGGGTCGGTAGTCATTTAGGCAGGTTATCTTAGTGTCCATGGGCACTGGACTATGGTGGTCTGCTTGAAACATGTTGGTATTACAGACTCAGTCAGGGACATGTTGAAAATGTCGGTGAAGACACTTGCCAGTTGGTCAGCACATGCTCAGAGTACAAGTCCTGGTAATCCGTCTGGCCCTGCGGCCTTGTGAATGTTGACCTGCTTAAAAGTCTTACTCACATCGGCTACGGAGAGTGTGATCACATAGTCATCCGGAACAGCTGGTGCTCTCATGCATGCTTCAATGTTGCTTGCCTCGAAGCGAGCATAGAAGTGGTTTAGCTCGTCTGGTAGGCTTGTGTAACTGGGCAGCTCGCGGCTGTGCTTCCCTTTGTAGTCTGTAATAGTTTTCAAGCCCTGCCACAACCTTTGTTTGCAATTACAGAGATCATACGTTTCCTGTAGGTCTTGACCAGGTTTGCATACACTGCAGCAGGGATTTTGGCCCACTCCTCCATACAGACCTTCTCCAGATCCTTCAGGTTTTGGGACTGTCGCTGGGAAATACGGACCTTCAGCTCCCTCCAAAGATTTTCTATTGGGTTCAGGTCTGGAGACTGGCCACTCCAGGACCTTGAGATGCTTCTTACAGAGCCACTCCTTAGTTGCCCTGGCTGTGTGTTTCGGGTCGTTGTCATGCTGGAAGACCCAGCCACGACCCATCTTCAATGCTCTTACTGAGGGAAGGAGGTTGTTGGCCAAGATCTCGCGATACATGACCCCATCCATCCTCCCCTCAATACGGTGCAGTCGTCCTGTCCCCTTTGCAGAAAAGCATCCCCAAAGAATGATATTTCCACTCATCCTTCTTCTTCCTCCAAACACAGCGAGTGGAGTTTAGACCAAAAAGCTCTATTTTTGTCTCATCAGACCACTTGACCTTCTCCCATTCCTCCTCTGGATCATCCAGATGGTCATTGGCAAACTTCAGACGGGCCTGGACATGCACTGGCTTGAGCAGGGGGACCATGCGTGCGTTGCAGGATTTTAATCCATGACGGCGTAGTGTGTTACTAATGGTTTTCTTTGAGACTGCGGTCCCAGCTTTCCCCAGACAGAGGGTGATTGACCGTCATCTTGAACTTCTTCCATTTTCTAATAATTGTGCCAACAGTTGTTGCCTTCTCACCAAGCTGCTTGCCTATTGTCCTGTAGCCCATCCCAGCCTTGTGCAGGTCTACAATTTTATCCCTGATGTCCTTACACAGCTCTCTGGTCTTGGCCATTGTGGAGAGGTTGGAGTCTGTTTGATTGAGTGTGTGGACAGGTGTCTTTTATACAGGTAACGAGTTCAAACAGGTGCAGTTAATACAGGTAATGAGTGGAGAACAGGAGGGCTTCTTAAAGAAAAACTAACAGGTCTGTGGGTGGGGGTCAAACCAGGGGGCGCCACCAGGGGGCGCCACTACATCCAGCCAGCTCCCTTACCCAGGGATATGGGGGGAAAGGGCTGAGGCCAACCATGGGAGGGGGGGCTGTCCCCCAGAGAGAGGGTTTGACCCCCACCCACGGGGATCAAAGTATTATTTACTTAACTAGTAAATAATACTAGTTGAAACTAGCTAGCCAGCTAACTAGCTACTTGCTATTAGCCACCGTTAGTGTTTTTTTACCCAGAACATCAGATTTTCAGCCGGAATAACTGAATCACTGGACCTTAACACCGGATCGCAACCAGCTAGCCGCACCCGAATGGATGATGATGTTGGCTAATCACCACTGCCCCCGAAGCAAGCACCAGTTAGCCTTGGGCTAGCCTCGAGCCAGGCCCATATACCGGCTATCTACCTCTCTGTCTACCGGAAGGGAGTAGCCAGCTAACTAGCTACTTGCTATTAGCCACCGTTAGCAGGTTTTTTTCACCATTGTCCGTGGCCTGCACTACCTACCAGCCAGCTCTAGCCTGGACTATTATCGGCCAGTCTGCACAGTGCGTTATCGATTTTCTGCCGGAATCACTGGACCTTTAACACCGGATCATCGCAACTAGCTAGCTGCAACCGAATGGATGTTGTGGTTGGCTAATCAGCCTTGAGCTAGCCTCGAGTCAGGCCCATCTCCCAGCAATCTACCTCTCTGTCAATCGGACGGGACCTCCTACTGTCGACTGGTCTGCCGACGTAATCATCTGTGGTTTCAACAGGCTTCCCGTTGCGACGATCACGAAGATCCATGCTTCCTGATCGCCTGTGCTGTAGCACCAATTCGAACTGCTCTCGGACTCACATTGCTGTTCACTGGACCTTACGATCACTCAGCTGCACAGCTGATGCCTGCTGGACTGTTCCTTTACGCGGTACCCTGTCCTGTTTTATCTGTTTAGCCTCAGCCCAAACTTTCATCGCCATTACCAGTTGTTGTCTTAGTTCTCTCGAATAATACCTGTGATTGCTTTATGCCTCTCTCCCATGTCAATATGCCTTGCCTAATTGTCACGATCGTCGAACAGAGAGGACCAAGGCGCAGCGTTGCGGGTGAACATATTATATTTATTCAACTGATCACACGATCAAAACAATAAACGATAACGTGACGTCTATGGTTAAACACAAACCGAAATGAACAAGAAACCACAAAACACAAAGTGCAAGACAAACAGTTAAATATGGCTCCCAATCAGAGACACCCAGCTGACACTCGTTGCCTCTGATTGGGAGTCACTCAGACCAACATAGAAAAATAAACATAGACTTACACACCCTGGCTCAACATAACATAGTCCCCAGAGCCAGGGCGTGACAGTACCCCCCCCCAAAGGCGCGGACTCCGGCCGCGCCAAACAACCACAACAGGGGAGGGACCGGGTGGGCACCATTTTGCTGGACTGACGACGCCCACCCCTGGCTTGATGCGTGGAGGAGGAACGGGCCGGACCGGGCTGACGAAGCGCA
This sequence comes from Coregonus clupeaformis, assembly GCF_020615455.1. NCBI lineage: Eukaryota > Metazoa > Chordata > Actinopteri > Salmoniformes > Salmonidae > Coregonus > Coregonus clupeaformis. The sequence goes on from NC_059199.1 coordinate 13,598,963, forward strand.
CCCCTGACTTGGTGCGGGGAGCAGGAATGAGCCGGACCGGGCTGACGACGCGCACCACTGACCCGGGTGCGGAGAGCAGGAACGGGCCGGACAGGGCTGACGAAACGCACCATAGACTTGGTGCGGAGAGCAGGTACGGGCCGTGCCGGACTGACGACGCACACCACTGGCTTGGTGCGGGAAGCTTGGATGGGCCGGACTGGGCTGGCGACGCGCACCACAGACTTGGTGCGGAGAGCAGGAACGGGCCGGACAGGGCTGACGACGCACACCACTGGCTTGGTGCGGGAAGCTTGGATGGGCCGGACTGGGCTGGCGACGCGCACCACAGACTTGGTGCGGAGAGCAGGAACGGGCCGGGCTGGGCTGTCGACGCACACCGTAGGTTTGGTGCGGGGAGCAGGAATAGACCGGACCGTACTGGGGACACACACCACTGGCTCTACACCGGGATCTGGAACGGGCCGGACCGGACTGGCAACACACGCCAGTACCTCTCGCCGTGCCTCTACACCTTCCATCCCCTCTTCTACCAGTGGCCCCCGTAACCTGGCGGCCTCCTCTGCAACCCCGCTGGACCGCTCCATAGCGGCCTCCTGCTGCCCCGACGTCGTGAGCCCCCCCCTAAAAAATTTCTGGGGGTCTCTCCTCCCCGTGGGCCAGGCCTCCATCATTCTCGCCCACCTCTCGCTCCTCTGTCTCCAACCCTCGTCACTCAGCTCCTCAATGGGCTTGACCCAGTCGAAGCTGCCACGGAGATCTATTAGCGATGGCTCCTGGACACGCTGCTTGGTCTGGTCTTGGTGGTTTCTTCTGTCACGATCGTCGAACAGAGAGGACCAAGGCGCAGCGTTGCGGGTGAACATATTATATTTATTCAACTGATCACACGATCAAAACAATAAACGATAACGTGACGTCTATGGTTAAACACAAACCGAAATGAACAAGAAACCACAAAACACAAAGTGCAAGACAAACAGTTAAATATGGCTCCCAATCAGAGACACCCAGCTGACACTCGTTGCCTCTGATTGGGAGTCACTCAGACCAACATAGAAAAATAAACATAGACTTACACACCCTGGCTCAACATAACATAGTCCCCAGAGCCAGGGCGTGACACTAATATGCCATTTAGCAGACGCTTTTATCCAAAGTGACTTACAGTCATGCGTGCATACATTTTTGTGTATGTGTGGTCCCGGGGATCGAACCCACTACCCTGGCGTTACAAGCGCCGTGCTCTACCAGCTGAGCTACAGAGGACCACCCAGGGTTATGGGTTCGATTCCCACGGGGGGCCAGTATGAATAAAAATAAATAAAAACATGTATTCACTCTAACTGTAAGTCGCTCTGGATAAGAGCATCTGCTAAATGACTACAATGTAAAAATGTAACAGAACACAGAGGGGTGTTCTTTAATGATTGCTTTATGACTCTCTCCCATGTCAATATGCCTTGCCTATTGCTGTTCCAGTTAGTTCTTATTATACAATTTCACTGTAGAGCCCCAAGTCCCTCTCAAACTGCCTCAAATAGCTCCTTTGTTCCACCCCCCATACACGTGGAGACCGGCTCAATCGGTGCCTCCAGTGATGCTATCTCTTTCATTGTTACCCAATGCTTAGGTTTACCTCCACTGTACTCATATCCTTCCATATCCTTGTCTGTACATAATGCCCTGAATCTATTCTACAACGCCCGGAGAACTGCCCCCTTTATTCTCTGTACCCAAAACACTAGAAGACCAGTTCTTAAAGCCTTTAGCCGTATCCTTATTCTAGTCCTCCTCTGTTCCTCTGGTGATGTAGAGGTTAACCCAGGCCCTGCAGCCCCCAGTATCACTCCTACTCCCAAGGCACTATCATTTGTTGACTTCTGTAACTGTAAAAGCCATGGCTTTTGCATGTTAACATCAGAAGCCTCCTTCCTAAGTTTGAGTTATTCACTGCATTAGCACACTCCGCGAACCCTGATGTTCTAGCAGTGTCTGAATCCTGGCTTAGGAAGGCCACCAAAAATTCAGAAATGTCCATCCCCAACTACAACATTTTCCATCTAGATAGAACTGCCAAAGGGGGTGGAGTTGCAATCTACTGTAGAGATAGCCTGCAGAGCTCTATCATACTATCCAGGTCTGTGCCCAAACAGTTTGAGCTCCTACTTCTAAAAATCCACCTTTCCAGAAATAAGTCTCTCACTGTTGCCACTTGCTACAGATCCCCCTCAGCTCCCAGCTGTGCCCTGGACACCATATGTGAATTGATTGCCCCCCATCTATCCTCAGAGTTCGTACTGCTTGGTGACCTAAACTGGGATATGCTTAACACCCCGGCCATCCTACAATCCAAACTAGATGCCCTCAATCTCACACAAATTATCAAGGAACCTACCAGGTACAACCCTAAATCCATTAACATGGGCACCCTCATAGATATCATCCTGAATAACTTACCCTCTAAATACACCTCCACTGTCTTCAACCAGGATCTCAGCGATCACTGCCTTATTGCCTGCGTCCGTAACGGGTCCGCGGTCAAACGACCACCCCTCATCACTGTCAAACGCTCCCTAAAACACTTTAGCGAGCAGGCCTTCCTAATTGACCTGGCCCAGGTATCCTGGATGGATATTGATCTCATTCCATCAGTAGAAGATGCCAGGATGTTCTTTAAAAGTGCTTTCCTCTAAATCTTAAATAAGCATGCCCCATTCAAAAAATGCAGAACTAAGAACAGATATAGCCCCTGGTTCTCCTCAGACTTGACTGCCCTTGACCAGCACAAAAACATCCTGTGGCGTACTGCATTAGCATCGAATAGCCACCGCGATATGCAACTTTTCAGGGAAGTTAGGAACCAATATACACAAGCAGTTAGGAAAGCAAAGGCTAGCTTTTTCAAACAGAAATGTGCATCCTATAGCACTAACTCCAAAAAGTTTTTGGACACTGTAAAGTCCATGGAGTATAAGAGCACCTCCTACCAGCTACCCACTGCACTGAGGCTAGGAAACAGTATCACCACCGATAAATCTACAATAATCGAGAATTTCAACAAGCATTTTGCTACGGCTTGCCATGCTTTCCACCTGGCTACCACTACCCCGGCCACCAGCTCTTCACCCTCCACTGCAACTTGCCCCTGCAACCCCCCCCAACCTATGGCAGTCTATGGGGGTGCCACAGGGTTCAATTCTCGGGCCGACTCTTTTCTCTGTGTATATCAATGATGTCGCTCTTGCTGCTGGTGACTCTCAGATCCACCTCTACGCAGACGACACCATTTTGTATACATCTGGCCATTCATTGGACACTGTGTTAACAAACCTCCAAACGAGCTTCAATGCCATACAACATTCCTTCCGTGGCCTCCAACTGCTCTTAAACACTAGTAAAACTAAATGCATGCTCTTCAATCGAATGCTGCTGGCACCCGCCCACCCGACTAGAATCACTACTCTCAGCGGGTCTGACCTTGAGTATGTGTACAACTACAAATACCTAGGTGTCTGGTTAGACTGTAAACTATCCTTCCAGACTCACATTAAGCATCTCCAATCCAAAGTTAAATCTAGAATCAGCTTCCTATTTCGCAACAAAGCCTCCTTCACTCATGCTGCCAAACATACCCTTGTTAAACTGACTATCCTACCGATCCTTGACTTTGGCGATGTCATTTACAAAATAGCCTCCAACACTCTACTCAGCAAATTGGATGTAGTCTATCACAGTGCCATCCGTTTTGTCACCAAAGCCCCATATACTACCCACCACTGTGACCTGTACGCTCTTGTTGGCTGGTCCTCACTACATATTCGCCGCCAAACCCACTGGCTCCAGGTCATCTATAAATCACTGCTAGGCAAATCCCTGCGATCTCCGCCCGCTGCCAAGGCCGCAAGGTGGCACCACTCCATTGAGCCAGCTCCCTGCCCTAGCTATAGGCCTCAGCCTGCCCTCCACACAACAGAGGCCCAAAAAAGGGGACAGAGCAGGCAACCTCCACAGAGGACCATATAGAACGCTCCATCGCACCTTTTGCAAATTGTGTAGAACCCTAACTTCAATTCATTTGAAATGATTGGCAGCCAACTTGAAAATATGTTGCTGTGACTGATGTTACACTAAATCCGTGATTACTCTTTTAAACTTTTCCAATGGGTCTCCTTGTTCGGTGGGACATTTGGTGTAGTTATCATCTAGGGTACCATCTGATAATAAAGCACATCTCAATATCAATTGCCTTATTTTGCAAAGATTGACCCCTGATAATACAAAATTACATTTCATATCCTCAATCCTGTTGTCCGTAATAACCAATGCCAGTGATAACCACATTTAGCTACCTCCTATAAGTGGTTATCATACCAAAATATAACCCACAGACATGGACCTTTTTTTTTAATGAAAATCGTCATTAGACTTTGCCACACCAAAGTGGAAAAATTTGTGAAATGTGGCCCTCTGGCCCATGGACTAATTTGGGATGCATACGGTGTCATCAATCATTGTGTAATCCATATTTGGCTCTTTATATGCAATTTTTATTATGTTAATTCAGAATGTATTTAGTTTTCTAAACTGTGAGCAATAAAATCTTATTCTGTTGTCATTGATATCAGAAACATGTCCTACGGATTGTAGCTGAGAGTCAAACTGAATGACTGACTGACTGACTAATAGCACTACACAGACTCCCTGTGATGACAAACAAATGCAATTCTAGAGCTCAATGCCATGATTACGGTTGATCTTTTTTTATTTATATTGTCTGGATAGCAACAATTTTTCCTCTGAAGTAACAAGCTATAAGTATATGTGAAAACAAATATCCTCCATTGTTTATCCATTATTTTATAGAAACAATATGTTCCTCCAGCCTTTGTCTTGAATAGTGATTTCCTACTCATTCGAATGACACTAAACATCCACTAGATGAGGTTGTTTTGACTAAAGTACCTACTTTTCCAAAGATTAACGTATTAATGTATTAGATTAATGTATTAATAGTCACTACCCTTTCCAAGCCACAAAGCATTGATGAAAATATTGTTTCTGCAAAGGAATTAAATAACTGTTGAGGAGGCTGCCATGGAGGAAGGACCATGGTCATTCCAAAACCCATTTATTCTGGAACAGAGTAATCCTGTGTGTTGCTTTATCAACAAAGTAGCATTAAACGGTTGGACTGTAAAAACCATGACAAATATTAACAAGCTACATATACAGTACCAGTCAAAAGTTTGAACACACCTACTCATTCAAGGGTTTTTCTTTCTTTTTACTACTTTCTACATTGTAGAATAATAGTGAAGACATCAAAACTATGAAATAACACATATGGAATCATGTAGTAACCAAAACAGTGTTAAACAAATCAAAATATATTTAAGATTTTAGATTCTTCAAAGTAGCCACCCTTTGTCTTGATGACAGCTTTGCACACTCTTGGCATTCTCTCAACCAACATAATGAGAAATGCTTTTCCAACAGTCTTGAAGGAGTTCCCACACATGCTGAGCACTTGTTGGCTGCTTTTACTTCACTCTGCGGTCCAACTCATCCCAAACCATCTCAATTGGGTTGAGGTCAGGTGATTGTGGAGGCCAGGTCATCTGATGCAGCCCTCCATCACTCTCCTTCTTGGTCAAATAGCCCTTACACAGCCTGCAGGTGTGTTGCATCATTGTCCTGTTGAAAAAAAAAAGATAGTCCCACTAAGCGCAAACCAGACGGCATTGCGTATCGATGCAGAATGCTGTGGTAGCCATGCTGGTTAAGTGTGCCTTGAATTCTATATAAATCACTGACAGTGTCACCAGCAAAGCACCCCCACACCATCACACCTCCTCCTCCATGCTTCACGGTGGGAACCACACATGCGGAGATCATCCGTTCACCTACTCTGCATCTCACAAAGACACAGCGGTTGGAACCAAAAATCTCAAATTTGGACTCATCAGACGAAAGGACAGATTTCCACCGGTCTATTGTCCATTGCTCGTGTTTCTTGGCCCAAGCAAGTATTTTCTTCTTATTGGTGTCCTTTAGTAGTGGTTTCTTAGTAGCAATTTGACCATGAAGGCCTGATTCACACAGTCTCCTCTGAACAGTTGATGTTGAGATTTGTCTGTTACTTGAACTCTGTGAAGCATTTATTTGGGCTGCAATCTGAGTTCCAGCTAACTCTAATGAACTTATCCTCTGCAGCAGAGGTAACTCTAGGTCTTCCTTTCCTGTGGCAGTCCTCATGAGAGCCAGTTTCATCATAGCGCTTGATTGTTTTTGTGACTGCACTTGAAGAAACTTTCAAAGTTCTTGAAATTTTCCGGATTGACTGACCTTCATGTCTAAAAGTAATGATGGACTGTCTTTACTTATTTTAGATGTTCTTGCCATAATATTTACATTTACATTTACATTTACGTCATTTAGCAGACGCTCTTATCCAGAGCGACTTAAAAATTGGTGCATTCACCCTATAGCCAGTGGGATAACCACTTTACAATAATAAAGTGGTTAAGGGGGGGGGGGTAGAAGGATTACTTTATCCTATCCCAGGTATTCCTTAAAGAGGTGGGGTTTCAAATGTCTCCGGAAGGTGGTGAGTGCCTCCGCTGTCCTGGCGTCGTGAGGGAGCTTGTTCCACCATTGGGGTGCCAGAGCAGCGAACAGTTTTGACTGGGCTGAGTGGGAACTATGCTTCCGCAGAGGAAGGGGAGCCAGCAGGCCAGAGGTGGATGAACGCAATGCCCTCGTTTGGGTGTAGGGACTGATCAGAGCCTGAAGGTACGGAGGTGCCGTTCCCCTCACAGCTCCATAGGCAAGCACCATGGTCTTGTAACAGATGCAAGCTTCAACTGGAAGCCAGTGGAGTGTGCGGAGGAGCGGGGTGACGTGAGAGAACTTGGGAAGGTTGAACACCAGACGGGCTGCGCCATTCTGGATGAGTTGTAGGGGTTTAATGGCACAGGCAGGGAGCCCAGCCAACAGCGAGTTGCAGTAATCCAGACGGGAGATGACAAGTGCCTGGATTAGGACCTGTGCCGCTTCCTGTGTAAGGCAGGGTCGTACTCTCCGAATGTTGTAGAGCATGAACCTACAGGATCGGGTCACCGCGTTGATGTTAGCGGAGAACGACAGGGTGTTGTCCAGGGTCACGCCAAGGCTCTTCGCACTCTGGGAGGAGGACACAACGGAGTTGTCAACCGTGATGGCGAGATCATGGAACGGGCAGTCCTTCCCCGGGAGGAAGAGCAGCTCCGTCTTGCCAAGGTTCAGCTTAAGGTGGTGATCCGTCATCCATACTGATATGTCTGCCTGGTTATCAGAAGGGGGAAAGGAGAAGATTCGTTGTTTATCATCAGCGTAGCAATGATAGAAGAGGCCATGTGAGGATATGACAGAGCCAAGTGACTTGGTGTATAGCGAGAATAGGAGAGGGCCTAGAACTGAGCCCTGGGGGACACCAGTGGTGAGAGCACGTGGTGCGGAGACAGCTTCTCGCCACGCCACTTGGTAGGAGCGACCGGTCAGGTAGGACGCAATCCAAGAGTGAGCCGCGCCGGAGATGCCCAGCTCGGAGAGGGTGGAGAGGAGGATCTGATGGTTCACAGTATCAAAGGCAGCAGACAGGTCTAGAAGGACAAGAGCAGAGGAGAGAGAGTTAGCTTTAGCAGTGCGGAGAGCCTCCGTGACACAGAGAAGAGCAGTCTCAGTTGAATGACCAGTCCTGAAACCTGACTGGTTTGGATCAAGAAGGTCATTCTGAGAGAGATAGCAAGAGAGTTGGCTAAAGACGGCACGCTCAATAGTTTTGGAAAGAAAAGAAAGAAGGGATACTGGTCTGTAGTTGTTGACATCAGAGGGATCGAGTGTTGGTTTTTTGAGAAGGGGTGCAACTCTCGCTCTCTTGAAAACGGAAGGGACATAGCCAGCGGTCAAGGATGAGTTGATCAGCAAGGTGAGGTAGGGGAGAAGGTCACCGGAGATGGTCTGGAGAAGAGAGGAGGGGATAGGGTCAAGCGGGCAGGTTGTTGGGCGGCCTGCAGTCACAAGTCGCAAGATTTTATCTGGAGAGAGAGGGGAGAAAGAAGTCAAAGCATAGGGTAGGGCAGTGTGAGCAGGACCAGCAGTGTCATTTGACTTAACAAACGAGGATCGGATGTCGTCAACCTTCTTTTCAAAGTGGTTGACAAAGTCATCCACAGAGAGGGAGGAGGGGGGGGAGGAGGATTCAGCAAGGAGGAGAATGTGGCAAAGAGCTTCCTAGGGTTAGAGGCAGATGCTTGAAATTTAGAGTGGTAGAAAGTGGCCTTAGCAGCAGAAACAGATGAAGAAAATGTAGAGAGGAGGGAGTGAAAAGATGCCAGGTCCGCAGGGAGTCTAGTTTTCTTCCATTTCCGCTCAGCTGCCCGGAGCTCTGTTCTGTGAGCTCGCAATGAGTCATCAAGCCACGGAGCTGGAGGGGAGGATCGAGCCGGCCGGGAGGATAGGGGACATAGAGAGTCAAAGGATGCAGAAAGGGAGGAGAGGAGGGTTGAGGAGGCAGAATCAGGAGATTGGAGGGAGAAGGATTGAGCAGAGGGAAGAGATGATAGGATGGAAGAGGAGAGAGTAGCGGGAGAGAGAGAGCGAAGGTTGCGGCGGCGCATTACCACCTGTGTAGGGGCAGAGTGAGTAGTGTTGAAGGAGAGCGAGAGAGAAAAGGATACAAAGTAGTGGTCGGAGACATGGAAGGGAGTTGCAGTGAGATTAGTAGAAGAACAGCATCTAGTAAAGATAAGGTCAAGCGTATTGCCTGCCTTGTGAGTAGGGGGGGACGGTGAGAGGGTGAGGTCAAAAGAGGAGAGTAGTGGAAAGAAGGAGGCAGAGAGAAATGAGTCAAATGTAGACGTAGGGAGGTTGAAATCCCCCAAAACTGTGAGGGGTGAGCCATCCTCAGGAAAGGAACTTGTCAAGCTCATTGATGAACTCTCCAAGGGAACCCGGAGGGCGATAGATGACAAGGATATTAAGCTTAAATGGGCTAGTGACTGTGACAGCATGGAATTCAAATGAGGAGATGGACAGATGGGTTAGGGGAAAAATTGAGAATGTCCACTTGGGAGAGATGAGGATTCCTGTGCCACCACCCCGCTGACCAGATGCTCTCGGGGTATGCGAGAACACATGGTCAGACGAGGAGAGAGCAGTAGGAGTAGCAGTGTTTTCAGTGGTAATCCATGTTTCCGTCAGCGCCAAGAAGTCGAGGGACTGGAGGGTAGCATAGGCTGGGATGAAGTCTGCCTTGTTGGCAGCAGAACGGCAGTTCCAGAGGCTGCCTGAGACCTGGAACTCCAGGTGTGTGGTGCGTGCAGGGACCACCAGGTTAGAGAGGCAGCAGCCACGCGGTGTGAGGCGTTTGTGTAGCCTGTGCGGAGAGGAGAGAACAGGGATAGGCAGAGGCATAGTTGACAGGCTGCAGCAAATGGCTACAATAATGCTGAGGAGATCGGAATGAAATGAACTAAACATCTGGGAAAGGAGAGAGCGGGGCCTCCCTCACCACAACTCCCAAATATAACTCTCCCAACTTCCACCTCAGAAACTATAATTGTTTTACTGAAACACCCGAACATAACTCTCCCAACTTCCACTTTAGAAATTAGAATTGTTGTAAACTACAGCGGTTCAATGTTTCTAGGAATAGACTCTAACTTACTTTATTCAGCTAGCTAACTTGAAAACCGCCCAGGGCACCGTATCCTATGACGCCATAGCTAACTAGCATGCTAGCATCCAATAACACACGGTTTAGCACCAACACTTGGTTACAACAAACTACCAATAGTGTGTTAACACACTAAACAGATCATTCGTGTCCAGTTCCTTTCATAACGCAGCAATAATTATATGGACTTGGTCTTTTACCAAATAGAGCTATCTTCCGTATACCACCCCTAACTTGTCACAACACAACTGATTGGCTCAAACGCATTAAGAAGGAAAGAAATTCCACAAATTAACTTTCAACAAGGCACACCTGTTAATTGAAATGCATTCCAGATGACTGCCTCATGAAGCTGGTTGAGAGAATGCCAAGAGTTTGCAAAGCTGTCATCAAGGCCAAGGTTGGCTACTTTGAAGAATCTCAAATATAAAATAAATTTTGATTTGTTTAACACTTTTTTGGTTACTACATGATTCAATATGTGTAATTTCAGTTTTGTTGTCTTCACTATTATTCTACAATGTAGAAAATAGTAAAAATAAAGAAAAACCCTTGAATGAGTAGGTGTGTCAAAACTTTTGACTGGTACTGTATGTCCTGAGCAAATTATTCAAGCCATTGCACAAATTATTATTATTCGTGTGCCACTAATAAGCCCAAGCAGTAAGCTAGACCATTACATATGTTATACAATATCTAAAATGTATATATCAAAAAAATGTGCACTTCATTGGGGAAAATAAGTAGTATGTACTCTTTGTCACTGGTGTAAAATTCCAAATGCACTTTGGTGTGCTAAACTGTGTACGCGACCAATTCACTTTTATTTCATTTGATCACTATTTACTATTGAATTGTAATTTAATTTAATTTAGAACAACTGACATGAAATTGCTTTTTTTAAATAGTCAGCCACCTTGCATACATCATTCACAATTTTTTTTTAAACAATCAGTAATTTAGAATATCCCAATCCAAAGTGTCCATATAAATACATTTGATATTAATATCAAGAACACTAATGGCTAAGCAAAGGGAGCTAGGAAAGGTAGAGGAGCTAGTATAGAAAAGAAAGGAGGAAAATGAGATGCAAAGGAAAGAAAAAAAGGGAGCTAGGACATGAGGAAAGGAAATTATTAAAGGGATCTGGGAAAGGAGAAAAGGAAAGGAATCACAGAAAGTATAGGAGGAAAGGAAATTAGGAAAGGAAGCTAGGAAAATGAGTAGTAGAGGAAAGGGAGTTAAGAACAAAACAGAACTGAACAGCATGTGCAGTAAACAGTTTCTGTAGCAAAATGTTTTGTGACAGACGAAACGTTTTGCAATAGAAATTGTGTGAATGAATACAACCGATTGGACCCCTCTATTTCCTGGGGCACTTTCGGTAGGCAAACGTTGTGGAACGTTGCAGATAGAAATGTCATGAATAGAGCTGACATGATTCATTATTCTGTAGTCAGCGAGGCATGTTTGTTCCACACAATACATTTCTATCTAAAGGTTCCACAACATTGTGGCCTGCTAAGAACAGCCCTGCCCCCTGCCCGCCACCCCATCCCTGGTCTCTGATGCTACAACTGAACACTTTGGTTGGAGAATCAGGATGTGCATCCAGTATCGTAGAGAGAGACGGGCAGAACAAAGTAGCATAAAATATAAAATATCTGGAAAGAAAAATTGCAAATAAGAGGTGTCAGAAGGTAAGGAAAATGGATTTAAAGACAAAGCAATTCATAATGACAGACTATTGCTGATTCTGAAACAGAACATGGCCGTGACTGGATACCACAGTATCATTCTAAAAGTGTTGGCTTGTGTGAATAGCCCATTTGTGTTTCCCAGGTGAGGCAGCTTCCCAACTTCAGACAAACCCGAGGTCAGGACATACTGCATGATGACTGTTCGTGCATCTCTCTGTGAAAAAAGCAACACAGAAAGCATGGGAAAGTTTAGAATAAGTCCTGTTTTTCAGTAGTAGTTTATGTTTATTATGTAATGTAAAATAGTTTGAGAAATCATTCTTCATACTCTACATTCATACTTGAATGTCACTGCAGATTCTTCTGAAAACTGGACCCTGGCCAGTATTCATCTTCATCTTATATTACTGAATGGCATGCTAGTGGGAAGACAAATAAGCCATATTGAACGACTGTGTGTGTGTGGCAGCACTGGACGGGCCTGAGGCTGCAGGGGAAACTCACTGCTGGACTATGCTGACCAATGTCTCCCATCCCATTTACCAGAATGTTGCTATTGTCAAGGACATTCTCACCTTTTCCGTTAATGCGAGACCTCAAGTTCAAACAACAAAAAAACGATGTAGCACTCTGGTGCGCTGCAAACCATGACCCATTCTGTATCGTACAGACTGTCAAATGTAATGGAGTGTGTTGATTGGTTGTTGTTCATACAAGGACATGTACATAGCTAGACATGACCACCTCAATGACCAGTTAGCCATTGAGGTGAGACAGGTAGCCTCACCAACAGCAAACACACCTCCATAAACGTATTGTGTAAGAAGAAGTTGGTTTGATGATTATGATCATTTAGGTTCCTCTGTACCAAATACAACAAATATTGTTATTGTGGGAGGAGTGGGCTGCTCATTTCACTGTTAAATGGATCAGGCCTTTGTTAACAAGCATTTGAACTTGTCGTGTCCCGTCGGCTGTTGGTGGCTATTGCTGTCAATCAAAGAGTCCGCTTAGGCTGCACCGTGATTAGAAGCTTTTATTAATATCACAAGTTTACAGCATAAGTTACAGACCCGCGGTGTCTGGAGAAGCACAGTCCCAAATTAATCTGAATGCCTCTGCCCGCTCTTTGTCTAGCTCCTACTTATAAACAATGGCAATAAATGGGTTGCTCCCTTTTTCGTCCAATCACCTATCCCCCCTGGGGCGTCACCCTCCAACTGCTACATTTGAACTAAGATAAACAACATTCCATAATCCTAATACACTACATTTCCCCCCTTCGAGACTAACTAAAAGTCTCGAAAACAAACAGAATAGGATTATGACCAGTAACAATTTGTCTTATTGAGTATCCTTAACATTAAACCAAAAACATTCTCCTCTAGAGTGTAAATACCTTTCTATGAAATATGAATAACTGTTTATGAAGTGTGAATACATTACTATGAAATATGAACAAATCTTTATGGAGTGTGAGAGCGAAAAACCTGTCCGGCAGCCATCTTTCCAGATATCCATCCATCAATCAAGACAGTAAAATTCTCTCACGGTCCCTCTGCCCCAGGCAACCACCTAGATACTCCAGATAAACTCATAAACCATGTAAATGCATTTGAAACTATGATGCAATTAAATACACATGTAAGCCCCTGCAAACAAAATACTATCCAAAAAATGTCCACTCTAAGGCTGGTCAACCCATTGGACCCTACAGTGGACCTCTCCCTGCCTAGACTCCCTGTCCCTAAGCATCAACGAAATAAACAAAAACATCTAAGATCCCCACATGTATCCAATAACATCAAATATCATTCTACAAAAATTAATACCTAAGAATATGACACAAATTATGTATTACACATGCAAATATGTCTATATTTCATTGCAGACACTGGAATGTAGTCCACTACACTTCATCTCCCCGTAGTCTCGACTTCCAATGGATTGTTGATGATGGAATGGGAACCTTTCCACACCCTCCTTGTTTCATCTCCTCCAGTCATTGTCCTTTCATATTGTCCTTGTTTGAGTATTTCAATCTCCACATATTCCTTCAAATGCTTCTGGAAGAAAAGAAAAGACCAAACAGTATCTTTTGCAAAACAACACTTTCAAATTGAACATCAATATCAACTAAGAATATAAAAATGATATATAAATGATATCAACTAAGAATATAAAAATGATATATAAATGATGTATGAATCACATTATCCTATTCCCCCCTTTGATTCATAAAATCATACTAAAAATCACACTAATATTGAAAAAAAAAATTTGAAAAATTATCAAATAATCAAAAAGGATATTTATCCATTAGTACTCCATCCAGACCCCCTTGTCCATCTTCATCCAGATCAGGAACAGTCAACAACGGCATCTGAGTGTTGTCTCCAGGCATCACAACACCAACCCATCTTAAAATCATAGCTTTCGCAAAGGTCAGTAACAAAGTACAAAAGCAAAACATCACACACAACGCTATCAGAGCTGCAACTAAAATCTGAACCATCACTGCTCCTATTGGGCCTAACTGATCTTGCAACCAAGACTTCGCTGACCATCCAGCTCCTTCAGATCTACCAAATGCATCCCTTATATTCTTCAACGCATCTATAACACTCGTGATATTATCGGAACTATCTGGGATCAAAGTATAACAATCATCCCCCGTCAGATTCATAGCCAAACATAAGCCACCTTGTTTTGCCAAAATATAGTCAAGAGCCATGTCATGTTTCAACAGCGTCAGTCTGTGACTTCTTTGAGTATTTGACAGAAGGTTAAACCCTCTTATTGTTTCATTCGCAAACCCCTGCAAAGTATGTGTAATATTATCAATATGATCTGCCAAAAATTTTACACCATACCATGGAAAAAGACCGAGTCCCCACTTCTCTCCCAGACTTATTCTCCAATGGTAGGCTTCAAGACTATGAAACGTAGCCATATCTCTTTTCACCCTATTTTCAACTCTAGTTTCAGATTGATCTGTGTTCGGTGCTACCCCTCTTTTAATAGTAAAAGCCTCATATGGAAGCTTCAACGTCGACATGTAACAACATCCTGTCCATCCATAGGGTAAGAATATATATGCTTTATCACCACAAACCCACCAAATATCTCTAAAATTCCCAATAGTTACATTGCCAGGCAAAAGTTGATCTTTCACCATCAAAGTCCTGCTCTTCTTACTACCTGGTACATAAAAAGTTACATTATATTTGTCATCTCTAATCTTATGTTCATGCTTATCCAAAGTCATCATATAATCATCACAATCTGATATTCCCATGAACATACCCTTTACATCATATGTTTTATTAGAACAAAAACAACTTTTAGCCCTCACGGCTTTCACCTCAAATGCTTCAGGGTTCGCTGTTACCTGACTTTCCTTACCATCCAACAAATTCACATAGGGTAATTCATTTAACCAAGAACACCTAAACCTAGGCTTAAACAAATGTTTTGACAACGACATTACTTTATCTGTCAATGCTCGTTGCTGATACAACAGCCATGACAACGCATACGACTGACACACACTTGATAGCGGTTGAGCGACCGTCTCTAAAATGGAACCCCACGTCTCTGGTGCTGGAATTCTCAACAGACATGGACCCTCAAGATTCCTCACTGATCTTACAGAATGAGTTAACTGCTGGAACCAAATATTTCTCCCTGCCCATTCATCTTTAATCTTCAAAATAGACTAATCAAATCCATATGCTTTCCATTTAGCTTCTCTTTTCCCTAACGAGCGATATTGATCAGATGTATCTTCTGATGTTATGTTGAACCCAAAGAACTCATCCTGTACCTCCATGATATTATCCTGTTCTATTTCAGATGAACCTATATTGTTCTCTACCACTATTTGCTGAGTCATTCCTGCTACATCCTTTACTTTCAGAAAAGTTGTTGTCGGTGTCGGTGTCATACTTCCTACATTTGTTATTGCCGTCGTACCATTAAATCCTTCCAAAGTTACCATTAAAGTAGTTGATTTAGTTGATGAATTGACACTCTTAATTACTTCTAGTGGGAAAGTTACCGATATACTCTATGTATTATTCATTGTTGGAGTGACTACTGTGATAAACTTATCCTGAACTCCTTTGGTGACCGTGGAGGCTACAACAGACCTCAACTCTTCCATTATAATCGTTACTTTACGAATTACATAGCCTTTTAACCAATAATTCTTAACCGGAACAAATTTTACTGCTTGCACTAGATAAGTACACATATATTCTCCCTGATCTTTCTCTGTAACATTACGCAAAATAAGTGAACAATCACTCATAACCCTCTTCCCCTCCATATTGTTGTACAAAATATACTTCCTTTGACTAGCGGGCACCGCTTCTACATCTGGTCCTGATAACAATACTTCTTCTCCATAATTATCTCTCCATGTGGGAGGAACGTCCCCTCCCCACTCCATCTCTCACAGCTACACGGAAGATGAGCTGTCTCACCCCTCCTAACCTTAATAACAGTCTTTTCTTCTAAAATTGGTGCTGGAGCTATTGGTTCCCTTGTAATCGAATGCGATATATTTATGGCTTTAATAACTGTCAATGTTGAAAGAGTTAAATTGCTTCCCACTGTTGTTATAACAGACTGAAGTGTTGATGTTATTGTTGTTACTTCATCCCTAGTTTTCGTAACGCTTTTGGTCTGACTTTTCTCCTAACTGGTCTAGGCCTACTTTGTCTAACTGAATCACTAGCTTCTCCTGTAACAGAGTTGCCCTTGGTGGTCTCTGCTGCTTCACATTCCACTGAAATATTCCCTGTTGCTTCTGGGACGTATTGGAAATCAATTTCCCCAAATCCCCTTTCCTTTCCATCCCCTGCATAGTCATCTCTGGCATCATCAGAAGTGTCACCATTATCAACGTTATCCCCAACATTGACAATCTCTCCCTCTTCCTGTTCTCCCCTATCTCCATCCTCTCTCTCTGCGTGTGGCACCTCTTCTGTAGGTGCTTTAACACAATGTGACAAATGATACCACGTAGGAGACCCCTTAACCTGGACAGCTGTTCCAGTACTACGAACCACTTCAAATGGTCCTTCACGACGTTCGTTATACCACTTCCTTCTGAATACCTTTACGAATACTTTGTCTCCCGGTTGTACTGTATTCCTCTTATCCTCCTCAAGCGCCTTCTGCACCTCTTCTTGTCTTTGCCTGTCAGAAACATATGTGGACAACTTTTTATGAAAATTGGCCATATATGTAACGTACGCTCTCATTTCATCTTCCAACAGAGCCAAGCTTGGACCCTTTCCGCTTGTTCGCAAACAAGGCGTAGGCATCCTTCTTCCTGTTACCAACTCATGGGGTGTCATATGTAGATCACGTAACTCACTTGAGCGACACACCATTAGTGCTAAAGGAAGCGCCGCTATCCAGTTTAGACCTGTATGTTGACACATTTTCACAATGCGATTTTTCAAGACACCGTTCATTCTTTCACACATCCCTTGACTTTGTGGGTGATAAACTGCTCCAAGACGTTGCTTAATTCCCAATTTTTGCAACATCAATTTAACTGATTTATCCACAAATTCCCTTCCATTGTCTGAGGATATTCGATCGGGTAATCCCCACCTGCTTATGACTTCTTTACACAAGAACTTGGCAACCGACTGAGCATCCTTACGCTTGGTTGGACAAGCTTCCGTCCATCGTGAAAATCTATCTACAACCACCAACATGTATCTTTTCCCATCAACTGGTTTTATCATATCAACAAAGTCAATAACCAACTCACGCATAGGACCCCTTGGTGTAGGAATGTAACCTGGATGAACAGTTATCCCTCTTCGAACATTATTTTTAAGACAGATAGTGCACCTTCCTATCATATAATCAATTTGTTCAAACAAATATGGAGCCCAAAAACCATATTCCTTTGTGATCTTTCTGTTAACCTCCCCCCTTGCAACATGAGCTAACCCATGTGCTTCCTGAATCATCAGACCTAAGAGGTCTAGAGGCGCTACTATCAACCCCTCATGGTTTCTCCACAGACCAGTAGCATCTTTGACCGCTCCTCGGTCTAGCCATAGCTGTTTGTCGATCATAGAAGCAGCTTCTTGCATCAAAATTACATCCCGAGCGTAATTTTGTCTTCCAAGTCCACTACATGAGTGACCAGAAAAACTTTTCCCAATTTATCCGCTCCTGCGACGGCTTTTGCAGCTTCATCAGCAGCTTTGTTCCCTTGTGTCACTCTTGACATATCTGTCTTGTGAGCTGTACACTTAGCTATCGCTATCTCTTTAGGCTTCATCATAGCATGCAACAGTTTCATTATTTGCGCATGATGTTGTATCGGAGAACCATCCGTTTTCTTAAACCCTCGACCTTTCCATACTGCCCCAAACAAATGACATACACTATGTGCATATGCTGAATCAGTGTATATGGTTACTCGCTTTCCTTCTGCTAACAAACATGCTTCTGTTAGCCCCATAAGTTCAGCAAGTTGTGCAGACGCAGGCTGTGGTATTACTTCAGCCTTTTCCACAACAAATCCCGTTCCTCTGCCTCTAACTACTGCATAACCAGCACATAATTTATCTCCCACCCGATAACAAGACCCATCAGTCCAATACTCCAGGTCTGCCTCACGTAATGGAAAGGCTTGTAAATCTGATCTAAGCCTCGAATATCTCTCTGCTTCCTGGACACAATCATGTGGCTCACCATCCTCTGAAGTTGGTAAACTCTCGGCTGGATTTACTGTATCACATCTCACTAGGGTGACATCTTCCTGCTCTAAGAGCCTATGATAGTCTCTGAGCCTAGGCATAGTCAATGTATATTTCCCATAGTTCAGAAGATTTCTGAGACTATGATGGGTAAGAATTGTTACTGGGTAGCCCATCGTGACCGATGATGCTTTGTCATACATTGAATATACTCCCACCATTGCTCTGTAGCACAGTGGTAACCCTAGTTCTACCTCTGAATAAGCAGTAGAGTAGTAGGAAATAGGCTGAGGATTCGTCCCCGTGCCTGTCGGTTGACAAAGAACCGCACACGCATATCTACCTCCAGTAGAAGTAGACACATATAGCAAAAAGTTCTTCGAGTAATCTGGCAGTGTAAGTGCAGGTGCCTCCTGCAACCTCTGTTTGATCGTTTCAAATGCCACATGGCCTTCCTGTGTCCAGGAAAGATTGCTATGGAGTTGACCACTCTCAGTACCCCTAACCATAGCTCTCAAAGGTGCCATCAAACTAGTATAATCCTCTACCCAAGCTGAGGAATAACCAGCAATACCCAGAAATGTCATCATCTCTCTGACCGTTCTAGGCTTCGGAGCCTTACGAATAGTTTCCACTTGCCTGTCCGAAATGTTTCTGTGGCCATGAGTT
Organism: Coregonus clupeaformis; assembly: GCF_020615455.1. Lineage (NCBI taxonomy): Eukaryota > Metazoa > Chordata > Actinopteri > Salmoniformes > Salmonidae > Coregonus > Coregonus clupeaformis. Next base: position 13,617,784 of record NC_059199.1, read on the forward strand.
ATGTTTTGACCTAAATATACAACTTTCTCCTGGCAATATTGCAGCTTTTTCTGTGAAACCTTATGCCCCTTTTCTGCCAATACCTGTAGTAATTTAATTGAGTCTCTATGACATGTTTCCTTATTTTGTGAGCAAACCATTATATCATCCACGTACTGAATGACAGTGCTCTGCAATATCTGATCTATCCCTACCAAATCCTCCTTCAGTACTTTATTGAAGATATGAGGAGAATGCCGGTACCCCTGTGGCATTCTACTGTACTCATAGAATTGTCCCTTATATGTGAACCCAAATAAATTCTGACTCTCTACACTAAGTGGAACACTGAAAAATGCTCCACATAAGTCTAGTACTGTAAAATGTGTCGCATCAGGAGGAACTTGGGCTAACAAGGTATGAGGGTCTGGCACTTCTGCTGGAAAGTCAGTCACTACCTCATTTACTGCTCTCAAATCATGAACCACACGATAAGTTCCATCTGGTTTTTCCACAGGCCACAAAGGCGTGTTACTCCGAGGGTTTTTTGTTGTCCTTAAAACCCCTGCTTTCGAAAGTCCTTCAATTTGTGGTTCAATCCCTTGGATTGCTTCATCTTTCAATGGATACTGATTTTTCCATGGAGGTCTGGCTCCTGGTCGAAGTTCAACTTTCACAGGTTGGGCTGATTTCACAAGTCCAATATCGGTACTATGTTGAGACCACAACCCTTCTGGAACTTGTTGCAACATCTCCTCTTTCATAGAGTCTGAATCCATCTTCATATTGCAAATAGATTCATGTGTCATTCCTACAGCCTGTGGCTCTCCTTGTCCTTGAGCCGAAATCATTATTTTAAGAAATCGTTGATCTTCACTTCTCCAGATCGCCAAATTCTCTTTCATTGGTCTGAAACTAAGTTTCTCTGCTTCTGTCATCATTTCTCCTATTTGCTTTTGCTCATAGCCTTCCGAAACCAACAAGGTAACATGTGGCACACTCTTCTCAATCTCAAATTCTTTATTCAGATAGTCGTCTGTGTTTATCTTCATAGCTGCTCCTTGTGGTCCTAAAATAATGCAACTTGAGCTAAGTTGAACATTCTTCGGTTGATGACTCAACCATTCCTCTGAGTGTGGTTGGGCAGCCTTCTTGAAATACTTGAGCGTACAATGGAATGGATATTCCGGAAGCTTCGCATCCGGCATATTTGCAACAATAAATCTTTCCCATATCTTAGCCTGCTTCATAAAATCTTCACTGAGATTTCCAATCCAGAATACTGAAGACGAATCCATCTCTGTCATCATCGACAATTGGTAAACCTTTTCCTTTGGCATTTCTATCAGACAGCCGTCTGGTGTACATCTTATTGTACAGTTCAACTTACACAATGCATCTCTTCCCAATAATGCAACAGGTGTATGTTCTGATACCAGTATGGGTATTGTAATTTTCTGATCTTTATAGCAGAGCTCAATTGGTTCCGTAAGAGGAATCAGCTGTTTTACTCCCTCAAATCCGATTGTCCTAATGAGTTGATTGGACATAGGGAGATGTGTAGCATCTTCAGGCCAAACACAGGTGAACGCAGCTCCGCTATCCGCCATCACTTCCAATGGTCGGTTGTTTATTTTCATCTCAATTGTTGGGTCTTTTTCCGGTCCTGATGCTACCAGCTGACACCCCCCTTTTGGATCATCTAGGCACCTCTAGAATCCTTGCTCCGGACCCCTGTAGGGGTTCACCGGTCCTCCAGATGATCTTGACTGGCCCCTGTATCTTCCTCTGAAATTCCCTCTGATTTTTCCTCCTGACCAATTGCAGTCCCGGACATAGTGACCACCCTGTCCACAATTATAACACACATCTTGAGATTGCTGGAAGTGTGGCTGAAACCTTCCTCTTCCTTCGAAGCCTTCTCGTCCTCTTCCTCTCCAATTCTGTGTCTGTCCAGAAATTGGCTGTGGACATGAAACAACTGGTGCCGCCATTGTTGGCTGGTACAATTGCGGTTGGACCTGTTCTGGTTGAAGCTGTGGCAGTGATTGTTGATTTGGTGCACACTGATTCTGCATAACCAAAGCTTGTTTCTTATCCTTTTTATTCTCCCCCAGTTGTATTTGATTGAGTTTTCTGAGAGTTTCTTCGTCCTGTTCTTTCTGATTGTGTTCCTTTTTCCTGTACAGATCCACTTGATGGGCTATATGATCGGTATAGACGCCTTTTGTCATGCTTCCAAGTCCAACCACTTCTGCAAGTTTGATTCTTACTGGTGAGGGCAGTCCCATTTGCAGTTTAGCTCTCAAAATTGACTGCTCAATTTGACTCACATCTGGATCATTTCCAGTAATATTTCTCCACACTTGATGAACTCTTGACACATAGGCTCTCGGATTTTCTTGTTGTCCTAGTGGGTCAATCAGAATATTATCAGGATGCACATTTGTTGGAAATGTATCTTTCAATGCTCCCCACAGACGATTCCTACTTGCAGCCAACAATTCAGGATCGTTCACTGAAGTCCCTACATATCTAATGAGTCCAGCTCTCTGAAAGACTTCTTCCATATCTGGAATCCCAATGAGATTAGCCAACAGTCTCTTAACGTCTCCTATGGCTGACTGTGTTCCCACCGTAATTTCTTCCAATTTCGAAATCCAAGGATAGGCCCCATTTTGAAGAATAGGCAGCTTCTCAAGTATATTTGACATATCGGTATTTTGCAACGGCTTATATTCAAAGTTTTGACCTCGAATGATAACTGGTAGCATTTTGCTCGTGGTCTCTTTCCTTGGCCTTAATGCATATTTTGTCTCACCTTTTTTGGATTCTTTTTTCAGCTGTTTCTCCTTCTGTATCCTCAGCGTCTGGAGTTCTTCCTCTAGCTCTCTTACCTCTCCTAAAGTCCTCGCGTTCTCCAGTTCTGATAAGCATCGGTCTATATCTCCTTCTATTTCTTCTGTGCCAGTCTTTGCAGGATAAACTCCTTTCGAATACACAGCACCTTTAGTCTCCTCTTTATCACTTTCTTCATCTTTGCTTTCATCAGAACTCGAATATATTGTATCCTTCTTCTTCAAACCTTCCTCAGCACTGTAATATCTTGTATCCTTCTTCTTCAAACCTTCCTCAGCCCTGGAATATCTTGTATCCTTCTTCTTCCAACCTTCCTCACCCCTTCTCTCCGTTCTGGCCAACCTCTGTTTGATCACAGGATCATATCCACCCATGATCCCCTCTAAATCACTCTGATCATCATCGTCCTCATCCAGTTTCATCCTACTTAACCTCATTCCACCCTTAGTTTCCAGACTTCTCGTTTTCTTTTTACTTTTGGAGCTTGGATGCATTTTTATGGTCGTTTCTGCTTGTCCTCTCTCTATTATTCGTTCATCTTCATCTCTGATGCAATAATCACCCTGCTGGAGGATCACTGGAAGCTGAGGATAAGCATCCCTAAGCTCTACTTCCTTCTCATAAGGTGGGGGTCTTTTCGCTGAATCCGTATGTGAGAAAGGTATACTGACTTCTACCCTTAGTTTCTCTGTCGACTTCTCTTCCTTTAGCCTTTTCTCCATACCTTTGCCTCTCTTATCGTTGGTATCTTTCATCAGTTTTTGTCCTTCATCTTCAAACAGCTTAAGAACACCCAGCTCCCTTTGTCTCTTTTCTTTACGTCGTTCCTTTTGGTTTCCCTTCTTCTGATCTGCCTTGTAAATTGACAGAAGCACTTTCATGATGTTGATGACGTCAGGGTTAAGAGTCCCTTCCACTGGCCATGGTTGTTCAATGTCAGGCCAACGTTTGTTCCATTTGCCGGATAACCTCGCAATACCCTTAACTAAAGGATTACTATGTTCAACTATATCAACCGGTGTAATGACTTTCATAGCCTTGCTGTCCTTTCTCCCCATTGTAACTACTCTTTTATATTCCTTTATTGTGAAATATTTTATTTTAGCCTATATAGCCTATGGCTTCCCCCCTTTAATTTTTTTTATTTAAACAATAAAAATATGAATATTAAAAAATTCAATTAAATTTTTTATTCAAAAATGATTTCTAATTAAAATAAAAAATCAATTAAAAAATCAATCAAAAATTATTTAAAAATTATGAATAATTAAAACCAATCTTTTACCAATTTATCAATTAGTGGTAGACAACCCTGGTCCTGGAGTACCCTGGAAGACCAGGTGTGTTGAATTAAGGCAATAACTTAACTGATCAATTAGCTAAGTAGCTCAGGGTTTGGGGTTCAATAATGGGGATAGGGGAAAGAGAACCAAGGGGATATTTTGTGAACAGTATGATGTAGATTGGGAGAGATTGTGTGAATGGGTTACAGAGGCTGGACGGGTTTGGGTGGTGTTGTGGGGCGAGGAATCAAATCAAAATCTAATCAAATTGATTGGGGAGGGAAGTCGTGTCAAGTGCTCTTTTTCACTTTCTTAGAGTAACAGGACTAATGAAGAGAGTTAAATGTTGGTTGGCTGTGACTGGCCTCACACTCCAGTACAGTAGGTGGTGGTGTAAACACCTTAAAAATTGGATGAGATCCGTCAACCCAATCCCAAAGAACAAGAAGAAGAAGAAGAGAACCAAGGGTTAGCGGAAAGCCTGTGGCAGGTAGAGGCCAGAAGGCCAAACCCTTCATACAAAGAGGCATGGCACAATAATGTATGGCAAGTTGTGATGCCTTGAGGAAGCTTTTGTCTTCCTTTTACACTCAACAATGTTTATGTGTTTATGCATATGCATGAAAGGCTTGTTGTGGTATTCATTTAATTACCTGATACTCGTCTGTCCACCAAGATCCCACATCTGGAACTTCAGGTTCATGTAGGTTACCGTCTCCACGTTGAAGTCGATTGCTGTACAACACAATGACAGAGATTAAACACCTTGAACTATGAGCACGTCAAAGAAAGTTATGCCCTTTAACCATCCACTCTATTAATGACATGGAAATACCATTTGTTATTGTGGAGCAACAATCAATTCTCCCTGTATGCATCTGGAACTAGGCAACATAATGTGCGTGAACCACCTTTCCAAGTAGAAAGAAATGAAAAACAAAAGCGTTACATACTGGGAATGGTTGTGGCCACCTCTCCAACCTGCAGGTGGTACAGGAGGATGGCAGTTATACCAGCTCCAATATACAGCAGTAGAAGTTCAAGTAATGTTACTGTAGTGATTGAGGGAGTGAAGTTGGACCAGGGCTGCTTGCCCTGGACCAGTGTAGGGTAAGCACACTTACCAATAGCTATATCACCAGTATCTTTGTGTAGACCTATCCTGTTTTTTCTGTGCCATAAAGGTCCAGCCCTCTTGGTAGATGTCAAGCAAGCATACAGGGATGCTACTCAGGGTTACTACTGTACAGTATGTGTCTCTGACATTCATCCAGTGTCTCATTCCTGCCTTTGAACAATAAATAGCTAGCTGAGTTAGCACACAAATTAGCTAACATTGTAGCTGGCATTAAAAAGATATGGCATATAGAACAAACCGGATGGACATCATGAAAATGATTGGAGAGGTTGAGAGTAGAAGTTGAGGAGCAAAAACAAATAAAATATAATTATTGTAAAATTGACTGTGTCCATAAAATGTAGATAGTGGGTATAAGCTAGAAGTAGAGGCCTAAGCATTGTTGTTCACTAATTTACCCCAAGTAGGGAAAGGATGGCGGGGTTGAAAAGTAGTAAAGGATGGCGCAGTGGTCTAAGGCACTGCATCGCAGTGCTAACTGTGCCACTAGAGATCCTGGTTCGAATCCAGGCTCTGTCGCAGCCGGCCGCGACCGGGAGACTCATGGGCGGCGCACAATTGGCCCAGCGTCGTCTAGGGTAGGGGAGGGAATGGCCGGCAGGGATGTAGCTCAGTTGATAGAGCATGGTGTTTGCAACGCCAGGGTTGTGGGTTCGATTCCCATGGGGGGCCAGTATAAAAAAAATATGTAATCACTAACTGTAAGTCGCTCTGGATAAGAGCGTCTGCTAAATGACTAAAATGTAAATGTGAGTATATATATAAAAAACATGGGGGATTGGAAGTGATGCAGACAATTACATTGATGGAAGTTACAATCTATCTGCAATATACAGCGGGTTTAGGGTCATTAAATATTGTGTGGGTGGGTGGCGGGCAGGTTGAATAAAGATAAAACAATACCTTAAAAATCCAGAAATGTATAATTCTTGTGCAATTTAAATCTATAGGCTACATTGAGTTTTTTTCATTCATTTTTTAAAGCATCTGGCATCAGTACATAAGCCTAAGCTTTAAGGCCTAACTGTACACGCGCCAAGTGCTTTTGGGAACGGGCTGAAAAGTTAATGTCGATCCACAGAGGCAAAAAGGCAAATGTCGAAGTTGAATTCAATAAGAGAAAAGCTGCTAAATGGAGAGTTTAAAATAAAGAGAAGGGAGGGCCAGAAAAGTGATGTTTGGGAAAGATTTGGTGAAGGGGTAAAAGAGGATGATAGCAGTACCGGCTATGTTATGCGTGATGATTGTGAGGCGATATACACATTTGTCACAAGATGGGGACTTCAAATAGGCCTTTGGCACTTCAAGGGAACTGTAGCCTACTGTTCAGATGGGTTAAATGGAACCCTTTCTGCAGAGGGTTCTACATGGAACCCAAAATGGTTGTACCCGGAACCAGATGAGAAAAAATAAGAAACCCGCACACTGCTCTTGTCAGTATCACTGCTCTTACTCGGGGGGCTCTGAGGTACCGGAACACATTGAGAAAAAAAGTGTCAAACACAACGTGGCAGCACAGCAGACAGAGTAAACAGCCAAGTAGCCTACTGTCTATAGTGGTGAAACAGACAGCTCTCTACAAGCTGATGATTAATTCAAAGCATTTTAGACGTCACTGCAGTATGCCCACATACTTGAGTATAGCTGCGGGGCTTACACAAGTCCGAATTTCTAATAGCCTAATTTTCTAGACATCAATGTACAGCAACATTTTTAGACGACACTGCAGAACACTCACTATTTGCATATGCACACATACTCAACTGTTGGGCTTATGTGGGGATCTAGATGTGATGACTAGCTTAGAAAGAATGCATTAATGATTAAACATAAAAGGTTTGTACTGTACTGATATAAATTGTTTCACATAACAAGCTGTGATTCATGTGAGGAACGTTAGGGGGTAGGATGAGATAAGAACTTGTATTTCTCACAGACACATACACACTGCCTCTTTGTTAAACCATCATACTCAAGGACATGTGTACTGCAAAAGTGCTGACTTTCTGGATAAGTTGCAAAACAACTAGACACCTGGCAACAGTGTGCAACAGTGGAGCGCCAAGAGGCTGGGACCAGCCTGTGCGCCAACGATTGGCTGAGTAAGTCTAAACCACGCTCAGTCTCTACTCTGATTGGCCAGCAGGGAGCGGGAACTATCTCTGTCAGAGTATTTTAAGAAGAACTCAGAACAATGGCTTAGTTCTCTGAGTGCCCTGCGTGGTATTTCAGTGGACCCGTATATACGACCATCATATTTACCATTGAAGTGGTTTGCATGAATTAAAATACTAGTCTATTTTAGAAGACGTGTATTGACCTCTTTTGTTCCTATACCAGATTTGAATTGACACAACTTAACAATTGGTGACCACCGACTGTGATCTGGTAGAAGGGACTTCGCTGGGTATTGTCCGGCCCATTGGACATCTCTGTCATTGGACGGTGTGTTTCACAAAGAGTCCGGACTACTAAAAACAGGTAAGCAGACACCTATTGTTATATAACTAAAGTTCTGCACATTGGCTTTATCCAAATTAATTTTGTGAAACACCTGTCTGATGTAAGTGAACTAAATTATGAATTATTATGAGTAAATAAGAAATATTGTCGCTATTGTGATATGCAAATGTATGGTAAATGTGAGTGTTAAAACCATGGTATTATAGAGTATTGTTCACCGGCACGTACCAGAGGACTAGGTACGGCTAGGATCGGGGAATAATACTGAAATCCCCAGGCTAATCACTTTTATTATTTTATGTTGCCTTTTTTAATGTTTGCAAAAATTAAGTATGTTTTGTACTGTTACTTTTTACAAAAGTACTGAAACAGTCTCATTAGTATTGGGCTAGACTATGATCTGGAAATGTCTACTACCCTTTAAAACAAGTTGTTGATGAATGAAATTAGCACCGTTTCTCGTAGTTTCTTGCTACTGTCTGGTGAGGAAGTGGGCAATATGGAATACATTGGAGTTGGAAGGGAGAATGAATGACTAATCAGAACTTGGATAACATCAGGGAATAAGCAGGTAAATGTATCAGCCTAACAATGACAAAAGAAACGGTGCAGAGTTGTAGCCTTAAGATAACATTCGATATTTGCATGTTATGTACTGGACAGAGGGCTAGCCAGCTGTTCTCAAAACATTGGATTACTAACTTGAGCGATGACATCTCAGTTTGCTGCACGTTTTCACATGGACGTACACTACATGACCAAAAGTATGTGGACACTCGTCGAACATCTCATTCAAAAATCATGAAGTTGGTCCCCCCTTTGCAACTATAACAGCCTTCAATCTCCTGGGAAGGCTTTCCACTATATGTTGGAACATTGCTGCGGGGACTTGCTTCCATTCAGCTACAATAGCATTAGTGAGGTCGGGCACTGATGTTGGGCGTTTAGGCCTGGTTCGCAGTCGGCGTTCCAATTCATCCCAAAGGTGTTCGATGTGATTGAGGTCAGGGCTCTCTGCAGGCCAGTCAAGCTCTTCCACACCGATCTCGACAAACCATTTCTAAATGGACCATGCTTTGTGCCCAGATTCGTCCGTCGGACTGCCAGATGGTGAACCGTTTCCTACCAGGTGGTGAAGGTAGGAAACAACATCTCCACTTCACTGATCCTCAACACTGGGGCCCCACAAGGGTGCGTGCTCAGCCCCCTCCTGTACTCCCTGTTCACCCATGACTGCGTGGCCAAGCATGCCTCCAACTCAATCATCAAGTTTGCAGACGACACTATAGTAGTAGGCTTGATTACCAACAATGACAAGACCGCCTACAGGGAGGAGGTGAGGGCTCTGGGAGTGTTGTGCCAGGAAAATAACCTCTCACTCAACGTCAACAAAACAAAGGAGATGATCATGGACTTCAGGAAACAGCAGAGGGTGCACCCCCCTATCCACATCGACGGGACCACAGTGGAGAAGGTGGAAAGCTTCAAGTTCCTTGGCGTATACATCACTGACAAACTGAAATGGTCCACCCACGCAGACAGTGTGGTGAAGAAGGCGCAACATAGCCTCTTCAACCTCAGGAGGCTGAAGAAATTTGGCTTGGCACCTAAAGCCCTCACAAACTTTTACAGATGCACAATTGAGAGCATCCTGTCAGGCTGTATCACCGCCTGGAACGGCAACTGCATCGCCTGCAACCGCAGGGCTCTCCAGAGGGTGGTGCGGTCTGCCGAACGCATTACCGGGGGCAAACTACCTGCCCTCCAAGACACATCAACCACCCGAGCCACTGCCTGTTCACAACCACTATCATCCAGAAGGCGAGGTCAGTACAGGTACATCAAAGCTGGGACCGAGAGAATGAAAAACAGCTTCTATCCCATCAGACTGTTAAATAGCCATCAATAGCACATTAGAGGCTGCTGCTGCCTATTGAAATCACTGGCTACTTTAAGAAATGGAACACTAGTCACTTTAATAATGTTTACATATCTTGCACTACTCATCTCATATGTACAGTGGGGGAAAAAAGTATTCAGTCAGCCACCAATTGTGCAAGTTCTCCCACTTAAAAAGATGAGAGAGGCCTATAATTTTCATCATAGGTACACGTCAACTATGACAGACAAAGAGAAAAAAAATCCAGAAAATCACATTGTAGGATTTTTTATGAATTTATTTGCAAATTATGGTGGAAAATAAGTATTTGGTCACCTACAAACAAGCAAGATTTCTGGCTCTCACAGACCTGTAACTTCTTCTTTAAGAGGCTCCTCTGTCCTCCACTCGTTACCTTTATTAATGGCACCTGTTTGAACTTGTTATCAGTATAAAAGACACCTGTCCACAACCTCAAACAGTCACACTCCAAACTCCACTATGGCCAAGACCAAAGAGCTGTCAAAGGACACCAGAAACAAAATTGTAGACCTGCACCAGGCTGGGAAGACTGAATCTGCAATAGGTAAGCAGCTTGGTTTGAAGAAATCAACTGTGGGAGCAATTATTAGGAAATGGAAGACATACAAGACCACTGATAATCTCCCTCGATCTGGGGCTCCACGCAAGATCTCACCGCGTGGGGTCAAAATGATCACAAGAACGGTGAGCAAAAATCCCAGAACCACACGGGGGGACCTAGTGAATGACCTGCAGAGAGCTGGGACCAAGGTAACAAAGCCTACCATCAGTAACACACTACGCCGCCAGGGACTCAAATCCTGCAGTGCCAGACGTGTCCCCCTGCTTAAGCCAGTACATGTCCAGGCCCGTCTGAAGTTTGCTAGAGTGCATTTGGATGATCCAGAAGAGGATTGGGAGAATGTCATATGGTCAGATGAAACCAAAATATAACTTTTTGGTAAAAACTCAACTCGTCTTGTTTGGAGGACAAAGAATGCTGAGTTGCATCCAAAGAACACCATACCTACTGTGAAGCATGGGGGTGGAAACATCATGCTTTGGGGCTGTTTTTCTGCAAAGGGACCAGGACGACTGATCTGTGTAAAGGAAAGAATGAATGGGGCCATGTATCGTGAGATTTTGAGTGAAAACCTCCTTCCATCAGCAAGGGCATTGAAGATGAAACGTGGCTGGGTCTTTCAGCATGACAATGATCCCAAACACACCACCCGGGCAACGAAGGAGTGGCTTCGTAAGAAGCATTTCAAGGTCCTGGAGTGGCCTAGCCAGTCTCCAGATCTCAACCCCATAGAACATCTTTGGAGGGAGTTGAAAGTCCGTGTTGCCCAGCGACAGCCCCAAAATATCACTGCTCTAGAGGAGATCTGCATGGAGGAATGGGCCAAAATACCAGCAACAGTGTATGAAAACCTTGTGAAGACTTACAGAAAACGTTTGACCTGTGTCATTGCCAACAAAGGGTATATAACAAAGTATTGAGAAACTTTTGTTATTGACCAAATACTTATTTTCCACCATAATTTGCAAATAAATTCATTAAAAATCCTACAATGTGATTTTCTGGAGAAAAAAAATCTCATTTGGTCTGTCATAGTTGACGTGTACCTATGATGAAAATTACAGGCCTCTCTCATCTTTTTAAGTGGGAGAACTTGCACAATTGGTGGCTGACTAAATACTTTTTTCCCCCACTGTATATACTGTATTCTATTCTATAATATTCTACTGTATCTTAGTCCATGCCGCTCTGTCATTGCTTGTCCATATATGTATACATTCTTAAATTCCATTCCTTACTAGTTTTGTGTGTATTGGGTATATGTTGTGAAATTGTTAGACATTAATTGTTAGATATTACTGCACTGTCGGAGCTAGAACACAAGCATTTCGCTACACCCGCTATAACATTTGCTAAACACGTGGATGTGACAAATAACATTTGATTTTGATTTGATTTGATTTGATTCATCACTCCAGAGAACACGTTTGCACTGCTCCAGAGTCCAATGGCAGCAAGCTTTACACCACACCAGCCAACGCTTGGCATTGCGCCTGGTGATCTTAGACTTGTGTGCGGCTGCTCGGCCATGGAAACCCATTTCATGATGCTCCTGATGAATAGTTATTGTGCTGACGTTGCTTCCAGAGGCAGTTTGGAACACGGTAGTGAGGACAGACAATTTTTTACGCGCTTCAGCACTCAGGGGTCCCGTTCTGTGAGCTTGTGTGGCCTACCAGTTCGCGGCTGAGCCGTTGTTGCTCCTAGACGTTTCCACTTCACAATAACAGCATGTACAGTTGACCTGGGCAGTTCTAGCAGGGCAGACATTTGACAAACTTACTTTTTGGAAAGGTGTCATCCTATGACGGTGCCACGTTGAAAGTCACTGAACTCTTCAGTAAGGCCATGGAGATTGCATGGCTGTGTGCTCAATTTTATACACCTGTCAGCAACGGGCGTGGCTGAAATACCTGAATCCACTGATTTGAAGGGGTGTCCACATACTTTTGTATATATAGTGTATATACACTGAACAAAAATATAAACGCAACATGTAAAGTGTTAGTCCCATGTTTCATGTGCTGAAATAACAAATCCCCGAAATGTTCCTTATGCACAAAAAGCTTATTTCTCTCAAATTTTGTGCACAATTTTGTTTACATCCCTGTTAGTGAGCATTTCTCCTTTGCCAAGATAATCCATCCAACTGAAAGGTGTGACATATCAAAAAGCTGATTAAACAGGATGATCATTACACAGGTGCACCTTGTGATGGGGACAATAAAAGGCCACTCTAAAATGTGCAGTTTTGACACACAACACAATGCCACAGATGTCTCAAGTTTTGAGAGAGTGTCTGCAGGAATGTCCACCAGAGCTGTTGTTGCCAGAGAATTGAATGTTCCTTTCTCTACCATAAGCCACCTCCAAAGTCATTGTAGAGAATTTGGCAGTACGTCCAACCGGCCTCACAACTGCAGACCACGTGTATGGTGTTGTGGGGGTGAGCAGTTTGCTGATGTCAACGTTGTGAACAGAGTGCCCCATGGTGGCGGTGGGATTATGTTACGGGCAGGCATACGCTACGGACAACAAACACAATTGCATTATATCACGCAGCATGAGGCAAATGGTGGTCAAACCAGATAGACTGGTTTTCTGAAACACAGCCCTACCTTTTTCTTAAGGAATATGTGGCCAACAGATGCATATCTGTATTCCCAGTCATGTGAAATCCATAGATTAGTGCCTAATGAAATGATTTCCATTGATTGATTTCCTTATATGAACTGTATCTCAGTAAAATCATTGACATTTTTGCATGTTGCGTTTATATTTTTGTTCAGTATACTTCAGAGGATAGATTGTCCACACAATAAAAATTTAAAAGATGAACTATAATCTTTGCATTGAGCTCTATAATTGCATTGTTTGACATCAGAGGGAGTCTGTGTAGAGCTATTAGTCAGTCAGTCATTCAATTAGTCAGCTAACCACTAGGACACTTTTATGATATCAATGACATTAGACTTTGATTGTATTGTTCACAGTATACAGAAACTGAATGGATTCTGAATAAACAGCAGAATGCATATAAAACACACAGAGCAAAATATGGACTACACAATGCAGGACAAGGACAAACATGATACAACCGTTTCTTCTTAATTTGAGTCACTGTAAGCATCCCAAATTAGTTTAACTTATTTGTCCACTATGGGGTGGCAATGTTTTACGATGATTTTCACGAAGGTCCATGTCTGTGGGTCATATTCTGGTATGATAAACACTTATGGGAGGTACCTAAATTATTATTAATATTATTTCACTCACATGCACTGCTGGAGCTTAAGTATTTCACTGTACCCTGCAACTGCATCTGGGAGGGGGTCAAAGGTCATACCTGTATGCATTTTGGTGTGTATTGAGACAGAATGGGCAGTATTGGGATGTGCTCTATTATCACATGGTATCCTAGATGATAACTACACCAACTGTAGATTTAGTGTAAAATCAGTCACATCAGCCTATTTTCAAGTAAGCCGCCATTCATTTCAATGTGGAGGAACTTAACTGATTTTTCAATGGTGTAATAAGACCAACAAAGGCTGAAAATGTGTGTTACGGTGAGGAAAATGCTAAAAGATGGACCAGAGATGTGAGTTTTATGTGTTTAGCTAAATATTACCAGATAGTCTGCTAAATTACTAAAATGTAAATGTAATAATGGTAAAAATATGACAAAACACTGAAAATAAAGTCTGAGGTAAAGATGGTCGTAGGAGATCTTTACGTTTTCTTCTATGAGATAATATCAGTCAGTTAACATGACCTTTATTAATTATGAAGCATTTATGTGCTTTATTTCAATACATAAATGCTTCAAAATTCACAAAATGTGAGGTTAGCTGATGTAGATTATCTCATAGAACAAATGGTATAACATTTCCTAAGCCTGTATTTACCAAATAAGTTATTTTTGGCGATGATCAAAAAGCCCTAAAAAAACGCCGTTCATAATGCCATAGGCTGTCGAACGAACCATGGCGGAGTTAGTGCCCCTTGACTTTTTCATAATTTTGATATGTTACAGCCAGAGTGACATTTTTACAAATGAATAAAAAATGAAAAGCTGAAATGTCTTGAATCAATAAGTATTCAACCTTTTTGTTATGGCAAGCCTAAATAGGTTCAGGAGTAAAAATTTGCTTAACGAGTCACATAAGTTGTGCAATAATAGTGTTCAACATGATTTTTGAATGACTACCTTATCTCTGTACCCAACACATACGATTATCTGTAAGGTCCCTCAGTCGAGCAGTGAATCTCAAACACAGATTCAACCATAACAAATAGATTTTCCAATGCCTCGCAAAGAAGGGCAGCTATTGGTAGATGTTTTGTTTTTGTTTTTTTAAGCAGACATTGAATATCCCTTTGAGCATGGTGAAAATATTAATTACACTTTGGACAGTATCAATAGACCCAGTCACTACAAAGATACAGGTGTCCTTCCTAACCCAGTTGCCGCAGGGGAAGGAAACCGCCCAAGGATTTCACCATGAGGCCAATGGTGACTTTAAAACAGTTTCAGAGTTTAATGGCTGTGATAGGAGAAAACTGAGAATGGATTAACAACATCGTAGTTACTCCCAGGAGCGCAACTTTCACTGGGGACATTCTGAAATTGCATTTTTGTCCCCCCAGTTTTATAATTGGAATGTGATACAAAACGAGGCAACGGTGGGCTTTAGGGCAGGCTGTTTGGAATGTAAAAAATGAAAAAATAATTATAATAATTATGTCCCCCCATCTTCTGAAACCAAAGTTGCGCCCCTGGTATCTCCACATTACTAACCTAAATGACAGAGTGAAAAGAAGGAATCCTGTACAGAAGAAATAAAAATAAAAAACATGTATCCTGTT
Source organism: Coregonus clupeaformis (assembly GCF_020615455.1). Classification (NCBI taxonomy): domain Eukaryota; kingdom Metazoa; phylum Chordata; class Actinopteri; order Salmoniformes; family Salmonidae; genus Coregonus; species Coregonus clupeaformis. Next base: position 13,632,858 of record NC_059199.1, read on the forward strand.
TACAATAAGGCACTAATGTAAAACTGAAAACAATGTGGCAAAGAAATGAACTCCATGTGCTGAATACAAAGCGTTAGGTTGGGGCAAATCCAACACAACACATCACTAAGCACCACTCTTCATATTTTCAAGCATGGTGGTGACTGCATCATGTTATGGATATGCTTGTCATCGGCAAGGACTAAGACGTTTTTTTTGGATAAAAAGAAACATAATAGAGCTAAGCTCATGCAAAATCCTAGAGGAAAACCTGGTTCAGTCTGCTTTCCAACAGACACTGAGAGACAAATTCACCTTTCAGCAGCACAATAACCTAAAACACAAAACCAAATATACACTGGAGTCGCTTACCAAGATGACATTGAATGTTCCTGAGTGGCCTAGTTACAGTTTTGACTTAAATTGACTTGCAAATCTATGGCAAGACTTGAAAAGGGCTGTCTAGCAATGATCAACAACCAACTTGATAGAGCTTCAAGAATTTACAAAATAATAATGTGCAACTATTGTACAATCCAGGTGTGCAAAGCTCTTAGAGACTTACCTAGAAAGACTCACAGCTGCAATCGCTGCCAAAGTAAATTCTAGCATGTATTGACTCAGGGGTGTGAATAATTATGTAAATGAGATATTTCTGTATTTCATTTTCAATTAATTTGCTAAAATATCCAAAAACATATTTTCACTGTCATTATGGGGTATTGTGTGTAGATAATTTTTTTTATATTTAATCCATTTTGAATTCAGGGTGTAACACAACAACATGTGGAATAAGTAAAGGGGTATGAATACTCTCTGAAGGCACTGTATGTCCTTGAACCGATTATTTTTAAATCCACAGAAGAAATTATAAGCATAATTTAGTTGCTAATGGTAGCCTGCAGTACCCCAGTCGGCCTTCAAAGTTATTCAATGAGAAGGGGCAGCACTGAACTAGCCTACAACATCACTTCCTGGAATAGCTCACACTGACCATGTTATGTCTCTGTGAGACATTTACATTACATTTTAGTCATTTAGCAGACGCTCTTATCCAGAGACTGAACTAAGAGACTGAAACAAAGATTACCTTCTGACCATAGTTAAGTGTTTTAACATTTGTGAAGTTGGTTATAACCACACTTGATTACTTTAAGTGTAGTGCAGACAATGGCATGTGGTTAGTGTTATATCTGCTTGTAGGGTGTGGCTAGCCCTGAGGGGAGTGTGGAGGTGGGCCAATTTTATTATAAAAGGAAGGAGTACGATGCTATACTATTGTTCATTGTTTTTCTTTTGGATGCTGAATATCTGACAGACCTGTGAGTATTCTGAGGTCATTTTCTTTACAAGTTGTGGAGTTAGTATATTTATAACTAACCCAAGATAGTTTATCTGTGTCGTTTACAGTGGGAGCAAGAAGTGAACATTTTTATCTTGTATTGTACTGTTGATTGTAATTTAAGTATACATACTTTTGTTCCTTGGACACTAAATAAAAATTGCTTGATTATTTTAGTATGACGAAAGAAAAACCTTAACAGAGCTGCATGAGGAGCTATATGCACAGCTGATGTGTTCGCTAAAGTTACGTTTTTTGTTTTATTTCTTGTATGCTTTTTATGATTTCTTATATAAAATTGATAAAAGGTTTAAGAAGAATACGTTTGCCAGAAATGTATATGGTTTACTTTTTGATCTTAGAGGTAAGCAATAGGAATGGAAGTAATTGAAGACTTCGAAATCCTACTGAAAGGTGTCGGCGAGGTAAGATGTATACTGTTAATTTGTTGAAGTGAGTTAAACCATGATGGGATCTGGTAAACGTACAGGACATACTTTCAGTCTAGGTCAAATCTGTATTAGGGATGTACGGGCTTAAACTATGGTGTTACAGTGGAATATGTGTCCAAGCTGAAGTGAGGCTTGGTGGAATGAGAAACATTTTGTAGATGTTACTAGGTCAAAATGTTAGACTGGAGCAATAATGATAAAGCATAACTGCTGATTGTGACCTTAAGTTTCTAAGAATAGTTACAACTGTTAATTTGGCTAAAGGGATGGATTTGAGTTGATTATGGATTATGATTAACATAATCGTTGAGCCAATATATTACATGTGACTGCTTGCTGACACGTGTTCACATTACAGTATTTCCTTGGTGGGTTACTGATTGACGTTGTAATTTTGAGTTTGAACACTGAATGTGTAGGAGCTTTGGAATGATAGTGGTGCTAAAACCTGGACAATCTGAAGCTTTGCAGCATTGGTGGAGAGAGGCAATTTTCTTCCCTTTTTAGTTAGGCTGAGGGTCACCCTTTAAGTAGAAGAGACTCAGTACAGCAAAAGGAACAATACACAAGTGAAGACTTTTGACAGACTCACCACCAACACTGGCAATGATTCTACAGCGAGTTGAATTAGCCTTATAAAAGGTTCCTATACTGGAGCCTGGTCTTTTTGTTTTTCAGAATTTGGCTCTGTGATAAACCAAGACCGCTGGTGAGTGTGAGCTCTGATCATATACTTGCTCTTTGTAGTCTGAACCTTGTTGCATTAAGAAATGCCTAAATGGGATGTTACTTTTTTGAATAATATCTTCTGTGTGATTTAAGGAGAAGTAAAATGAGGCCTTAAGTGTCGAGGAAGTTTTTTGATGATATGCCAATTAGCAGACGCTTTTATCCAAAGGGTCTTACAGTCATGCGTGCATACATTTTAAGTGTAGGTGGACACGGGATTCAAAACCACTTTCCTACCAACTGAGCTACAGACAACTGGAGGGTTATAGTGAAAGCAGAGAAAAGAGTTAGTGCATATTAATGTCGTTTTAGGAAACTGTCAGTTAGGGTTCAGATTACAGAAAACCACAAATGAGCGTCATGGCCTAAACAGGAAGACCTAAAAGGAAATGAACCAACAATATTTGACTGAAGCTCATTTCCTGCAATCTTATGTATTTTTACATGGCTTAGGCCAATGACCAGGGTGGGGGAAAGAAACACAGGTCTGGTGTATTCAGAATGCTTTGAACATTAAATGAACACAAAGAAATTGACGACTTTGTTACTTTGACATTTTGGGAGGATGAAATGTATTTTTTAGGTGGTTTGACACTTTATTCAGACAGTAATGACATTAGATGGGGAGACAGGCAAATGGGAGAAACAGTGGGAAGGTCAGTGGGAATGCTCTGCACAGGAAATACTAATATTAATGGTTAATGGCAGTGGGTAACAAAAATCCTAGATTGCGGTCTCCTTGTCCATAGACTGCTTTTAAAGGTAAGGACACAAACATTTAGTATTTTTGGTGAACTCTCTCTTTAAAATAGGTCTGGAAGAAAATCCTGCTTGCTCTCCAGGAGGGTTGACCACCCCGGATCTGTTTCAGTGTTGGGAGAAATTAATTGCTATAACAAGAACATTTTCAATCACCCAACCTTCAAAAATGAATGTCAATATTCATATACCTACTAGTTGAAGATCCTTGCCATCATTTTACTCTAGACAAAATATATGATGTTTTTATGAGTTTTGAGTCTCCCTCTGACATCTCTGCCTAGCATATGCACCAATGTTCCCTCAAATATTTTTAGGCACTGAGCAAATTTCAGGTCTGCTGAGCGCAAACTTGAACGTTTTCTGTGCAACTTCCAGCGCGCGTTTACTGTGAACACAGAGGCTGTACTCGCTTTAAGTTACAGTTTCAGACAGTGGCCAGATAGGCTACTGTGGCTATTTGATAATGGCAGGAACGGAGCATATGGAATGGACTCAACCACCTGGAAACCATGTGTTTGATACCATTCCACTGATTCTGCTCCAGTCATTACCATGAGGTCGTTCTCCCCAATGAAGGTGCCACCAACCTCCTGTAATAGAATACATATTGACTTACAGCAAACACTATTCTGGGTGCAGCAGTAAAAGTACTGTAGGGAATACTCAGTAGGGTCTGTAGAATGTACAGTGCCTTTGGAAAAATATTCAGACCCCTTGACTTTTTCCACATTTTGTTAGGTTACAGCCTTATTCTGAAATTGATTTTTTTTTAAATTCCCTCATCAAGATACACACAATATCCCGTAATGACAAAGCATAAACTGTTTTTTAATATCACATTTAAATACATATTCAGACCCTTTACTCATAACTTTGCTGAAGCACCTTTGACAGCGATTACAGCATTGAGTCTTCTTGGGTATGACGCTACACCCTGGCACACCTGTAGTTGGGGAGTTTCTCCCATTCTTCTCTGCAGATCCTCTCACGCTCTGTCAGGTTTGATGGGGAGCATTGCTGCACAGCTATTTTCAGGTCTCTCCAGAGATGTTCGATCAGGTTTAAGTCCAGGCTCTGGCTAGGCCACTCAAGGACATTCAGAGACTTGTCCCGAAGCCACTCCTGCGCTGTCTTGGCTGTGTGCTTAGGGTCTATGTCCTGTTGGAAGGGGAACCTTTGCCCCAGTCTGAGATCCTGAGCGCTCTGGAGCAGGTTTTCATCAAGGATCTCTCTGTACTTTGCTCCGTTCATCTTTGCCTCGATCCTGACTAGTCTCCCAGTCCCTGCCACTGAAAAACATCCCCACAGCATGATTCTGCCACCACCATGCTTCACCGTAGGGATGGTGCTAGGTTTCCTCCAGACGTGACGCTTGGCATTCAGGCCAAAGAGTTCAATATTGGTTTCATCAGACCAGAGAAATCTTATTTTTCATGGTCTGAGAGTCTTTAGGTGCCTTTTGGCAAACTCCAAGTGGGCTGTCATGTGCCTTTTACTGAGGAGTGGCTTCCGTCTGGCCACTCTACCATAAAGGCCTGATTGGTGGATTGCTGCAGAGATGGTTGTCCTCCACAGAGGAACTCTAGATCTCTGTCAGAGTGACCATCGGGTTCTTGGTCACCTCACTAACCAAGGCCCTTCTCCCCCGATTGCTCAGTTTGGCCGGGCGGCCAGCTCTAGGAAGAGTCTTGGTGGTTCCAAACTAATTCCATTTAAGAATGATGGAGGCCACTGTGTTCTTGGGGACCTTCAATGCTGCAGATTTTTTTTTATTGAATCAATTTTAGAATAAGTCTGTAACGTAACAAAATGTGGAAAAAGTAAAGGGGTCTGAATACTTTCCGAAGGCAGTGTACAGTGCATTCGGGAAAGTATTCAGACCCCTTCCATTTTTCCACATTTGGTTACGTTACAGCTTTATTCTAAAATGGATTCAAGAATTTCTTTTTATCATTAATCTACACACAATACCCCTTAATGACAAAGCGAAAACAGGTTTTTAGAAATGTTTGCAAATGTATTAAAAATAATAAACAGAAATACCTTATTTACATAAGTATTCAGACCCTTTGCTATGAGACTCGACATTGAGCTCAGGTGCATCCTGTTTCCATTGACCATCCTTGAGATGTTTCTACAACTTGATTGGTGTCCACCTGTGGTAAATTCAATTGATTGGGCATGACTTGGAAAGGCACACACCTGTCTATATAAGGCAGGGGTGTCAAACTCATTTTAGCTCAGGGGCCACATGGAGGAAAATCTATTCCCAAGTGGGCCGGACCGGAAAAATCATGGTATATATAACTTAAAAACAACAACTTCAGATTGTTTTCTTTGTTTTAATACGATCAACATACAACATAAAGCTGGAGCCTGAGGACAGTGTGTCCAAAATAGTACAAGCACAACATCACTATTAATCATAAAACACGTCAAGTTTATTTGAAAATTCTAAAGAAAAAAGAACACACAAACACACAATGCCTCAGTGATTAACAGAACTGTTTCACAGATCACAGAACTATATCAGGGTGTCATTTCTCAGGCAGAAATGTAGATAAAAAATAATGAAATCCTGTTCCCCAAACAAGTGCAAGAACCACAGAGTCAAGAATAGGTTAAATATACAAATAAAATAAAATCAATTAAAAACAATAGCACATCAACATAACAACATATAAACATAAAGCTGGAGCCTGAGGACAGTGTCCAAAAGCACAACATCACTATTAATCATAAAACACCTCAAGTTATTTGAAAGTTCTGAGGACAAAGAACACACAAACACACAATGCCTCAGTGATTAACAGAAGTGTATCACAGATCACAGAACTATATCAGGGTGTCATTTCTCAGGCAGAAATGTAGATAAAAATAATGAAATCCTGTTCCCCAAACAAGTGCAAGAACCACAGAGTCAAGAATAGGTTAAATATACAAATAAAATTAAATCAATTAAAAACAATAGCACATCAACATAAAAACATATAAACATAAAGCTGGAGCCTGAGGACAGTGTCCAAAAGCACAACATCACTATTAATCATAAAACACCTCAAGTTATTTGAAAGTTCTGAGGACAAAGAACACACAAACACACAATGCCTCAGTGATTCACAGAAGTATATCATAGATCACAGAACTATATCAGGGTGTCATTTCTCAGGCAGAAATGTAGATAAAAATAATGAAATCCTGTTCCCCAAACAAGTGCAAGAACCACAGAGTCAAGAATAGGTTAAATATACAAATAAAATAAAATCAATTAAAAACAATAGCACATCAACATAAAAACATATAAACATAAATCTGAAAGCGTTGCTCAAACTCCCGTAACAGTCCCGTTATTTTATCTTTGAACCGCTTCACGTCTGCCACATGTTGGGTCGCGCACACATTTTTCAGACAGGGGAAGTGAGCTGCATCACCACCGGCAAGTTGCGTCTCCCACAATGACAGCTTCAACTTGAAAGAACGTATGCTGTCATAATACTGCCTGACAACTTTGTTGCGCCCTTGCAGCTGTTTGTTCAAGTTATTCAGGAGCTCTGTAACATCCACCATAAATGCAAGGTCCTGCATCCATTCTGCGGAATGAAATTCTAACACTGGTTTGCCCTTTTCTTCCATGAACTGTTCAATTTCTTCTCGTAAATCAAAGAAACGCCTCAGCACAGCACCTCGGCTTAACCATCTTACCTCAGTGTGGTATGGCAGGCCATAGATGTGGTCTTTCTCTCTGAGAAGGCTGTCAAACTGACGGTGATTCAGGCTTCTGGATCGGATGAAATTAACAGTTTGGATGACCACCTTCATGACGTTATCCATCTTTAATGACTTGCAACACAAAGCCTCCTGGTGCAAAATACAGTGAAAAGTCAAAAAATCACGTCCTCCATTTGCAGATTGCACTTTCTCTCTGAACTTTGTCACAACGCCTGCTTTTTTCCCGATCATTGAGGGCGCACCATCTGTAGCCAGGCTGACAGCGCGGGACCAGTCCACTCCGACCCTGTCCAGCGCGCCGATGAGTGCGGTAAAGATATCAGCTGCTGTCGTTGTATCTGTCATCGGCACCAACTCCACGAACTCCTGGGTGACGGTCAATGTGTCATCAACTCCGCGGATGAAAATGGCCAGTTGTGCAACATCTGTAATGTCCGTGCTTTCATCAATTGCAACCGAAAACGCAATAAATGACTTTACTTTTTGCTTCAACTGGCTGTCCAAATCCACTGAAAGATCGGAAATCCTGTCTGCAACTGTGTTTCTTGTCAGGCTGATATTTGCAAAAAGCCTGCTGCTTTTCAGGGCACACAATCTCCGCTGCCTTCATCATGCATGTTTTTACAAATTCACCCTCACTAAATGGTTTTGAAGCCACTGCAATTTCATTAGCAATGAGGTAGCTAGCTTTCACTGCAGCGTCACTGATGTCTCGGCTGTGAGTAAACACAGACTGCTGTTTCTTCAGACCCGCCAACAGTTCATTCACCTTCTCTCATCTCCGCTGTCCTTGAAAGTTGTCATATTTGTCGGCATGAAGACTCACATAGTGGCGACGAAGGTTATATTCTTTCAGCACTGCAACATGCTCTGAACACACCAAACATACAGCTTTCCCATTCAATTCCATGAAAAAATAGGATGACCATTTTCCTTGGAACACTCTGCACTCTGCGTCCACTTTTCTCTTTTTTTGACAGAGACATATTGGGGCAATGAGGGTGCCAAAGCACATAATGTTAAAAGTAGAAGCCGTAATAAATATCGCGGGCAAAACAAAGTAGCTCATTGGCTGCACGTGCTTGACCTACTTGCTCTGCCCCGGTATAAACAGTTTGCTTGCTTAACACAATTGATATTGCGCCATCCAGTGGACGCAATTGGAACAGCAGTTTATTTTATTGAAAAATTGCAGCGCATTTTATACTTAACAATTTTTTATTTTTTTTTATCATCTCGCGGGCCGGATTAAACCCGTTTGCGGGCCTGATCCGGCCCGCGGGCCGGACGTTTGACACCCCTGATATAAGGTCTCACAGTTGACAGTGCATGTCAGAGCAAAAAACAAGCCATGAGGTTGAAGGAAATGTCGGTAGAGCTCCGAGACATGATTGTGTCGAGGCACAGATCTGGGGAAGTGTACCAAAACATTTCTGTAGCATTGAAGGTCCCCAAGAACAGTGGCCTCCATCATTCATAACTGGAAGAAGTTTGGAACCACCAAGACTCTTGGCAAAACGTGTCGATATATCCTCCAAACACCAGCTTCGAGGGCATTGTCACTTTTATACAACGGGTTACCAACATATTCAAATAATGATTGACATATTTTCATTAAAAACTTTATTTTGATTAATTTATTCATACTACTTCATCCTTCCACAAGATATAGTCCTGATGTATGATGGCGCCGGAGGAGATGGCTGCCGTTTTACAGGCTCCTAACCAACTGTGCTATTGTGTGTGTTCTTTCGCGTTATTTGTAACTTATTTTTTTGTTTCTGCTACCATCTCTTATGACCGTAAAGAGCTTCTGGATATCAGAACAGCGATTACTCACCTCGTACTGGACAAATATATATGGACAAAAATAAGGATTTACTTCAGACACTGGACAAGGCCCAAATCCCTGTCATTCACATGAAGAAGAGACGGAGATATAGGGTACGTAGGTCGGGGTACCTTGTAAGAATCCGATGGTGAGTGGGTAACCCGCCTCTACCTTCACTACTATTAGCGAACGTGCAATCATTGGATAATAAACTGGATGAGCTCCGATCAAGACTATCCTACCAACAGGACATTAAAAACTATAATATCTTATGTTTCACCGAGTTGTGGCTGAACGACGACATGGATAACATACAGCTGGCTGGGTTTTCTGTGCATCTGCAAGATAGAACAGCTGCCTCCGTTAAGACAAGGGGTGGCGGTCTGTGTCTATTTGTCAATAACAGCTGGTGCACAAAATCGAATATTAAGGACGTCTCGAAGGTTGTGCTCGCCTGAGGTAGAGTATCTCATGATAAGCTGTAGACCACACAATTTACCAAGAGAGTTTTCATCTATATCTATCGTAGCTGTCTATTTACCACCACAAACCGATGCTGGTACTAAGACCGCACTCAACGAGTTGTAAAAGGCCATAAGCAAACAAGAAAATGCTCATCCAGAGGTGGCGCTCCTAGTGTCCGCCGACTTTAATGCAGGGGAAACTTACATCCGTTTTACCTAATTTCTACCAGCATGTTACATGTGCAACCAGAGGGGAAAAAACTCTAGACCACCTTTACTCCACACACAGAGACACGTGCTAAGCTCTCCCTCGCCCTCCATTTGGCAAATCTGACCATAACTCTATCCTCCTGATTCCTGCTTACAAGCAAAAACTAAAGCAGGAAGTACCAGTGACTCGCTCAATACGGAAGTGGTCAGATGATGTAGATGCTAAGCTACAGGACTGTTTTGCTAGCACAGACTGGAATATGTTGCAGGATTCTTCCGATGGCATTGAGGAGTACACCACATCAGTCACTGGCTTCATCAATAAGTGTATCGATGACGTCGTCCCCACAGTGACCGTACGTACATATCCCAACCAGAAGCCATGGATTACAGGCAACATCCGGACTGAGCTAAAGGGTAGAGCTGCCGCTTTCAAGGAAAGGGACTCTAACCGGGACGCTTATAAGAAATCCCGCTATGCCCTCCGACGAACCATCAAACAGGCAAAGTGTCAATACAGGACAAAGATTGAATCCTCCAACACTGGCTCCAACGTTCGTCGGATATGGCAGTGCTTGCAAACTATTACGGACTACATAGGGAAGCAAAGCTGCGAGCTGCCCAGTGACACGAGCCTACCAGACGAGCTAAATGACTTCTATGTGCGCTTCGAGGTAAGCAACACTGAAGCATGCATAAGAGCACCAGCTGTTCCGGACGACGTGTGATTACGCTCTCCGTAGCCGATGTGAGTAAGACCTTTAAACAGGTCAACATTCACAAGGCCGCAGTGCCAGATGGATTACCAGGATGTGTACTCCAAGCATGCGTTGACCAACTGGCAAGTGTCTTCACTGACATTTTCAACCTCTCCCTGACCGAGTCTGTAATACCAACATGTTTCAAGCAGACAACCATAGTCCCTGTACCCAAGAACATCAAGGTAACCTGCCTAAATGACTACCGACCCATAGCATTCACGTCTGTAGCCATGAAGTGCTTTGAAAGGCTGGTTATGGCTCACATCAGCCCCATTATCCTAGAAACCCTAGACCTACTCCAATTTCCATACCACCCCAACAGATCCACAGATTATGCAATCTCTATTGCACTCCACACTGCCCTTTCCCACCTAGACAAAAGGAACAGCTACGTGAGAATGCTATTCATTGATTACAGCTCAGCGTTCAACACCATAGTGCGCTCAAAGCTCATCACTAAGCTAAGGACACTGGGACTAAACACCTCACTCTGCAACTGGATCCTGGACTTCCTGACGGGCCACCCCCAGGTGGTAAGCGTAGGTAACAACACATCTGCCACGCTGATCATCAACACGGGGGCCCCTCAGGGGTGCGTGCTCAGTCCCCTCCTGTACTCCCTGTTCACCCATGACTGCATGGCCAAGCACGACTCCAACATACGACTCTATATATAATCTTAAATATAAAATATAAGCTAGCCAACAACATAGCTAACACAATCACTTCAAACTGAAGCTGGAAAGAATGCAAACTAGCTGCATTTCTTTTCGTTTCTATTGACATTTCTTTGCATATATCCATAAAAAGTATGCCAGCTGATTCATGATTCGACTGGCTGAGAAAAGCTGTCTGCCTCTCTGTATCGTCCCGACATGTTCATTACTATGGGACAGCTAGAGATCGAATTTAAATATTGAAACAATGTTGAAAATGTCGGAGAGCCAGATAGCAAGGTTTATACAAATCTCCGCTGTTGAAAACCAAATGCTTGTCTAAAAGAAATGGGAGAAAATGTCTAGATGCTTTTTATAATGGAGATCAAGTTTATAAATTGCCTGGCTGAACATTTCAACATCACAGCTTTAGCCTGTGGTAACTTGTGGAATTGACACCGGCTGGAATGCAGTTTTTACCAACCAGCATCCAGGATTAGACCTACCCGTTGTATAATGTCGGCTGAATCACATCACATGTGCGCTTACTGCACTACAGAAAACCCGCTAACCAAACAACAGTGTAGGGTATGCTCACTGATTTAAAGGGCAACTACACTCAAAAATCTACTTTTCTTTGATTTGTTCCTGATCTCAAAAGTCATCCCCTGATGTGGTTAAGCATTGTTGTGAACACAGACAATCCAATTATGTTGTTTTTCTATTACAAAAGTGTGAAACCAGAAAAAATAATGCTGGTTTGCAGAAACCAGAAAAACTGGAAAACCTGGAAAAACAAACCAATCATATTTTTTGGGAGAAGTAACAGAAGTAGGCAAAAAATTATATATTTTTTAACACATGAAGGCTTTACAAAAAATTATATATTTTTTAACACATGAAGGCTTTACAAAGCTTTTATAAGCTACATGTAATTTTAAGCGGGACCATATTTTCTATATTCCTGCATTAATTTGACCTAAAAAGTGATCTGATCTTTATCAAAGTCCTTATAATAGATGAAGAGAATCTGATTAAACAAATACAGAAATAATTATACTTTTTAATTTCTTTATTGAACAAATTGATCCAACATTCACTTTTTTTTGTCGGACAAAGTATGTGAATCTTTAGATTCAGTAACTGGTAGCAGCAATGATTTCAGCCAAACATTTCCTGTAACTGCTGATCAATCCTGCATATCGGCTTGGAGATATTTTCTTAATATAACTGCTTCAATTCATTAATATTTCATGGCTGCCTTGCATTAACTGCTTACTTCAGGTCCTGCCACAACATTTCAATTGGTTTAAGGCCAGGCACCACACCCTCATAGGGTCATTTTTGTCCCTTAATCATATCACAATAAACGATCATCAGTTGAATGTAGACACGAACATAATAACTTTTTGTATCTTTTTTTTGTGTGGAAATATTATATTAAATTAGGCAAAATCTCATAAATGCACATATTGCATATTACGCAAATCCGTTTTTCTGGACACAGGATGAAAATATGTTTCTTTCATTTTGTTAAGACACTAGGACTGGACTTGTCCAGAGCCGATTGTGGATAAATACTTTTTTGATCTTTCTATCTGTAAAATACTAAACACAAGTATGTAAAAAGCATTTTTGGCAAATTTTTTCTAATAAAATGTTATCGAAATGTTGTAAAAAAAAGAAAAACATATCAACAATTCCCTCTGGGCAAGTCTGGAGAATATACTGTATATAAGGATAACCACACAACATTTGGTGCATGCAGATGCTTCTGAAGCTGAGAAAAATGTGTTGCCGTGTGGGAAGAGTCTGACTTTCGGGAAATTACAGTTAAAGACAAGTACACTGAATTTAGACTACCAAATGTCAATCACCTATTTAGACCCTATCACCGTCATCAAAGTAAGTTAATAAATATAGTCCCGTTTGTAACACTCTAGTGTGGTTAAAATTCATTACAATGTTGATGACAGTAGTATGATGAACTAAAGAAAATATACATTTTCATCAAGTTTTTGACATTTGTATGTTTACTTTTTGAAAATACTAATATTAATGGACCAAAATACCAACAGATCTCAAAACTGATAGGTAGATGCAAAAATATCATTTCAGCCTGTGCTGCCTGACCTTAAGGTCTAGACTTTGACCCGACCATTCCAAAACAATAAATATATTCTACTTCAGCCATTCTGTTGTAGATTTACTTGTGTGTTTAGGATCGTTTTTGGTTTTGTAACCTTTTCCAGACTGATGAGCATCGACAACTCTTTTTCTGAGGTCCTTAAAAATCTCTTTTGATCGGGGCATGAAACACTTTTACAAACTTGTGAAGAGCAGACACTGATGGCGACAACCCAAAGCTTTTTGTTTTTTTTATGGGGCTGGACCACCCAAACTCACAACTGAGTGTCATCTCATTGATAGAAACACCTGACTCTAATTACCCCCTTAATTGAGCTTATTAACCTAGAGGTTCACATACTTTTTCCGACAAATACAGTGTGGAAAAAAAGTATTTAGTCAGCCACCAATTGTGCAAGTTCTCCCACTTAAAAAGATGAGAGAGGCCTGTAATTTTCATCATAGGTACACGTCAACTATGACAGACAAAATGAGAAGTTTTTTTCTGGATAATCACATTGTAGGATTTTTAATGAATTTATTTGCAAATTATGGTGGAAAATAAGTATTTGGTCAATAACAAAAGTTTCTCAATACTTTGTTATATACCCTTTGTTGGCAATGACACAGGTCAAACGTTTTCTGTAAGTCTTCACAAGGTTTTCACACACTGTTGCTGGTATTTTGGCCCATTCCTCCATGCAGATCTCCTCTAGAGCAGTGATGTTTTGGGGCTGTCGCTGGGCAACACGGACATTCAACTCCCTCCAAAGATTTTCTATGGGGTTGAGATCTGGAGACTGGCTAGGCCACTCCAGGACCTTGAAATGCTTCTTACGAAGCCACTCCTTCGTTGCCCGGGCGGTGTGTTTGGGATCATTGTCATGCTGAAAGACCCAGCCACGTTTCATCTTCAATACCCTTGCTGATGGAAGGAGGTTTTCACTCAAAATCTCACGATACATGGGCCCATTCATTCTTTCCTTTACACGGATCAGTCGTCCTGGTCCCTTTGCAGAAAAACAGCCCCAAAGCATGATGTTTCCACCCCCATGCTTCACAGTAGGTATGGTGTTCTTTGGATGCAACTCAGCATTCTTTGTCCTCCAAACACGACGAGTTGAGTTTTTACCAAAAAGTTATATTTTGGTTTCATCTGACCATATGACATTCTCCCAATCCTCTTCTGGATCATCCAAATGCACTCTAGCAAACTTCAGACAGGCCTGGACATGTATTGGCTTAAGCAGGGGGACACGTCTGGCACTGCAGGATTTGAGACCCTGGCGGCGTAGTGTGTTACTGATGGTAGGCTTTGTTACTTTGGTCCCAGCTCTCTGCAGGTCATTCACTAGGTCCCCCTGTGTGGTTCTGGGATTTTTGCTCACCGTTCTTGTGATCATTTTGACCCCACGGGGTGAGATCTTGTGTGGAGTCCCAGATCGAGGGAGTTTATCAGTGGTCTTGTATGTCTTCCATTTCCTAATAATTGCTCCCACAGTTGATTTCTTCAAACCAAGCTGCTTACCTATTGCAGATTCAGTCTTCCCAGCCTGGTGCAGGTCTACAATTTTGTTTCTGGTGTCCTTTGAACGTTCTTTGGTCTTGGCCATAATGGAGTTTGGAGTGTGACTGTTTTAGGTTGTGGACAGGTGTCTTTTATACTGATAACAAGTTCAAACAGGTGTCATTAATACAGGTAACGAGTGGAGGACAGAGGAGCCTCTTAAAGAAGAAGTTACAGGTCTGTGAGAGCCAGATATCTTGCTTGTTTGTAGGCGACCAAATACTTATTTTCCACCATAATTTGCAAATAAATCCATTAAAAATCCTACAATGTTATTTTCTGGATTTTTTTTCCTCAATTTGTCTGTCATAGTTGACGTGTACCTATGATGAAAATTACAAGCCTCTCTCATCTTTTTAAGTGGGAGAACTTGCACAATTGGTGGCTGACTAAATACTTTTTTTCCCCACTGTAAATGTAATGTTGGATACGTTTGCTCAATAAAGAAATGAAAAAATATAATTATTTTTTAAATCAGATTCTCTTCAACTATTAAAATGACTTAGATAACGATCAGAACTCATTTTAGGTCAAATTAATGCAGGAATACAGAACATTCTAAAGGGTTCACAAACTTTCTCTTACCACTTTGTTTGAAAAACAAACAGGACAGAGTGTAACAATTGCGATTTTGTTTACTGCAGGCCTTAATGCTCAAATCAGTTTTGTTTTTGAAAACTGTTCAGGAATACTGACTGCAGTGTTGCCAAAACATTTTCAGTGAGAATCGCTGTTGGCACCAATTTGCCTTCCTGTTGCAGCACAGCTGCAGTCCCTGACATAGCGTTTCCATCCCTTCTCCCACCACACAACACCCCCCTTTGTGTTTCTCTGACTGTGTGCGCACGTTGCTGTGACTTCTGTTGCACAGTGTTGCACAGACAGCTTCTCCCACTCTCGTTTGTGGCAGAATTTAGTGGTAAAAGTAGCTTCTAAACTCTCCAATATAGCCTGAAAATAATCTGACTTTGCCGCTAGGCTCTTTTACCAATAAAGTCGCTGGAGAGGTCTCAAAATATGTAAGTAAATACTTTTAAAGCCTCAAAGAATGATCCAACTTTCAAAACAAGTCCTTTTTGGCTAGCCACAACATGCCACAAGCTAGCTAGCTGTTTAGCTTGCTAGCACACTCACTAATTTGTTTGTAATGAATTATCAAGCTAGTTAGCTAACACATTTTCTTGTCAAACTGTCAACACTGTAGCTAGCAAAAACATGAGGGCAAATACATCCGATTTGACCGTTCAGACACAAATCACATGGCCAGAAATCTGATTTGTATCTGATTTCAAACCACCTATGAATTTATACAACTAGTTGCAAACAACAGCCAATCAAAACAATGCTTTTGTCACATGATCCAGTTGTCACAGACCCATATGTCATGTCAACACAGCTGTCAGTGCTGCTGGAACCGCGATCAAGGTTGATAGAAGAGACATTAGCTAAATGGGACCTGTAAATAAATATTGGCATCATGGCAAATCATGGTTTAGGTACTGTACATGGTTGGGTAGTCAATAAATGTAATTTTTGAAGTGGCTACTGTTGCACGAAGGTTGTTACAGTTATGGGCCAATGTTTTTACAAGTGGTTCGCTTCGGAAAGGTGTAAAGCAACAGTCACATGGGAAAATTTGAAATTAGGATGACATTCTTAATCTGGTGTGCCTCGGCCAGGTCAACAGGAATTTGTATGGGGTCTAGTCTAGGTCTGATAAACGCACACCCCGTTTTAGGAAATCAAATACAGCGAAGGTAAGTGGAGAAATCATGTTGTTGTATTTTGAGTGGAACAGCCACATGCTATGCAAACACAAACAGCTCTTTGTGTCAATATCAGGGGGACTGGAGACTGGGGCCATGTGGATGAGCCTGTCCAAATATATCAGCATCTTCCTCCTGCTGACCCTTTCAGGCCTGTTCATCATCAACATTCTAGTGGTAAGGAGAGAAAGTGATCTTTCCCCATCACCATCTACCTACATTAGCCTACCACCAGTGGAGGCTGCTGAGGGGAGGACAGCTCATAATAATGGCTGGAATGGAATCAATGGAGTGGTATCAACCTGTCACGAATTCAGCCGAGGCTGCCCCTCCTCCTTGCTCGGGCAGGCTTTCGGCGTTCGTCCTCACCGGAGTACTAGCTGCCACCGAACTATGTTTCTGTGTTCTACTTGTTTTGTCTTTATTGTAAACACCTGGTTCCCATTATGTTCATGATTTGTTCCCTATTTAACCCTCTGGCTCCCACTGTGTTGTGTGCGTGTTTGTTCTATGTTTGGTGTCATAGACTGGTGAGCGGGATTTGTCCTCCCTGCGTGGAGATTATGTTAATTTATTTTCACGAGTAAAGTACGTTGTCTGCTAGCTTTGTGTCCTGCGCCTGACTCCGTCCTACCGCTACACACTGACGCCTGACAGAAACACGCACCTCAAATGGAGTCAGCAGGTACATTCATTCCTTCAGGATCAGTGGAGGAACACATCCAGCAGCAAGCGACCATGATACAGACTCTCGGCACAGCCATGGATCGCGTGTTGAACACTATGGAGCGATGGGAGAGAGGGGGTTTTCCTACACCTCCTTCAACTACACTGCAACCCATACCGCTGTCCACCCCTTCACCACCTGGACCCAGTGGGATTCGGCTTTCGCTCCCGAGGGCATATGATGGTACAGCTGCCGGGTGCCAGGGGTTCCTGCTCCAGGTGGAGCTCTACCTGGCGACCATCCACCCGGCTCCCTCGGGATACGAGAGCGTGTCCGCCCTCATCTCCTGTCTGTCGGGGAGAGCGCTCGCGTGGGCCAACACCGAGTGGGGAGGAATAGACGCGGCGTCGGTGCGCTATGAAGATTTCAGCCGCCGCTTCCGGGCGGTATTTGATCATCCACCAGAGGGGAGAGCGGTGGGGGAACGTCTGTTCTACCTCAGACAGGGCTAGAGGAGCGCTCAGGACTTCGCACTGGACTTCAGGACCCTGGCAGCCAGGGCGGGATGGAATGAGAGGGCCCTAATTGACCACTACCAACCTACGGGAGGACGTTCGTCGGGAGCTGGCCTGCAGGGACACCACCCTTAACCTGGACCAGCTGGTGGATTTATCGATACGGCTGGATAACCTGTTGGCTACCCGCGGACGTCCGGATCGGGGTCCGTCCATTCCATTCCCCAGCACCTCCGACCCTACACCGATTGAGCTCAGAGGTGCTGCTCTAAGGGAGACCGGAAGGGGGGCAGTTTCCTGCACCAACTGTGGCCGCAGAGGACACACTGCTGGTCGGTGCTGGGGAGGTTCCTCAGGGAGTCGAGGCAGCAGGCAGAGCACTGGTGGACCATCCCAGGTGAGTAGGCATCCGACTCACCCAGAGCTCCCTGTTGCACACATGTGTATTGACATAGAATTTCCTGAGTTTTCCCCGCATTCCCAGCATAAGGCGCTCGTAGATTCAGGCGCAGCTGGGAACTTTATTGATCGTATATTTGCCCGTAGATTAGGGATTCCTATTGTTCCTGTTGATGTACCCTTCCCTGTACATGCCTTAGATAGTTGCCCTTTAGGGTCAGGCCTGATTAGGGAGGTCACAGCTCCACTCTGGATGAAAACGCAGGAGGGTCATGAGGAGAGAATTATTATTTTTCTGATCGATTCTCCTGCGTTTCCAGTGGTGTTGGGGCTTCCCTGGTGAACCTCTCATGACCCAACTATTTCATGGCAACAGAGGGCTCTCAAGGGATGGTCAAGTCAGTGCTCGGGGAGGTGTGTAGGAGTTTCCATAGGTGCAACTACGGTGGAAAGTCCAAACCAGGTCTCCACTATGCACATTCCCCCCGAATATGCTGATTTGGCTCTCGCTTTCTGTAAAAAGAAGGTGACTCAATTACCACCCCATCGACAGGGGGATTGTGCGATAAATATCCAGGTAGGCGCTGCACTTCCCCGGAGTCATGTGTATCCTCTGTCACAGGAGGAGACGGAAGCTATGGAAACATATGTCTCCGAATCTCTGGGACAGGGATACATTCGGCCGTCCACTTCACCTGCCTCCTCGAGTTTCTTTTTTGTGAAGAAGAAGGATGGAGGTTTACGCCCGTGCATTGATTACTGCGGTTTCAATCAGATCACTGTTAGGTACAGTTATCCACTACCTCTCATTGCTAGTGTGACGGAGTCATTGCACGGGGTGCGCTTCTTCACCAAATTGGATCTCAGGAGCGCGTACAACCTGGTGCGTATCCGGGAGGGGGATGAGTGGACGACGGCATTTAGTACCACATCTGGGCACTATGAGTACCTCGTCATGCCGTACGGGTTGATGAATGCTCCATCAGTCTTCCAATCCTTTGTCGATGAGATTTTCAGGGACCTGCACGGACAGGGTGTAGTGGTGTATATAGATGACATTCTCATATACTCCGCTACACGAGCCGAGCATGTGTCCCTGGTGCGCAAGGTGCTTGGTCGATTGTTGGAACATGACCTGTACGTCAAGGCGGAGAAATGTCTGTTCTTTCAACAGTCCGTCCCCTTCCTAGGGTACCGCCTGTCCGTGTCAGGGGTGGAGATGGAGAATGACCACATTTCGGCTGTGTGTAATTGGCCGACTCCAACCACGGTTAAGGAGGTGCAGCGATTCTTAGGGTTTGCCAACTACTACCGGAGGTTTATCCGGGGCTTTGGTCAGGTAGCGGCTCCCATTACCTCCTTGCTGAAGGGGGGACCGGTGCGACTGCAGTGGTCAGCTGAGGTGGACAGGGCTTTTGGTCACCTGAAGGCCCTGTTTACCTTGGCTCCTGTGCTGGCTCATCCGGATCCCTCCTTGGCATTCATAGTAGAGGTGGACACATCCGAGGCTGGGATAGGAGCTGTTAGCTGTTGTCCAGGCTCTGAAAGCGTGGAGGCATTGGCTTGAGGGGGCTAAACACCCATTCCTCATTTTGACTGACCACAGCAATCTGGAGTACATCCGGACGGCGAGGAGACTGAACCCTCGCCAGGCAAGGTGGGCCATATTTTTCACCCGTTTTGTGTTCACCCTTTCTTACAGACCAGGTTCCCAGAACGCTAAGGCAGACGCTTTGTCTCGGCTGTATGACACAGAGGAGAGGTCCATGGAGCCCACTCCCATACTTCCGGCTTCTTGTCTGGTGGCACCGATGGTATGGGAGGTTGACGCGGACATCGAGCGGGCGTTACGTACGGAGCACACTCCCCCCCAGTGTCCAGAGGGTCGTATGTACATTCCGTTAGATGTCCGCGATCGATTGATCTATTGGACTCACACGTCACCCTCCTCTGGTCATCCTGGCATCGGTTGGACAGTGCACTGTCTTAGTGGGAAGTACTGGTGGCCCACTTTAGCTAAGGTCCTGAGTGACTGTTTCCTCCTGCTCGGTGTGCGCCCAGTGCAAGGCACCTAGACACCTGCCCAGAGGGAAATTACAACCCCTACCCGTTCCACAACGGCCGTGGTCACACCTATCGGTGGATTTTGTTACGGACCTTCCCCTGTCACAAGGGAACACCACAATCCTGGTCGTTGTGGATCGGTTTTCTAAATCCTGCCGTCTCATTCCTTTGACCGGTCTCCCTACGGCCCTACAGACTGCGGAGGCCCTGTTTATACAAGTCTTCCGGCACTACGGGGTACCTGTGGATATAGTGTCTGATCGGGGTTCCCAGTTCACCTCAAGGGTCTGAAGGACGTTCATGGAACGTCTGAGGGTCTCGGTCAGCCTGACCTCAGGGTTTCACCCCGAGAGTAATGGGCAGGTGGAGAGAGTAAACCAGGATGTGGGTAAGTTTCTGCGGTCCTATTGCCAGGACCGACCGGGGGAGTGGTCGGTTTTCATCCCCTGGGCAGAGATGGCCCAAAACTCCCTCCGCCACTCCTCCACTAACCTTTCTCCATTTCAGTGTGTATTAGGTTATCAGCCGGTCCTGGCACCATAGCATCAGAGCCAGATCGAGGCACCTGCGGTGGATGAATGGTTTCGGTGCTCGGAGGAGACCTGGAATGCTGCCCATGTACGCCTGCAACGGGCTATCAGGCGACAGAAGGCGAGCGCCGACCGCCACCGCAGTGGGTCTGGCTCTCGACCCAAAACCTGCCCCTTCGCCTGCCCTGCCGGAAGCTGGGTCGGCGGTTTGTGGGGCCATTTAAAGTCCTGAGGAGATTGAACGAGGTTTGTTATAGGTTACAGCTTCCTCATAATTACCCTATTAACCCCTCATTCCATGTGTCTCTCCTCAGGCCGGTGGTAGCTGGTCCACTCCAGGAGTCTGAGGTATGGGAGGTTCCTCCGCCCCCACTGGACATCGAGGGGGCATGGGCATACTCGGTCCGTTCCATCCTGGATTCGAGGCGTCGGGTGGGGGGCCTGCAGTATCTCGTGGAGTGGGAGGAGTACGGTCCGGAGGAACGGTGCTGGGTCCCTAGGAGGGACATCCTCGATCCCTCCCTGTTGAGGGATTTCCACCGTCGTCATCCGACTCGCCCTACTCCGCATCCTCCTGGCCGTCCCCGAGGCCAGTGTTGGCGCACAGCTGCCACCGATCTATGTTTCTGTGTTCTACTTGTTAAGTTTTTATTGTACACACCTGGTTCCCATTATGTTCATGATTTGTTCCCTATTTAACCCTCTGGCTCCCACTGTGTTGTGTGCGTGTTTGTTCTATGTTTGGTGTCATAGACTGGTGAGCGGGATTTGTCCTCCCTACGTGGAGATTATGTTAATTTATTTTCATGAGTAAAGTACGTTGTCTACTATCTCTGTGTCCTGCGCCTGACTCCGTCCTACCGCTACACACTGACGCCTGACACAACCACATGGAAACCACGTCTTTGATGTGTTTGATGCCATTCCATTTGCTCTGTTCCAGCCATTATTATGAGCCATCCTCCCCTCAGCAGCCTCCACCGCCTAACACCCTTTCCCCCTTAGTGACCTCTATTCTCCTCCACAGTGGAAATTGGACCTATGCAGCTTGGACCTACGCAGGATCCACTCAGAGGACCCTCCTCCCCTGGACCGCGAGCGAAGCTTCTGTAGCCACCTGGGTAAGGAGCCCTCACCTGAGGAGGCTCTGGAGGAGCGTTACCTCCTGGAATCCATCGCCTGGCCAGAGACTCAGCCATGGCTCACGTCTTCACCCCTGACCCAGACCAGTGACCCTGCACACAGCCTGTTTGCAATCCTCCCAGCAGGGGGTAGGAGAGAGTGGCACGTGGGGGACCAGCTGGAGGCTCTGGTCCTTATGAAAGATTTCCAGGGACGTCCCAAGAGCCATGGTGGGGACTTCTTGCTGGCCCGGCTGCACTCCCCAGAGCTGGAGGCGGGTGTTGCCGGACACGTGCTGGACCACAGGAATGGGACTTACTCTGCCATTTTTCCATTACTGTGGGAGGGGTCTGTATGGGTGGACGTGACATTAGTCCATCCTAGTGAGGCAGTTCCTGTTCTACGACGCTTACGTGAGGAACATCCTGACAGGGTGCTTTACAAGAGCCTGTTCCGCTCTGGAATATTGTCTGAGACCACCATGTGTAACCTGCGCCTGCCAACCAACCAGCAGCCGCTGTGCAATTACACAGACCCCAACACGGGTGAACCCTGGTACTGCTACAAGCCCAAGCAGCTGCTGAGCTGTGACACACGGATCAACCACTTCAGGGCAGGTTACCAGAAAGATCTGATAACCGATAAGGAAGCACTGCTCTTCCAAAGGTAATTGCGGGGTGAAAAGAGTGGTTGTAGGAAAAAGTGTACGTTTTACCTTGGACATATGCAGTATTTTTGCCTTTTGTTATATGTACAATTACAGGGTATGGTTCTGGGGAATGCTATTGCTTGCTTTAAAATGTAAAATTATTCTCTAAATGTTTTAGTGGCGTTAACCTCAAAGCACGTATTCATGCAATGGCAAATGACAGTGTCACTGTGCTGCCTAAGAAAAAAGGTAAGAGTTCCGTAGTGTGAAGGAAAATCAGAGAGTTTCTGTAAAGTGGTGGTAGCTGGTGCCTCATGCCTCCTCTTGTATTTCCGACAAACAAGAGGTGGAAAGCAGCAGTGCAAAGGCAGCGCCTATCAGGACCACAGCCTCTGGTTATTACTTCCAAGGGTCATGGCGGGGGCTGGGTGGTGTCGTGATTCGCCAGTTTAAGGACACCACTGCCATTACTCAGTGTCTGAAGGACAAGATGGTGTACATGTATGGAGACTCCACTGTCAGACAGTACTACGAGTTCCTCACCAGCTTCTTGCCAGGTGAGTGTTGTTTGCCAATACTATTACATCTCATACTCACCTGTCTCAGGTGTACTAAAATTCTCTCTCCCTCTCTCTCCCCCAACATTCATCTCCCTCTCTCTCTGTCAAAGAGCTGAGGGAATTCAACCTTCAAAGTCCTGTGAGCACAGGGCCCTTCATGGCGGTGGACATCCCCCACAACATCCTGCTAAAGTACCGGAGCCACGGTCCCCCCATCTCTTGGACCCCTATCAGCATCAGTCAGCTGCGCTATGTAGCTAACGAGCTGGATGGCCTGGCCGGGGGCTCAAAAACTGTTGTAGTCATCAGCATTTGGGCTCATTTCAGCACCTTCCCTGTGCAGGTCTACATTCGCCGACTACGCCACATTCGAAGGGCGGTGGTGCGGCTTCTGGACCGGGCTCCAGAGACTGTGGTATTGGTGCGCTCTGCCAACCTCCGGGCCCAAAGCCTACAGGAGAGCCTCAACTTCAGTGACTGGTTCTCAGTGCAGCTGGACGAGGTACTCAAGGCCATGTTCAGGGGTCTGAATATCTTCTTTGTGGACGCCTGGGAGATGACCCTTGCCCACCACCTCCCCCACGATATCCACCCACACCCTCCCATCATCAAGAACATGATAAACACTATCCTCTCTCACATCTGCCCAGTGAAGAACTAGCAGATAGAGTTCAATTAGTTCTGCCACAATTCTTTATTATTCAACACCTGTGCAATATTGACAAAATCACTAGCATGGGCAGAGAAGTTTGACATGATTTCTCAAAATGGTCACAAGACCACAACCATAACTCTTTTACAGACAAATTTGGAACCAGAAGCCTGTATTCAACAGCTTAAAAAACAAATACATTGTTGAAAATGTGTGTTCATTTTCAATGCATTGAATTCATGATGCTCGTGGTATATGAAAATATCTTAGCGGTCATCAAAGGTGTCATGCCCAAAGGGGACAAAGAGGCACGTGCCCCCTCCGATTTGTCCTGTAAAAAAAAATATATATATATACAGTGGGGAGAACAAGTATTTGATACACTGCTGATTTTGCAGGTTTTCCTACTTACAAAGCATGTAGAGGTCTCTAATTTTTATCATAGGTACACTTCAACTGTGAGAGACGGAATCTAAAACAAAAATCCCGAAAATCACATTGTATGATTTTTAAGTAATTAATTTGCATTTTATTGCATGACATAAGTATTTGATCACCTACCAACCAGTAAGAATTCCGGCTCTCACAGACCTGTTAGTTTTTCTTTAAGAAGCCCTCCTGTTCTCCACTCATTACTTGTATTAACTGCACCTGTTTGAACTCATTACCTGTATAAAAGACACCTGTCCACACACTCAATCAAACAGACTCCAACCTCTCCACAATGGCCAAGACCAGAGAGCTGTGTAAGGACATCAGGGATAAAACTGTAGGCCTGCACAAGGCTGGGATGGGCTACAGGACAATAGGCAAGCAGCTTGGTGAGAAGGCAACAACTGTTGGCGCAATGATTAGAAAATGGAAGAAGTTCAAGATGACGGTCAATCACCCTCGGTCTGGGGCTCCATGCAAGATCTCACCTCGTGGGGCATCAATGATCATGAGGAAGGTGAGGGATCAGCCCAGAACTACACAGCAGGACCTGGTCAATGACCTGAAGAGAGCTGGGACCACAGTCTCAAAGAAAACCATTAGTAACACACTACGCCGTCATGGATTAAAATCCTGCAGCGCACGCAAGGTCCCCCTGCTCAAGCCAGCGCATGTCCAGGCCCGTCTGAAGTTTGCCAATGACCATCTGGATGATCCAGAGGAGGAATGGGAGAAGGTCATGTGGTCTGATGAGACAAAAATAGAGCTTTTTGGTCTAAACTCCACTCGCCGTGTTTGGAGGAAGAAGAAGGATGAGTACAACCCCAAGAACACCATCCCAACCGTGAAGCATGGATGTGGAAACATCATTCTTTGGGGATGCTTTTCTGCAAAGGGGACAGGGACGACTGCACCGTATTGAGGGGAGGATGGATGGGGCCATGTATCGCGAGATCTTGGCCAACAACCTCCTTCCCTCAGTAAGAGCATTGAAGATGGGTCGTGGCTGGGTCTTCCAGCATGACAACGACCCGAAACACACAGCCAGGGCAACTAAGGAGTGGCTCCGTAAGAAGCATCTCAAGGTCCTGGAGTGGCCTAGCCAGTCTCCAGACCTGATCCCAATAGAAAATCTTTGGAGGGAGCTATTGCCCAGCGACAGCCCCGAAACCTGAAAGATCTGGAGAAGGTCTGTATGGAGGAGTGGGCCAAAATCCCTGCTGCAGTGTGTGCAAACCTGGTCAAGATCTACAGGAAACATATGATCTCTGTAATTGCAAACAAAGGTTTCTGTACCAAATATTAAGTTCTGCTTTTCTGATTTATCAAATACTTATGTCATGCAATAAAATGCAAATTAATTACTTAAAAATCATACAATGTGATTTTCTGGATTTTTGTTTTAGATTCCGTCTCTCACAGTTGAAGTGTACCTATGATAAAAATTACAGACCTCTACATGCGTTGTAAGTAGGAAAACCTGCAAAATCGGCAGTGTATCAAATACTTGTTCTCCCCACTGTATATATATATATATATATACACACAGTGAGGGGAAAAAAGTATTTGATCCCCTGCTGATTTTGTACGTTTGCCCATTGACAAAGACATGATCAGTCTATAACCTAAAACACAAAACCAAATATACACAGCACAATAACCTAAAACACAAAACCAAATATACACTGGAGTTGCTTACCAAGATGACATTGAATGTTCCTGAGTGGCCTAGTTACAGTTTTGACTTAAATTGACTTGCAAATCTATGGCAAGACATGAAAAGGACTGTCTAGCAATGATCAACAACCAACTTGATAGAGCTTCAAGAATTTGCAAAAGAATAATGTGCAACTATTGTACAATCCAGGTGTGCAAAGCTCTTAGAGACTTACCCAGAAAGACTCACAGCTGCAATCGCTGCCAAAGTAAATTCTAGCATGTATTGACTCAGGGGTGTGAATAATTATGTAAATGAGATATTTCTGTATTTCATTTTCAATTAATTTGCTAAAATATCCAAAAACATATTTTCACTGTCATTATGGGGTATTGTGTGTAGATAAAAAATGTTATATTTAATCCATTTTTTAATTCAGGGTGTAACACAACAACATGTGGAATAAGTAAAGGGGTATGAATACTCTCTGAAGGCACTGTATGTCCTTGAACCGATTATTTTTAAATCCACAGAAGAAATTATAAGCATAATTTAGTTGCTAATGGTAGCCTGCAGTACCCCAGTCGGCCTTCAAAGTTATTCAATGAGAAGGGGCAGCACTGAACTAGCCTACAACATCACTTCCTGGAATAGCTCACACTGACCATGTTATGTCTCTGTGAGACATTTACATTACATTTTAGTCATTTAGCAGACGCTCTTATCCAGAGCGACTTACAGTTAGAGCATACATTATTTTATTTTTTCATACTATCCCCCCGTGGGAATCAAACCCACAACCCTGGCGTTGCAAACGCCATGCTCTACCAACTGAGCTACATCAGGCTGATTTCCACAACAATGTTGCTGTTTAAATAGGTTTTGTTTAGCTAATAAAATGTAAACATTACTTCAAACTACTTTTGGGTACCTTGTTAACATTAAAACATTAAATCCATGTCTTAAACATTGCTACGTTTCTGAAATGGCAAAGACAAACGTGTAATCTGCTTGACACATTAAAGTTTCTTACCTTACAGATCACGAAGTCAGCTAATTTCAACTCCATTCATATGCAAATACATTTGATTCATACACTGGCTTGTCTGGCTGTCATGTTTTTATTTTAACCTGCCCTTCCCTTATCTACACTGAAATAATACAATTTCGGTAGTCCTCTATTATGATTAATTTTTTTCTATCTCGCATTGCTCATTAGTACACCCTTGTGGTTGAATATATATGTATCTATTGTAGGTCCAAGGATACAATGAAAAATGTGGGACAAATAAATACCATCAAAGGATACCTTACAACTTACAATAATGAACACCTTGTGAAACAGCTGTGAAAACCAACCTGGCAATATTAAAGATTTTAATACATAAACTTTCATATTATTTGGTACAGTTGTCATTACTTTATTTTCACAGATTTTTGGACACTCACATGGCAATCATTGACTAAAATACTGAATTCTGGTGTGTGGAATATAGAGGAGGTGGTTGCTGTGTGGGTGGGAGGTTCTGCCTGTCACTTGTTCTCAACAGGCAGCCAGTCTCGGAAGGGGGACTTGAAGAGGGAGACTGCAAAGTCCAGGCACTGCTGCTCTCTTTGTTCTGAGTGTTTGCAGTGCTAGTGTTTTTAGTTAATCTGTGTATCTCACATTATGTGCCCAGTATGATAGAGCAAGAAAACTTTCTTAGCAGATAATGACAACATGATAACAGTAGCTGTAGATGATGTAATGAAAAGTTGGAGGGTGGTTGGTAATGGAGGACATCAGGCGGATCCACAGTCGATGGTCCTAAAGTCATTTGGAGAGGTAAATTGAAGAGGTACATTTGGTCCCCTCTTGATTCTGCTCTGGTAGCTCTCCTTCTTTTTCTCCTGTGCCTTGTCGATGTTCAGTCTCACCTTGATTGATAACAGGAATAAATGCAATTATATTTCATATTACAAATACATTTCTTACATATCTCTTGGAGGGCCAGAAAAAATAAATTAACAGTGGACAATAATTTTGACCTGGTCAAAAACCTCCTCAGTCTGTGCCTGAAGGGGGTCCTCGAAGGCGTTCTGATCTGGTTCGACAACTTCCACCACATGAGGTGGGGTTTCAGTGATCTGAAAGTACATTATACAAAAATAGCAATAGACAAACAACAACACTAAGTCAATGACAAATTTGAAAGACTACAGTATATGCAATAATTGTATATACAATTGCATTGTTTACCTCAGTCAACAGCTGCGGCTCCTGTCCGTACTTGGTGGAAGCCTGGATGCTGTTGTTGTGTGCAAAGAGAATTACCTTCAGGTTGTTCTCTCACCCTTCCTGGTACCAATCAAGGGACTTGCCCATGCCAGTCTTGAGGGTCTGGATGGTCCATTCACCAAACCTGGAGGAGGGGCTAGGAAAGCGATATCTATTGACAATGTAAGATATTGAAATATGTCTGATTATGTACCATGGAAAAACAAAAGCAAATTGTAAAAAATAAATTAAACAAACCATTGGTGACAGAATATATCCTATAACATCCGTACCTTGTTCCAGCGTTCATGACTTCGGTCACTCAAGATGACCTCAGGAGAACCGTGGGTGTAGAAGATATCCATCATCGCCTTGGAGGTGGTCTCGCCAGTCTCGTCCTTGATGGGTATCATTCAAAACTAAAATAAATTTTTGGTTCCAAGCACCCTTTTTAATGGGTTACAGAAGGGAATTTAGAGTTAAGCACGTACTCTTCCTTTACTGACCTTAATGGGTATTACCTCCACCCACTTGGTAAAGTGATCGGTCGCCGTCAGACACCAATTGTTTCCATTCCTGGATTTTGTGAAGGCTCCGATGAGGTCCACCCCTAACATTTAAAGTGTTAGAGAGAAGATTACTTTATTCTTACCCATATCTGTGTCAGACAGTATGCAGATGTTCATATTTATAAGGGTACTGACACAAACACACACATTCTATAATATTGAACTCTGCTGTGGTCAAATAAAGCAGCCATTACAAAACAACTTATCAGGGCAAAATTTGAATTGGGACACTTACCGATCATGTGCCATGGTGAAACAACTTTGATGGGATTCAACTCCGGCTCCACAGTCTTCGCCCTCTCAAACTTCTGGCAGTCTAGACAGGGTACTGACCTTTAAGCAAAAAGTGACAAATTGAAACATTGTGTGCTCTCTGATATGACATAATAATTTAAGATATAATAGAATGTGATTGATAAACAAAAGGTTATTTCAATTGCCCAGCTGTCCACCTCCTTGACAATTCCCCGTCAGAAGAAGCGTAGGTTGATTTTGCCAATCATGCGCTTCACTCCGAAATGGCCAGCATGCATCTCAGTCAGCACGGCCTCCTCCTCCTCCTTAGTAAAGATCACCCTCCCGTGTGGCTTGCCATCCTTCCCCCGTAGGTACATGTGATTGCCTAACAAGTTGGAAGAAAAGAGTTGTTGAAATACTCAAGTCTAAGTACATTTCCACTGCTGTCTTTCTCTCCGTTTCTCTCTGTCTGTCTTCCACTCTCTTCCCAACTCTCTCTCCTTCTCTCACTTTCATCCTTTCATTCTCACTTCCTTTTCAAACAAATAATGCCATTTAGAGAAATTACTTGAAGGTGTGTGAAACTCAATCTCTTTGTGCCCACTTTGGTTTTAGAGAAATGTTTGGTACTGAATGGATGAGAAACCACAGGGACTCCCGCTCCGAGGCAGAGAGACACCAACCAAAGGCACACCTGCCCATGGACATTTTCTGGTGCGTTTTTTTTAACCATATTACTTTATTGCCTGGTCAGACAAAATATAATATACTTACATTTTTCAGACGCTCTTATCCAGAGTGACTTACAGTTAGTGCATACATTATTTTTATCATACTCCCCCGTGGGAATCGAACCCACAACCCTGGGGTTGCAAACACCATGCTCTACCAACTGAGCTACATCCCTGCCGGCCATTCCCTCCCCTACCCTGGGCCAATTGTGCGCCGCCCCATGGGTCTCCCAGTCACAGCCGGCTACGAACCAGAAACTCTAGTGACACAGCTAGCATTGCGCCCACTGCTAGCATTGCCTTAGACCACTGCGCCACTCGGGAGACCCACTTAGTAGCAGTTATTTTGGTCTGTCGTCGCCTTAAGGATTCTGTGCCTTTACAGGTAAGAGAGGACGACATATGATGCATTTATGCATGAATCAACAATACATAAAGTTGATTTCAAGACAATGGAAGGTTAAAATAAGCAAGCTTATCTTAGGAAAGTTATGTGTAGCCTCTTTAAAGGGGCAATCTGCACTTGCTACATATATTTTTGGATTTACAAATTAATGAAACAGTATACAGTACAAGTAAAAAAGGCACACCTACTAATTTGTTTATTTTTACAATTTTTTTACATTGTAGAATAATAGTGAAGACATCAAAACTATGAAACAACACATATGGAATCATGTAGTAACCAAAAAAGTGTTAAACAAATCAAAATATATTTTATATTTGAGATTCTTCAAATAGCCACCCTTTACCTTGATGACAGCTTTGCACACTCTTGGTATTCTCTCAACCAGCTTCACCTGGAATGCTTTTCCAACAGTCTTGAAGGAGTTCCCACATATGCTGAGCACTTGTTGGCTGCTTTTCCTTCACTCTTCCGTCGGACTCATCCCAAACTTTTGACTGGTGGTGTATATAGAAAATTATGTGGACACCCTTTCAAATGAGTGGATTCAGCTAGTTCAGCCACACCCGTTGCTGACAGGTGTATAAAATGGAGCACACAGCCATGCAATCTCCATATAAATATTGGCAGTAGAATGGCCTGTGCTGAAGAGATCAGTGGCTTTCAACGTGGCACTGTCATAGGATGCCACCTTTCCAACAAGTCAGTTTGTCAAATTTCTGCCCTGCTAGAGCTGCCCCGGTCAACTGTAAGTGCTGTTATTGTGAAGTGGAAACTTCTAGGAGCAACAACGGCTCAGCCGCAAAATGGTAGGCCACACAAGCTCACAGAACGGGACCGCCAAGTGCTGAAGCGCATAGCACATGTCCTCGTTTCCAAACTGCCTCTGGAAGCAACATCATTACAAGAATTGTTCATGAAAAGGGTTTCCATGGCCGAGCAGCAGCACACTAGCCTAAGATCACCATGCACAATGCCAAGCATCAGCTGGAGTGGTGTAAAGCCCATCGCCATTGGACTCTGGAGCAATGGAAACGTGTTCTCTGGAGTGATGAATCACGCTTCACCATCTGGCAGTTTAACGGACTAATCTGGGTTTGACGTATGCCAGGAGAACGCTACCTTCTCGAATGCATAGTGCAAACTGTAAAGTTTGGTGGAGGAGCAATAATGGTCTGGGTCTGTTTTTCATGGTTCGGGCTAGGCTCCTTAGTTCCAGTGAAGGGAAATCTTAAAGCTACAGTATACAATGACATTCTAGACGATTCTGTACTTCCAACTCTGTGGCAACAGTTTGGGGAAGGCGCTTTCCCGTTTCAGCATGACAATGCCCCCATGCACAAAGCAAGGTCCATACAGAAATGGTTTGTCGAGATCAGGGTGGAAGAACTTGATTGGCCTGCACAGAGCCCTGACCTCAACCCCATCGAACACCTTTTGGATTAATTGAAACGCAGACCGCGAGCCAGGCCTAATCGTCCAGCATCAGTGCCCAACCTCACTAATGCTAGTGGCTGAATGGAAGTAAGTCCCCGCAAAGATGTTCCAACATCTAGTGGAAAGGGGGGACCAACTCCATATTAATGCCCATGATTTTGGAATGAGATGTTTGACGAGCAGGTGTCCACATACTTTTGGTCATGTAGTGTATATAACCATTGATTCTTGAAGAATATAAAATATAAATGCATCATGAGCTTAGGGCAACTGTCATACCCCATCAGAAACTTGTTTTATTCCAATATTTGTACACATTTGTAAATGTAAAGTATAGCCTCAAAACATGCTTAAAACTATAATTTTCATATATTGGATCGTCAGATAGTGGTTTCATTTTTCCAGGGCAATCCCTTAGCTTTTTCCCAAAACAGAGGTGGGATCACTTTGTCATGATTTTAACTGCAGATTGTCCCCTTAAAAGGATCATCCACCCATATATATATATATTTGTTTCTATAGACAAGGTCCGTGTTTTCATTTTGTTTACCTGGCCTCTATATCAAAACGCAAACTTCCCGTATATCCCCTATATCAGGGGTTCCCAAACGTTTTCACTCAGGCCCCCCTTCCATCATTGGGGAACATCCCGCGCCCCTCCACGAGTGCGCGCGCCACGTCTATTTCTATGGGCACAAGCACTCTTCATGACACAAACTGTTCATGCCTCTCTTGTTGGTGGAGAGAACATCTTGCAGGTTTTAAAGCTCATTTTCTTGCAATTCTATACATGTGGCCATGTCTAATGTTTATTCATGTGATATTTGAGTGACTCAAACATTACAACAAAATCTATGGGATAAAAAACCTAGCTAAAAAAACTTAAGATGACATGGGCTAGTTGATCTGGACATTTCTGACAAGTTATAAATAGCTCTCTAAGGTATGCAATGACTGACATGACAAGAGGATTCTACTAGTGCATTCTACTATAAACATTTTTAAGAGTAAATTGAAAGCCGGACTGAGTTCATAAAAAAACAAATACAGTGGGGAGAACAAGTATTTGATACACTGCCGATCTTGCAGGTTTTCCTACTTACAAAGCATGTAGAGGTCTGTAATTTTTATCATAGGTACACTTCAACTGTGAGAGACGGAATCTAAAAATCCAGAAAATCACATTGTATGATTTTTAAGTAATTCATTTGCATTTTATTACATGACATAAGTATTTGATCACCTACCAAACAGTAAGAATTCCGGCTCTCACAGACCTGTTAGTTTTTCTTTAAGAAGCCCTCCTGTTCTCCACTCATTACCTGTATTAACTGCTCCTGTTTGAACTCGTTACCCGAATAAAAGACACCTGTCCACACACTCAATCAAACAGACTCCAACCTCTCCACAATGGCCAAGACCAGAGAGCTGTGTAAGGACATCAGGGATAACATTGTAGACCTGCACAAGGCCGGGGTGGGCTACAGGACAATAGGCAAGCAGCTTGGTGAGAAGGCAACAACTGTTGGCGCAATGATTAGAAAATGGAAGAAGTTCAAGATGACGGTCAATCACCCTCGGGTCTGGGGCTCCATGCAAGATCTCACCTTGTGGGGCATCAATGATCATGAGGAAGGTGAGGGATCAGCCCAGAACTACACGGCAGGACCTGGTCAATGACCTGAAGAGAGCTGGGACCACAGTCTCAAAGAAAACCATTAGTAACACACTACGCCGTCATGGATTAAAATCCTGCAGCGCACGCAAGGTCCCGCTGCTCAAGTCAGCGCATGTCCAGGCCCATCTGAAGTTTGCCAATGACCATCTGGATGATCCAGAGGAGGAATGGGAGAAGGTCATGTGGTCTAATGAGACCAAAATAGAGCTTTTTGGTCTAAACTCCACTTGCCGTGTTTGGAGGAAGAAGAAGGATGAGTACAACCCCAAGAACACCATCCCAACCGTGAAGCATGGAGGTGGAAACATCATTCTTTGGGGATGCTTTTCTGCAAAGGGGACAGGACGACTGCACCGTATTGAGGGGAGGATGGATGGGGCCATGTATCTCGAGATCTTGGCCAACAACCTCCTTCCCTCAGTAAGAGCATTGAAGATGGGTCGTGGCTGGGTCTTCCAGCATGACAACGACCCGAAATACACAGCCAGGGCAACTAAGGAGTGGCTCCGTAAGAAGCATCTCAAGGTCCTGGAGTGGCCTAGCCAGTCTCCAGACCTGAACCCAATAGAAAATCTTTGGAGGGAGCTGAAAGTCCGTATTGCCCAGCGACAGCCCCGAAACCTGAAGGATGTGGAGAAGGTCTGTATGGAGGAGTGGGCCAAAATCTCTGCTGCAGTGTGTGCAAACCTGGTCAAGACCTACAGGAAATGTATGATCTCTGTAATTGCAAACAAAGGTTTCTGTACCAAATATTAAGTTCTGCTTTTCTGATGTATCAAATACTTATGTCATGCAATAAAATGCAAATGAATTACTTAAAAATCATACAATGTGATTTTCTGGATTTTCTGTTTTAGATTCCGTCTCTCACAGTTGAAGTGTACCTATGATAAAACTTACAGACGTCTACATGCTTTGTAAGTAGGAAAACCTGCAAAATTGGCAGTGTATCAAATACTTGTTCTCCCCACTGTATATATAATAATAATAATAATAATATATATGTTGTTGTTTTTTGTGGGGCCCCCCCTGCCAACTCCCTGCCGACCCCTCACGCCCCTCATGCCTTCTGGAACATGTGAACTTTCATGTGCCTTAATAACAAACTTGTATGCCATCTGTAAATACAAAATTGTTAAATTATGAGCCTAGTTGGTTTAGCCATGGAAAAAGACAGGAACCTTCCCGCCAGCCATGATTGGCTGAGATAATGGATGCCGAGGGATGAGTTCGGATTGGTCTGCCATGTAGCATGCTTCTGTTTATAACATGAGCTGCTCAGTATGTGTAGATAATCCTTGCTACCGCTGCTTTTTTAAAGATAACTCATCCAGAACGCTGCAGCCTGTCTGGTGTTCAACCTCATGTCACCCCGCTCTTTCGCACACTCCACTGGCTTCCAGTTGAAGCTCGCATCTGCTACAAGACCATGGTGCTTGCCTACGGAGCTGTGAGGGGAACGGCACCTCCTTACCTTCAGGCTCTGATCAGTCCCTACACCCAAACGAGGGCATTGCGTTCTTCCACCTCTGGCCTGCTGGTCCCCCTACCTCTGCGGAAGCACAGTTCCTGCTCAGCCCAGTCAAAACTGTTCGCTGCTCTGGCACCCCAATGGTGGAACAAGCTCCCTCACGACGCCAGGACAGCGGAGTCACTGACCACATTCCGGAGAAACTTGAAACCCTACCTCTTTAAGGAATACCTGGGATAGTATACAAGTAATCCTTCTACGCCCCACGACCCCCCCAAAAAAAATAATTTGTAAAGTGGTTGTCCCACTAGCTATCATAAGGTGAATGCACCAATTTGTAAGTCGCTCTGGATAAGAGCGTCTGCTAAATCACGTAAATGTAAATGTAAATGTTAAATGGATTTTTAACGACAATAGGTTAAAAAATACAACAACAAAAAAACAATATCTATATAAAAAAAAATGAAAATCAAAAATATACAGAAAAAAATATGAAAAAAATGAGATAAAAATAACATTAATATAAAATACAAAAGAGATTTTAAAAAATGAAACAAAGATAAGTTAAAATAAAAATACTAAATAATTTGTAAAGTGGTTGTCCCACTAGCTATCATAAGGTGAATGCACCAATTTGTAAGTTGCTCTGGATAAGAGCATCTGCTAAATGACGTAAATGTAAATGTAAATATTATGGAGAACTGCAAAAGTGTTGCTACTGCGCTCAACAACATTGCTGCCCTGAATTTAGCAGGCGCTATCGACAAAGATCAGTGGGAAAAAGTTGTGATGGACTACTTTCTGGAGGATGATCGTGCCATCCGTGACAACAACACAACAACTCTACAATGTCTGGTTAAATGAAAATGTTTTTTCCTAAATCAGGGATTTCCTCATCGTTGGATTCATTTTCAGTCAGAGAGAGTCAGCATGACACGATCATCCTCCAGAAAGTGAAGCACATTAGCAACACTTTTGTAGTT
Organism: Coregonus clupeaformis; assembly: GCF_020615455.1. Taxonomy (NCBI): domain Eukaryota; kingdom Metazoa; phylum Chordata; class Actinopteri; order Salmoniformes; family Salmonidae; genus Coregonus; species Coregonus clupeaformis. The sequence goes on from NC_059199.1 coordinate 13,668,249, forward strand.
CTCCATGATATTTTTCAAAATATTATATTATGTATGTCCATGCTGTGTACTTCATTATGTTTTTAATCTCTTTCTACCGGATAGGGTTTGGAACTTTGGATGTTTTGTTCTGGTCCTGATGTTAATGTCTACGTTACTTAAGTACAAATGATGCGCGATTTCGCCTGGCATAAAATATTTGCTCTCTCGCCAGGACACAGTTCAGCGGAGTTAGAACTACACAGATAACACGGTCACTTCAAACTTAAGCTGGAAAGACAGCAAACTGGCAGAATTTAGTTTAGTTTGACTAGTTTTTCTACTAGTCAAACTATTTCTTTGTATACAGTGCCTTCAGAAAGGATTCATACCCCTTGACATATTCCACATTTTGTTGTTACAGCCTGAATTCAAAATGTGTCAAATATTTAAAAAAATCTCACCCACCTACACACAATACCCAATAATGACAGTGAAAACATGTTTTAGAAATGTTAGCAAATGTATGGAAAATGAAATGCAGAAATCTCATTTACATAAGTATTCACACCCCTGAGTCAATACATGTTAGTATCACCTTTGGCAGCGATTACAGCTGTGAGTCTTTCTGGGTACGTCTCTAAGAGCTTTGCACACCTGGATTGTACAATATTTGCACATTATTATTTTTAAAATTCTTCAAGCTCTGTCAAGTTGGTTGTTGATCATTGCTAAACAGCCATTTTCAAGTCTTGCCATAGATTTTCAAACCGATTTAAGTCAAAACTGTAACTAGGTCACTCAGGAAGATTCAATGTTGTCTTGGTAAGCAACTCCAGTGTACACTGAGTATACCAAACATTAGGAACACCTTCCTAATATTGAGTTGCACCTCAGAACAGCCTCAACTCGTCGGAGCATGGACTTTACAAGGTGTCAAAAGCGTTCCACAGGGATGCTGGCCCATGTTGACTCAAACGCTTCCCACAGTTGTGTCAAGTTGGCTGGATATCGTTTGGGTGGTGGACCATTCTTGATACACACGAGAAATTGTTGAGCGTAAAAAACCCAGCAGCGTTGCAGTTCTTCACACAAATAGTGCGCCTGGCACCTACTACCATACCCTGTTCAAAGGTACTTAAATATTTTGTCTTGCCCATTCACCCTCTGAATGGTACACCTACACATTACATGTCTCAATTGTTTCAAGGCATAAAAATCCTTCTTTAACCTGTCTCCTCCCCTTCATCTACACTGATTGAAATGACTATCCCCCCATAGCACTCACCTCTGTCATCATGAAGTGCTTTGAGAGACTAGTCAGGGATCATATCACCTCTACCTTACCTGTCACCCTAGACCCACTTCAATTTGCTTACTGCCCCAATAGATCCACAGACGATGCAATCGCCATCACACTATAGCTCAGCGTTCAACACCATAGTACCCTACAAGTACCCCTGACGAGACAGCCTATAGGGAGGAGGTGAGGGCTCTGGGAGTGTGGTGCCAGGAAAATAACCTCTCACTCAATGTCAACAAAACAAAGGAGATGATCGTGGATTTCAGGAAACAGCAGAGGGTGCACCCCCCTATCCACATCGACGGGACCGCAGTGGAGAAGGTGGAAAGCTTCAATTTCCTTAGAGTACACATCACTGACAAACTGAAATGGTTCACCCACGCAGACAGTGTGGTGAAGAAAGCACAACATAGTCTCTTCAACCTCAGGAGACTGAAGAAATTTGGCTTGGCACCTAAAACCCTCACAAACCTTTACAGATGCACAATTGAGAGCATCCTGTCGTGCTGTATCACCACCTGGTATGGCAACTGCACCGCCCGCAACTGCAGGGCTCTCCAGAGGGTGGTGCGGTCTGCCGAACGCATTACCGGGGGCAAACTTCCCGACCTCCAGGACACCTACAGCACCCGATGTCACAGGAAGGCCAAAAAGATCATCAAGGAAATCAACCACCCGAGCCGCTGCCTGTTCACCCGCTATCATCCAGAAGGCGAGGTCAGTACAGGTGCATCAAAGCTGGGACCGAGAGAATGAAAAACAGCTTCTATCTCAAGGCCATCAGACTGTTAAATAGCCATCACTAGCACATTAGAGGCTGCTGCTGCCTATTGAAATCACTGCCCACTTTAAGAAATGGAACACTAGTCACTTTAATAATGTTTACATATCTTGCACTACTCACCTCATATGTATATACTGTATTCTATAATATTCAACTGTATCTTAGCACATGCCGCTCAGTCATTGCTTGTCCATATATGTATATATTCTTAAATTCCAATCCTTACTTAGATTTGTGTGTATTGGGTATATTTTGTGAAATTGTTAGGTATTACTTGTTAGATATTACTGCACTGTCGGAGCTAGAAGTACAAGCATTTAGCTACACCCGCAATAACATCTGCTAAACACATGTATGTGACAAATACAATTTTATTTTATTTTATTTTATTTGAAGTGGATTTAAGTGACATCAATAAGGGATCATAGCTTTCACCTGGATTCACCTGGTCAGTCTATGTCATGGAAAGAGCAGGTGTTCTTAATGTTTTGTATACTCAGTGTATATTTGGCCTTGTGTTTAAGGTTATTGTCCTGCTGAAAGGTGAATTTGTCTCCCAGTGTCTGTTGGAAAGCAGACAACCAGGTTTTCCTCTAGGATTTTGCCTCTGCTTAACTCTATTCCATTTATTTATATCCTAAAAAACTCCCTAGTCCTTGCCGATGACAAGCATAACCATGACATGATGCAGCCACCACCATGCTTGAAAATATAATGTAGTATTTGTAGTGACTGGGTGTATTGATACAGCATCCAAAATGTAATTAATATCATCATCATGCTCAAAGGGTTATTCAATGTCTGCTTTTTTTTTTACCCATCTACCAATTGGTGCCCTTCTTTGCGAAGCATTGGAAAACCTCCCTGGTCTTTGTGGTTGAATCTGTGTAGAAATGTAATGCTTGACTGAGGGACCTTACAGATAATTGTATGTGTGTGGTACAGAGATGAGGTAGTCATAAAAAAATTATGTTAAACACAATTATTGCACACAGAGTGATTCCATGCAACTTACTATATGACTTTTAAAATAATTTTTTACTCCTGAACTTGGTTAGGCTTGCCATAACAAAAGGGTTGAATACTTATTGACTCAAGCCATTTCAGCTTTTCATTTCTAATACATTTGTAAACAAATATTTCCACTTTGACATTATGTTTTTTTTTTCGTGTAGGCCGGTGCCACAAAATCTAAATTTAATCAATTTTGTATTCAGGCTGTAACACAACAACATTTGGAAAATGTCTGGGGGTGCGAATGCTTTCTGAAGGCACTCTGATCCATAAAACTGGCTTTGAGAAAAGCTGCATGCCTGTCTCATCCGGACACCCAACACTTTATTACTGCTGATGGAGATAGCGTGAGATGGAATTTAAATGTTGAAACAATGTTGCAAATGTTGGAGAGACAGACAGCAAGATTTATACAAATCGCTGCTGTTGAAAAACAAATGCTAGTCTAAAAGAAATGGGAGATAATGTCTAGATGCTTTTTACAGTGAAGATCAAGTTTATACATTGCCTGGCTGGGCTGATGAGACAGTGGATTGTGGAGTGAGATGGAACAATGAATAGGCATTTCAACATCATACTCTTAGCCAGTGGTAACTTGTGGAATAGACACCAGCTGGAACGCGGTTTTAACCAATAAGCATCCAGGATTAAACCCACCCATTGTATAATGGCCATTAAATACTGCCAATGGTTCTGCACAGGGGTCATGGGGTTCAGTATGATAATTCTGATCTGGATCTGTGCTGGTGAGTGAGATCCTCAAACCAGACACATGTGGTTTGAACTTCTTTTAAAATGCATCTCCTATTCTCACAGCATCATCATGGCGCCACCCTAGTTCTGTCTTACATAACAAGATAAACTATAAGTACAAGTTTATTTTACATGATCTAATTAGGAGTCCAATCAGCAAAGACATGTGAAACCAGTCATATGGCAACAAACTGAAAAGCATATCAACATGACAGTTATTTATGGCCCTTTCCCACAGTGAAGTATGAAATGCTGTGCCGTTATGCAGAATTTAAATTGGATGGCTTTATAACTTGCAGGGATGAAATTTGGAGACCCAAGCTATGGAAACCCGTGAGCAAATGACAGTAGCGCCGAACCTACCGAGTTGATTTATGCACTCTAGAATGTTTTATAGGGATGGTTCGAAATGTACATAATGGGAACCTGGAGGAAAATGAGGGAGGGTCATGCTTTTTCAATTTCAGTCAGGGGGAGGTGTCAGTCTTTTTAAAATCTAGTCCAGGGGAAGGTCATGTAATTTGTAATTGATGAAATGTAACTATTTCTCAGTGTTTTAGAATTAGTTGCTTATCAGGCTATATTGATGTGTGCCCGATGCCACCCCTCATCTCTGATTCTCCGCTGGGTGCGTTATACCAAGTGCGACTATCGGCTATTTAGTGTGGTGTCAACAAAATGATCTACAGCCTATAATGCTCGGACAAGCACAGAGCAAAGTTATATTTCTAAGAAAATGTACTTCCTTCCCGAGTCTTTTGTGCTGCTGCGATGGTGTAAATAAAACTATGCTACATTACACACTGCAATGGATATTCCAACCCTGAGCCCCGGCCTGCTCTGCTCTTGCTGATCAAAACCTTTATTTGTGCTGCCTTACCAATGGCTGTGCTGTGTAGGCCTACGGTGGCAGTTCAGGAAGAGAGTCAAAGGCTTCTTCCGATTACAATTTTGTTCCCTAAAATGTTATATCGTGCATGCAAACCAGCCTACAGTGGGGAAAAATAGTATTTATTCAGCCACCAATTGTGCAAGTTCTCCCACTTAAAAAGATGAGAGAGGCCTCCAAACACGACGAGTTGAGTTTTTACCAAAAAGTTCTATTTTGGTTTCATCTGACCATATGACATTCTCCCAATCCTCTTCTGGATCATCCAAATGCACTCTAGCAAACTTCAGACGGGCCTGGACATGTACTGGCTTAAGCAGGGGGACACGTCTGGCACTGCAGGATTTGAGTCCCTGGCGGCGTAGTGTGTTACTGATGGTAGGCTTTGTTACTTTGGTCCCAGCTCTCTGCAGGTCATTCACTAGGTCCCCCCGTGTGGTTCTGGGATTTTTGCTCACCGTTCTTGTGATCATTTTGACCCCACAGGGTGAGATCTTGCGTGGAGCCCCAGATCGAGGGAGATTATCAGTGGTCTTGTATGTCTTCCATTTCCTAATAATTGCTCCCACAGTTGATTTCTTCAAACCAAGCTGCTTACCTATTGCAGATTCAGTCTTCCCAGCCTGGTGCAGGTCTACAATTTTGTTTCTGGTGCCAATGTCTTTGCAATTGTTACAAACAAGCGACCCTTAAAAGTGCAGTAACTGCAGTCGACTGTGGTATTTTGGACGCAGTAACAGTTATACTGTACTCTGACTGCAATCTTTTTTCGTAAGGGGAGGATAGAAATAGCCTACAGTATAGGCTATAGGCCTGTATATTTCAATGATAATGAAATACATTACATTCAATTGAATTTGATTTTGCTATTTGGCTACTGTCAAATGTTTGCGTCAACATAACGTGCGCAATGATGTGCCAAAGCTTTATTTAGTGCATTATTATAGGGTAAGCATTAGAACAAGCCACCTGATGCAGTGGATGGTGCACATCGACTGACCTGTATGGTGGATGGAGTGAGGAAACCCATTCCATCACTTCTTTTGTTCTTTTGAAGAAGAGTCTCATGTGACTTTCCCGCAATGGATATTTGTATTTTATTTATCGTTCACTACCCGTACAGTAGGTGGCGGCAATACACCAATAGCTGTAGTCTGCCATTAAACTTTGAAGAAGAAGAAGTAGTTATGTAGCAAGTTAAGGAGACAACATTGCACATTTCCCATGGACGTTTCCCAGTTGCTTTGGATGTTCAAAATCATAGTGTAAGAACACTTTTAAAGCCTCAAAGGATAAGATTATCAAACTTTCCTTTTGGCTAGCCACAGTAGTTAACTAGCTAGCTATGTAGCTTTTTTGCTTTCCAGCACATTCACTAATTTGTTTGTAAACAATTAACAAGCTAGTTAGCATTACTACCACATGTTGTTGTCAAACTGTCAGAGTAGCTAGCAAGCAACAAGATATGCCAAATAAGTCTAAAAACCATTTGAGGGCAAATAAATCAGATCTGATCGTTCAGACAAGTCGCATGGCCAGGAATCAGATTTGTATCTGACTTCAAACCAACTACGAAGGTGGTTTATAATGTGGCTTGGAATATCTGATTCCATGTGCTTTTTGGCTGTTCAGTTTGCAGGAAAAATAACAGATTCAAATCGTATATGCAACAAATTTTGATTGAGTCACTTCAAACTGCCAATGTGAACAAGGCTTTTAATCCATGCTGCAGCAGATCAGACAAGCATTATACCATCGGATGGGACAGGCCGCCCTCAAGCCAACGCTACAACCGCTGCCATTGATTAACGCTGCTGCTACCCCTGGGTGGGTCAGAGAGGAGCTGCTACCAGGAGAGACTGTGTACCCTGCTCGAGAAGAGCTGAACTAACTCTGCTCAGCGAGAGCTGAACGAACGTCCACCACCGCTCTGTGTATGTGAAGTACTGCTACGTTTTTAATGACTGTAACTGATCCAGCTTCTCCTCTCTCTCCAGTGGACATAACTGGTGCGTCATGGACGAGAACACAATGACGACCATCCAAACAAAGACTAACTGGCATAAATGTGGTGTGAGTGTGTGCCTGAGCCTGTCTTTATGTTTTGTTGTGTTGTTTTTAATACGTTGTAAACCCCCTTTTTAAAACGATAGAAAATAAATTAGAGTCGTGAAATATGACTGTCTGCCTCCTGTTTGTGGTTCCGGGATTCTAAGAACCTTAGGTTTTGACACCTGCTTCAAAATGATTAGAGGAAATATTGTTTATATACATTTGTGCTTTCATTCTTTGTACTCTACCTTTTTGATTAAAGAAAATACGTTTTCAATCAAATGAAGTCAGAAAAAGTATTTTATGATGTATAAAGCGAATGGGTCATGTGGTTTGATGTACTTAATCACAAAAGGGAAGTAGGGACAACAAAATACACTACCACTTTCAGTCTATGAGCTTGAGATCTGGCGGCCATATTTGTTCCCCAGAATAATACAAACAAGTTGATTTTTCCTTTCTCCTCCTGCAGCCTACACCTGCATCCAATTTGACTGGACATGAGTAGCGAGGGAGAGGGAAGTAAAGGCAGTCTTGGTTAACATATTTAATCCCAATTTCATTTAGGAGGGTGTCATGTATGTACATGTACTTACCTGGAGTGCCTGTGATCATCTGTACTTGCACTTGACATCTTCTTTAAACATTGTTCTTCTACCTGCCTCAGTGTGCTAATGTATTAGTTGGTGTCAGAAGTTAAAAAGTAATACAAGGAAAAATCAACATTATGAAACATGGAACAAATGAGAACCAACTACTCTGAACGTACAGGGAAATCTAGCTGAAAATTGGAGAGTGTGGATCCAGAAATTCAACCTCTATATCCTGCACGTTGCCGGAGATGATGCAATCAAGGTATTCAATACTTTTGATTTTGACGATGATGTAGATGACTTGGATGTATTAAAAGAGCTTTTCCGAACGTACTGTGAGCCAAGAAGAAATCTGACGTACTTGAGGCATATCTTTTTTATGAGAGTGAAAGGACAGACAGAGTCAATTGATGCTTATGTGACTGATCTAAAAAATAAAGCAAAAGACTGAGTTTCAACAATTTACCAAGTCACTGATATGGGACAGAATTGTGTGTGGAATCCCAAATGACCAAGTGCACAGCTAGTAAAAGAGAGATCACAGGGAGAATGCTCACATTGTGGGTACAAACATGAACCAAAAAAGTGTCCAGCATATGGTCAGATATGCAAAGCATGTCACAGAAAAAATCATTACGCCAAAATGTGCTCCTCATGCACACAGACAGAAAACCGGAGGATTCACAGCATTGACAGGGAGATGACAGCAGGAACTGAGGGCATGTTCATTGGGACAATTGAAGTGAAACAGAGTTTAGTACATTGTGTAACTCAGCTAATGAATATCAATGAGAAAAATACTGAGAAAGAGCAATGGACAGAAACACTGAAAATAAACAATCAGAAACTTAATTATAAGCTGGATACAGGAGCTGAGTGTAAGGTCTTGTTCGTGAGAGACTTGAAAACGCTGAAAGTGAAGGGCGATGCCGTGCAAAAATCCAACTGCAAGAAAACACTCAAATGTCAATACAAAGAGAAAGTATTTGAACTGGAATGTCAAGTGATAGCACAAGATGCACCTGCAATACTTGGAAGATCAGCTTGTCTGCAAATGGGCTTAATACAGAGAATACTCGAGCTTGAACAAAGGACAGAGACTGACATTTTGAGTGAATATTAAGATTTATTCACAGGACTTGGATGTGTTCCAGGAGTTCATCACATACAAATAGACCCAGAAGTCACACCATTGGTTCACTCACCCAGAAAAGTGCCTGTAGCACTAAAATAAAAACTTGAAAAGGAACTGAACCGCATGGAAAACATGGATGTCGTCGTCAGGCAAACTGAGCCTACTGAATGGGTAAACAGCTTGGTGACAATCGTGAAGCCAAACAAAATGCGGGTATGCATGGACCCACAGGATCTAAACAAAGCCATCAAGGGAGAACATTACCCTTTACGTACCATTGAAGAGGTAGTTGCTGGAATGCCTAACGCCAAGGTATTTTCAGTAGGTGATGCAAACCAAGGATTCTGGCAAATTCAACTGGATGAAGAGAGCTCCTGACTCTGCACGTTCAATATGCCGTTTGGGAGGTATTCATTCAAGAGACTGCCGCTCGGAATCACGTCCGCTCCAGAGGTGTTCCAGAGGTGCCTCGGCCAGCATTTGGAAGGTCTGGAAGGTGTCGTAAACATCATGGATTACATTCTTGTCTGGGGTACTGACACAGAGCAGCACGACCAGAGACTGAGACAGCTACTAGACAGACTGAGAAGCATCAACTTGAAACTGAATAAGGACAAGTGCAAAATCAGAATGACAGAAATTTGCTACATTGGACATGTGTTAAACAAAGAAGGCCTGAAACCAGACTCTGAAAAGGTAAGAGCAATACAAGAAATGCCAGAGGACAAACCAGCGCTTCAGAGGTTCATGGGAATGTTACAGTATCTCGCAAAGTTCATCCCAAATCTCTCAGATGTCAGCGCACCAGAGACAACTGTTGGAAGGAGACATTCAGTGGCACTGGGAGTCTTAACAGGAAGAGAGCTTCAAAAGCTTGAAAACACTTGTCAGCAATGCGCCAGTGTTAAAGTACTACGATGTAAGAAAGAAAAAAAACTGTGACACTATCTGTGGATGCAAGCTCAGAAGGCTTGGGAGCTGTGGGTCAAGATCCCTCACAGACTGTCAAAAGAGATACATTCAAATTGAAAAAGATCTACTGGCGATAGTGTATGGCTGTGAGAAGTTTAATCAATACCTGTATGGAAAACAGATCCAGTTGGAGTCAGACCACAAGCCCTTGGAAACAATCTTCAAGATGTCGCTCCAGAAAGCACCAGCCAGACTGCAGAGAATGCTGATGAGACTACAGAGATACAGTCTACATGTGACATACAAACCAGGAAAGGAGATGCACTGAGCCAAGCATACCTGAAGGAACAGAGAGAGAAATTGCTGGATGGTGAGCTGGATGTAAACTACATCGCTCATCAACTTCCTGTTTCAGAAGAGAAACTGTAGCAATTCAAAACAGCAACAGCAGAAGATGAAGAGTTAAGACTGGTCACAGAAACAGTTAAAAATGGATGGCCAGACATGAGAGGGAAAGTTGCAAAGTAAATACAGCATTACTGGACCTTCAGAGAGGACTCAGATGGACTGCTGTTCAAAACATTTCATTCTTCAGAAAATGACAGAAGAAATTATGGAAAGAATCCATGAAGCACACATGGGAATCGTAAAATGTAAGGAATGAGCAAGGGATGTTCTGTTCTGGCCAGGCATGGCTAAACAGATTGAAGATGTAACAAAATGTGCAGTCTGCAACACACACAAAAACAACAACCAAAGAGAGCCGCTCATGTCTCATCCAGTCCCAGAGAGCGCTTGGGCCAAAGTTGGAGTGGACATCTTTCATTACAACCACATAGAATATCTACTATGTGTGGATTACTACTCAAAATACCCCGAAATCTCCAAGCTCAGTGGGAGAACAAGTAAACACATCATTACAGCGCTAAAGTCGATCTTCGCAAGGCATGGGGTGCCCAACGTTTTGTGCTCTGACAATGGAAGACAGTTGGTGAGTCAAGAAATGTCAGAGTTCTCTACCAGCTGGGAGTTCAAACATGTGACGTAGAGCCCTAGATTTCCACAGTCAAACGGCAAAGCTGAGAGAGCAGTTCAGACTGTGAAGAAGCTGTTGAAAAAAGCACTAGACAGCAATGGAGATCCTTACATACCTCTCCTTGAGTACAGAAACACACCCCTGGATGGAGTAGGTCTCTCACCTGCACCTATTAATGGGAAGAAGGCCGAAGACAAAGATTCCGACATCAAAGAGATTGTTAAAGCCAGGACTCTATCAGCATACAGTGGGGGAAAAAAGTATTTAGTCAGCCACCAATTAAGCAAGTTCTCCCACTTAAAAAGATGAGAGAGGCCTGTAATTTTCATCATAGGTACACGTCAACTATGACAGACAAAATGAGAATTTTTTTTCCAGAAAATCACATTGTAGGATTTGTAATGAATTTATTTGCAAATTATGGTGGAAAATAAGTATTTGGTCAATAACAAAAGTTTCTCAATACTTTGTTATATACCCTTTGTTGGCAATGACACAGGTCAAATGTTTTCTGTAAGTCTTCACAAGGTTTTCACACACTGTTGCTGGTATTTTGGCCCATTCCTCCATGCATATCTCCTCTAGAGCAGTGATGTTTTGGGGCTGTCGTTGGGCAATACGGACTTTCAACTCCCTCCAAAGATATTCTATGGGGTTGAGATCTGAAGACTGGCTAGTCCACTCCAGGACCTTGAAATGCTTCTTACGAAGCCACTCCTTCGTTGCCCGGGTGGTGTGTTTGGGATCATTGTCATGCTGAAAGACCCAGCCACATTTCATCTTCAATGCCCTTGCTGATGGAAGGAGGTTTTCACTCAAAATCTCACGATACATGGCCCCATTCATTCATTCCTTTACACGGATCAGTCGTCCTGGTCCCTTTGCAGAAAAACAGCCCCAAAGCATGATGTTTCCACCCCCATGCTTCACAGTAGGTATGGTGTTCTTTGGATGCAACATCAGCATTCTTTGTCCTCCAAAAAATACGAGTTGAGTTTTTACCAAAAAGTTCTATTTTGGTTTCATCTGACCATATGACATTCTCCCAATCCTCTTCTGGATCATCCAAATGCACTCTAGCAAACTTCAGACGGGCCTGGACATGTACTGGCTTAAGCAGGGGGACACGTCTCGCACTGCAGGATTTGAGTCCCTGGCGGCGTAGTGTGTTACTGATGGTAGGGTTTGTTACTTTGGTCCCAGCTCTCTGCAGGTCATTCACTAGGTCCCCCCGTGTGGTTCTGGGATTTTTGCTCACCGTTCTTGTGATCATTTTGACCCCACGGGGTGAGATCTTGCGTGGAGCCCCAGATCGAGGGAGATTATCAGTGGTCTTGTATGTCTTCCATTTCCTAATAATTGCTCCCACAGTTGATTTCTTCAAACCAAGCTGCTTACCTATTGCAGATTCAGTCTTCCCAGCCTGGTGCAGGTCTACAATTTTGTTTCTGGTGTCCTTTGACAGCTATTTGGTCTTGGCCATAGTGGATTTTGGAGTGTGACTGTTTGAGGTTGTGGACAGGTGTCTTTTATACTGATAACAAGTTCAAACAGGTGCCATTAATACAGGTAACGAGTGTAGGACAGAGGAGCCTCTTAAAGAAGAAGTTACAGGTCTGTGAGAGCCAGAAATCTTGCTTGTTTATAGGTGACCAAATACTTATTTTCCACCATAATTTGCAAATAAATTCATTAAAAATTCTACAATGTGATTTTCTGGATTTTTTTTTCTCAATTTGTCTGTCATAGTTGACGTGTACCTATGATGAAAATTACAGGCCTCTCTCATCTTTTTAAGTGGGAGAACTTGCACAATTGGTGGCTGACTAAATACTTTTTTCCCCCACTGTATCAGGAGCCGTATCACAAGCAGACAACAGAGAAAAAAACACAACTTTGACCAAGGCACATGTAAGCTTTCAGTCATGAAGGAAGATGAACGAGTCAGGATCAGACAGGACAACAAATGGCAACCAGCAATTGTACTTGGAAAACATCACCAGCCAAGGTCATACATAGTACAAACACCAAACGAGAGAATCTACAGAAGGAACCGGAGACACCTGTTAAAAACACATGAAACACACCCAGAGAGACACTCAGAAACCATAATGGACTTACCTTATCCTGTGGAAAGAGAACCTGAAACAAGTGTCAGCCTGGAAGAAAACTCCTCACCAAAACAAACAGTGGAAAGCAACAATGTGAACACTGACACACCAGTGAAATCAACTCGTTATGGAAGACCTATCAGAATGCCAAAACGCTACCAGTACTGAAAAGACTATACTGAAAAGACTGTAAAAAAAAAAATGAAGAAAATCATGACAGCTATTTTCAGGTCTCTCCAGAGATGTTCGATCGGGTTCGAGTCCAGGCTCTGGCTGGGCCACTCAAGGACATTCAGAGACTTGTCCCGAAGCCACGTCTGCGTTGTCTCGGCCATGTGCTTAGGGTCATTGTCCTGTTGGATGATGAACTTTTGCCACAGTCTGAGGTCCAGAGCGTTCCTTTTCATCAAGGATCTTCCGGTACTTTGCTCCGTTCATCTTTCCCTCGATCCTGACTAGTCTCCCAGTCCCTGCCACTAAAAAACATCCCCACAGCATGATGCTACCACCACCATGCTTCTCCGTAGGGATGGTGCCTGGTTTCCTCCAGACGTGGCACTTGGCATTCAGGCCAAATAGTTCAATCTTGGTTTCATCAAACCAGAGAATCTTGTTTCTCATGGTCTGAGAGTCCTTTAAGTTCCATAAAGGCCTGATTGGTGGAGTGATGCAAAGATGGTTGTCCTTCTGGAAGGTTCTCCCATCTCCACAGAGGAACTCTGGAGCGCTGTCAGCGTGACCAAGGCCCTTCTCCCCCTGCTCCCCCGATTGCTCAGTTTGGCAGGGCAGCCAGCTCTAGCAAGAGTCTTGGTTCCAAACTTCTTCCATTTAAGAATGATGGTGGCCACTGTGTTCTTGGGGACCTTCAATGCTGCAGAAATGTTTTGGTACCCTTCCCCAGATCTGTACCTCGACAAAATCCTGTCTCGGAGCTCTATGGACAATTCCTTTCACCTCATGGCTTGGTTTTTGCTCTGACATGCACTGTCAACTGTGGGACCTTATATAGACAGGTGTATGCCTTTTCAAATCATGTCCAATCAACTGAATTTACCACAGGTGGACTCCAATCAAGTTGTAGAAACATCTCAAGGATGGCTCAATTTCGAGTCTCATTGCAAAGTGTCTAAATACTAATGTAAATAAGGTATTTCAGTTTTTATATTTTTATACATTTGCCAAAAAATCTAAAAACCTTTTTTCGCTTTGTCATTCTGGGGTATTGTGTGTAGATTGATGAGGAAATAAATTAATTGAATCAATTTCAGAATAAGGCTGTAACGTAACAAAATGTGGGAAAAGGGAAGGGGTCTGAATACTTTCAGAATGCACTGTAGGTAGGGGTAAAGTGACAAGCAGCAGCGTATGTGGTGAGTGTAAAAGTGGGTGAGTGTGTATGTGTGTGGCGTCAGTATGCGTGTGTGCATGTTATGTATGTGTGGGCGTATGTAGTGTGTATGTGTGTGTTGGGGTGTCAGTGTGTGTTTGTGTGTGCATAAAGTCAGTGCAAAAGAGTTAGTTAATAAAAGGGTCAATGCAGGTAGTCCGGGTAGCCATTTGATGAGCTATTTAGCAGTCTTGTTCAGAAGTCTTATGGCTTCGGGGTAGAAGCTGTTCAGGGTCCTGTTGGTTCCAGACTTGGTGCATTGGTAGCGCTTGCCATGTGGTAGCAGAGAGAACAGTCTGTGGCTTGGAAGGCTGGAGTCTTTTATACTTTTTTGGGCCTTCCTTTGACACCGCCTGGTATAGAAGTCCTGAATGGCATGGAGCTCAGCCCCAGTGGTGTACTGGGCTGTACGCACTACCCTCTGTAACGCCTTGCCGTTGGATGCCAAGCAGTTGCCATACCAAGCGGTGATGCAGCCAGTCTAGATGCTCTCGATGGTGCAGCTGTAGATCTTTTTGAAGATCTGAGGGCCCATGCCAAATCTTGTCAGCCTCCTGAGGGGGAAGAGGAGTTGTTGTGCCGTCTTCACGGCAGGTTTTACCGACTGGGTCAGGGAGAGGTTGAAAAAGACACTTGGCAGCTGATCAGCGCATGCTCTGAGTACGCATTCTGGTACTCTGCCCTGCGGCCTTGTGCATGTTAACCTGTTTAAAGGTCTTACTCACATCGCCTAAGGAGAGAGTGAGCACACAGTCACCCGGAACAGCTGGTGCTCTCACGCATCTTTCAGGGTTGCTTGCCTCAAAGCAAACATAGAAGGCATTTAGCTCGTCTGGTAGGCTCGTGTCACTGGTTGTGGCTGGGTTTCCCTTTGTAATCTGTGATAGTTTGCAAGCCATGACACATCCAACGAGCATCAGAGCTGGTGTAGTAGGATTCGATCTTAATCCTGTATTGACGCTTTACCTGTTTGATGGTTCATTGGAGGGCTTGGCGGGATTTCTTACAGGCATCCAGGTGCTTTCTTATAAGCATGTCTCTACTGTGGTCTGGCTTTGTCTGTCATTTGATACATACAGATATATGATCTTAATTTGATCACCCTGTTGCAGGATAACTTTCCTGCAACGCTTGATTTGTAAAACTTGTAGTGTAGTTGAGGTTTAAAATGCCTTCTGAAGTTAGAGATTTCAGACTTGATTTTTCCCTAACCATTTTTTTTATCAACCCCGACAAAAATGTCCATGAATTATAATCAACATACTAATTCACAATTCCTGTTCCTGCAGGAAACCTACATACAGTTGAAGTCAGAAGTTTACATACACTTAGGTTGGAGTCATTAATACTCGTTTTTCAACCACTCCACACATTTCTTGTTAACAAACTATAGTTTTGGCAAGTCGGTTAGGACATCTACTTTGTGCATGACACAAGTAATTTTTCCAACAATTGTTTACAGACAGATTATTTCACTTATAATTCACTGTATCACAATTCCAGTGGGTCAGAAGTTTACATACACTAAGTTGACTGTGCCTTTAAACAGCTTGGAAAATTCCAGAAAATGATGTCATGGCTTTAGAAGCTTCTGATAAAATACTTCCTTAAAACTTAAATAGATTCCACCCCATATGACTCATGAATACAATCAACTGTTATTGGTTCAGAGATCTGGTCTGTATAATCTATGGCAATTACTTTTTATTTTTTATTTTTACGGTGGCTATTTTAAATAAAAAATGTTCATTATATGTCAGAAATAGTTCCTTAAAAACTTCAATAGCTTCCACCCTATATGACTTTCATGAATACAACCAACTGATATTGGTTCAGTGACCTCGTCTGTAAAATCTACGGTAATTTTTGTTTATTTGTTGACTTTGTTTTTTTTCTATGAATTTAAATACTTCCTTAAAACTTCAATAGCTTCCATCCCAAATGACTTTCATGAATACAACTGTTCAGGGGCCTCATCTGTTCAATCTCCGGCAATTATTATCATTGTTTTTACTTTGGTTGTTTTCAATTAATTTCATTTCATAATTTGTCAAAAATACTTAACTTCAATAGCTTCCACCCCATATCACTTCCATGAATACAACCCACTGTTATTGGTTCAGGGAACCTTGTCTGTACAATCTTCAGCAATTACTTTTAAATGCTTTGACTGGCTATTTTCTATTAATTTAAATGGACTTTACATTACAAATACTTCAATAAAACTTCAATAGCTTCCACCTAATATGACTTGCATGAATACAACCAACTGTTATTGGTTCAGGGACCTCTTCCCTCCAATCCACTGCGATTACTTTTGGGCTTTTTGACTTTGTCTATTTTTTATCAATGTTAATTGTATTTACATGACAAATACTTTCGCTCCACTGGCCATTTTAGAGCAGTGTGTCAACATTTGGCTATGTAAAGAGGCTCAATAATTACTCCTGCCCTTTATCTGTGCTTCATTGAATTGAATGAGAGAGCTACAGAGGGCCTGGGGGGTCTGGGGCCGCCCCAGGGACGCTGCTCTGCCACCCAGAAGGACAGTGTCAATCACCCGGTCACCCAGCTCCAGGTCTACACCTCAGCCAGCCCTCCACACACGAGAGGAGGGACAAAAGAGGGACAGAGCCACCAACCTCTACAGAGACTGCCTGCTCTGCCCCCCTGAAGGACAGTGTCACTCACACACAAACTCACATGGGTCTTCTCCCTGGGGCCTACCTGTCCTCTAGGCAGGCCCCCACTGACCTGGTGACCTCTCTACCACTCGAGGCACCCCTGTCTGGGCCTCACTCCGGCCTCACCCTCATTGGTCCTCTCTGGAGCTTCAGACAGGCCCCCACTGACTTGGTGACCTCTCCCCCACTCAAGGCACCCCTTTCTTGCCCTCACTCCTGCTTCACCTTCTCTGGAGCTCCACGCATTACATTGGAGCTCCACAACCTCCAGGACTCTAGGCCTACACTACAAGAGTCCATCTTAATCTCACCCATGGAGCTCCACTTTTTCCTTTCCACACCTCCAGGCCTCCTAGGTCTACTCTCCCTGCCCTGCCTGCCAGCCCTCTCACTGGGCCTGAGAGTCCAGCTTACTCCCTGGACCTCCAGGCCTCCACACTTACTCTCCCTACCGGGCAACACCCCTCTCCCTGGGCATCACCCATCACTGCGTCCCAGCTGGGGCTCAACCACCTCTAGAATCTCGCAAACCGGGGCACCCCCACCTGGTCACTAAGACTTTTATAGCTCCCCTGCCAGGAACCACGGGCACCTGGTGACCCAAACGTGCTCTCGGCACCTGGTAACCTCCAACAGGCTCTGTGCACCCGGTAAACCGCTCACCCGGTAATGTCCAGCTATGCTCCTGGTGGCCACGCTCCGTCTTAGCATCAGAGACTAAGTCCGAGTCAGGCTGCCCCTGCTCAGACTTTGTGCCCCTTTCACTTCACTTTCAATGTGAAAAATAGTTGAATTTTTTGTTGCTGTTGCATTATGTCATTGTAAATAAGAATTTGTTCTTAACTGACTTGCCTAGTTAAATAAAGGTTAAATAAATAAATAAAATACATTATTTGAGCTTAAAATTGACATTTAGGAGAAGTTTAGAAGGGAAAATATTTGTTTTGGGAATTTTCAAAATACTTTCAATATTATTCATTTCCATGTATGGTCTATGCCTAGAAATGCCCTTGCCTGAAAATGGCAATAATGGATATTAACTGGAAAATGACCTTATGTAGTTTCTTGGAATAGCCCTCTGTGAATTAAAACAATATATCCCTAAAAACTGTGATTTCTAAAAGATGTGTTCTGAGATTTGGTCTCCGTCAGATTTCTCTAAAATCCTAAACTAATCAGGAATGAGCAGGGTCAACTATACCATAAGGACCCCTTATTTAGGTCCTCATTACATATAGTGCAACAAGAGCACTCATGGTCTGTAAAGTTCTCTACTTTTGATAGATTTTAACAAACAATATTGGAATCAACATGGTCACAACCATAAACTGTCAACTTCATCTGCCTGATAGAATATGAATTTTGGTTAAAATATGTTACATTTAATTAGGTTTTATAGTCATAAAGCAACTGAGGAAAAATACAATTGCTATTGTGTATACCACTTGAATAAAGAAGAAAAATGCTAATTTTGTAACTGTGATAGAATGGTTGTGTTTTTATTGGAGATTTGACATTTAACCATTTTCCATATTTTACAAAAGTTTGTATTTAACTTTTATTTATAGAGGCAACAATATCTCTGTTTTGAGTATCTGTTGTCAACTTCATCAGTGGTTTGTCAACTCCATCACTGATGGGAGTCAATATTATTTGGTCAATATTCTGAAAAAGTATTTGAATCACTGTTCCGCAACATACTGTATGCTTAAACGATTTGCTATGCAAGACCTAAGGGATAATGTTCGCTTTATAAATGTTGTTTTATGTTCTAAATCTAAAAAACATACCAGAATGCTAACAAAATTAGCCCTGTAGCATTTAATAGTGCTATAAAACAAAACAAAAACAAGTTTGGAGATTTGTATTACATATTTGAATAATCTAATGTTAGAATTAAACAATCAAGGCCTTTAAACACCTTTTGGACAATAATTGTAAAAACAAAATGCCTTTTATGGTGTCTGACGGAATTGACATAAATCCAGTTAGTTGCATTTTATAAAATGAAATTAAAATGGTCTATCAAAATATATATTTCAAATTGTGTTAATATTAAGACAAATATTTGTGGGAAAAAAGTTGAGATTGTCCCATCTTTCAAGAATCCCTGAGCTCTAAAACAGCAAAATGTTCTCTCTGCCTCATGGCAAAATGTGTAAAATCTCATGGGATTAGCTATAATACTGCACATTTTTCTCTCTACCCCATAAAAATATATACATTGAAAAAAATATACAATAATTTGGGGTTGGGGCTTGCTCGGGCCTTGCGGGGGTCCCGCGATACTGCACTGTTTCAATTGCACTTTTACGATGGTCCCGTAACTGCGACTACACAGAGAATCAGACATGGAAATGAATGTATATATATTTTTTAATGGAACGGAACAGCGAAACTTGTTTTCTATCATCAGCTGGTTCAAAATATGTCATTTATATCATCCTGGCATGTTCCGTTGAAGAGGTATTGACGAGCAAAGTCCAAATCTTTAACATAAAGCTACTGTAACTTCAAAAGTCTAAATAAGTATAACATCCTGCCATTTAAAGCATGTTTGATTTTACCATTAAAATATAACTCACTTATAGGAATGGGTAATTGTTTACAAGTTGCTAGCTATCCCATAAAGCCATCACTGAAAACCATCCTGTTCTTTGATGGACTCTTGCTGGACTGAAGACGATGCAAGGGGACGTTGAGTTTTCACTCCGTTGTGGACATCTCCATTGATATGCTTGATATGCTTGACATCCGGCGCAATGTTACAGAGTGCTTATGGGGTAATGTGAACGAGGCTTAATGCACGATTGTGTTGTTTCCCACTATGCGTTCATTTCGGTAGCACATCCCCATATCTGATTATCAGTTGATTATCAGCTGTTGTCAAACATGTGAGTCTGGAAAGACGATTCTCTTCCTCAAAAGGGTGCAGTGAATTCTACTAGATGAAAAGCTTAAATGAGTATAACATCCTGGCATTTAAAGAATAATTGATTTTTGAAATGTCACATACTATAAAACTTTCTATTTTTGCAAAACTAAAATGCTTACTATTTAGAACGCAAGTATGGATATTCAGACACGGCCGGTATCTTCTGTCATCTCCTGACTTGAAGCGCACCCTGTTGTCTGAATGCAGCATGGTGTGACTCCATGTGAGAGAGACAAAGTGTGTGTGTGTGTGTGTGTGTGTGTGTTCAGGACAGTGCTGTAGAGAGGAGGGAGTTAATGAAAAAGCCAGCCAGTGCTCTGTCTCAGGTTTGTTTGTCACATCTCCCTTGTCTGCGCCTTATGCAAATGGTGTATGGAGGGGGGGGGGTCCATGGGAAACTGGTGGAGCTAATCCACTATGTTGAACAGAGGAGGAGATGAGGACTTTTCAATACAACCCCCATTAACACACACACACACACACACACACACAAACACAAACACACACACAAACACAAACACAAACACAAACACACATACAGCTGAACACCTGCTTCTTTTCCACACATCGATATGTGTGTAAATCCCACGGTCTGAAGAACACCCAAACCTATATGTCCCACACTAATTGGACTCAGTGTGTTGATTGTGGATGTCATCTTACAATAAATAACATTTGATTAGGAAATGGAAGACAATTTGTATGGGAATTGTCAGTGCTGAGAATCCTCTCTTTATCCCATAAAAAGTATATTCTATTTCGAATAATTCAGCTATGATTGCTTTATTGTAGATTTTCTTTTGGAGAAAATGTTTTACTTTTCTGTTTAGATATTAAAGCAGAGTCTCTTGATATGTAGCTTCTCATTTTCAAGAAAATCCTGATAAAAAAGTAACTGAGGGGAGGACGGCTCATAATAATGTCTGGAAGGTAGTGTAATGGCTGAAATGGAGGCTGAAATGGAGTGAATGGAATGGTATCAAACACGTGTTTTTGATACCATTCCATTTACTCCATTCCAGCCAATATTTTGAGCCATCCTCCCCTCAGCAACCTCCACTATCACAAACAGTATGTAAGCATTCAGTAGTGATAATATAAAACAATAAATCCATAAGATAAGGTCAGTAAAAACAGAGCAACTATGATTCAAATGAACTGTAACCATATTATTTGAAATGTCTCTGTCTGACTGACGGGTGTTTGGGACAGAATCCAAGGGTTTAGTTCGTACCTACTAACAGGTTTGTTTTAGAGAATCGGCTGTTTCTGTCACGCTGAAGTAACTCTGTCTCCCCTCCTTCCCTCTCTCTATCTCTTTACCCTGCAGCAGGTTACTGAGGGAACTCAGTGATGAGCTTCTTGTTTCACAAGCCTCCACAAGGTCCACCCTGGAAGGAAAAGTAGGAGAAAAAAGGCCCAAAACAAAGGCAATCACGAAACCCCTTTACTGCGAAACCTAATAGGAGTGAATCGCCATCTATTTAGCTTCATCAAATCACTGACAGCAGGCCTTGATAAAAAAATTATGGAAAATATGTAGGATATGAGAACACTACAGACTGTAGCCCCTCTATTGAAGCCAGATGTTGACTTTAACTGGCCAATTTTTATAAATGGCATAATGATTACCATTAAACATCAGGGTAATTTTATTTCAGTCCGACACAATGTTGTTCTTCTTTTATAGACCAAGTGAACTCAGCTCGGTGCCCAAGGCCAGGTGCTAGTTTCACCTTGATCAGAACCATGGCATGTGTGTCTCCACAGCATCCTGTCTCAGAACACATGCGGCGGCAGCCATTTTTATTTTTGCAGTGGCTTGTCTTGTGGGCACAGCGATGGGTGTTTTGGTGACGGCTAATATTGTGGGCACAGCAATGGGTGTTTTGGTGATGGCTAATATTGTGGGCACAGCAATGGGTGTTTTGGTGACGGTTAATATTGTGGGCACAGTGATGGGTGTTTTGGTGACGGCTAATATTGTGGGCAAAGCAATGGGTGTTTTGGTGACGGCTAATATTGTGGGCAAAGCAATGGGTGTTTTGGTGACGGCTAATATTGTGGGCACAGTGATGGGTATTTTGATGGCAGCTGATCTTGTGGGACATAGCAAGGGGGTTTTGGTGGCTTTAATAGGAGTTCATTGGAGTATTAGCCTGATTTGTGCCTTATGCAATGTCCAAAATCCCATTCGGTCTATGTGAAGGGCTTAGGAGTTCAACGTTTCATAGTCGTGACTTAGTGACCCACACTGGGAATTACTTCACTTGCTCCTCTGTCTGCAGTCAGCTCCCAACTCAACATATATCAGAATATACCAAGTTAAAAGACCCATGTGTAGACACCTACAACGCTCACCAATTGGCTTGAAATCTAACCCCATAATACAACATCCCCATCCCCACCTTCCCTTTACCTTCTCCCAAACGGTTTAATAAAAAGAAAATGCCTACAAACATAGTTGATGCTCTGGTCATGTTATCTCATTAATTGTGATTAATGTCTCAACGACATAACAGTTATTACGCTTTGAGCTTTGGCATTTAGCCAGGTGAGTGTCTCCAATTATTGAATTAGAACAAAGTAACTATTTCAAAAGAAAATGGACAGTTGCCTGAGAAGTTTAACAGGCACAAAGAAGACATACTACAACAGTTATTTTTGTAGCATAGCTCATTTTATTGTTTAAACAGTTTTGCATAGGAAATATATCCACTTCCAGTAATTGACTGCAGTAAAGACATCTGCTAGCAGTATAGGCTGGATATAACAGTAACAATCACCAAAAATGTTGAGCCTTATTTACACAGATATCTTGTGGCAATTTTAGCCCCTGCACCAAATGTAGCCATCTCAAAGGCATTGCCTACTGCTTTAAAGTTCTAAAAAAAATCAAAAAAAATCAAGAAGGGATATCAAGGCCTTCGCTATACAGTTTACAATGCATACCTGTGGTTCCTAAACTGTAAAATAAGAAGATATAAACAAAAAGGTTTCAAAAGTCCTCTAAAACCTACATTCAATACATACATAGACCTTTGCACACACCTGCAGTGTAACTACAAGTCACTACTGGAGACTGTTGGTGTTGTTGTTGTTGTTGTGTTTTTTAATTCACCTTGAAGCGATTCGCCATAGTAATAATGTGTGTGCAGAGGGAGTAAAAGTGCCACAAGACTCATAAGAAGTCAACCCTGCTGAGAAGTTGGCAAGCATTCTTTTCAAATGACATTAGTTAACATACTGTAGCAATGGACAATCCAAAGAAACACACTGTCCAAACGACATGTACACATAGCTTTTTCCCCTCAAAGAGCAAGAATGAGATGGGCGCGCCCAGCTGACCTTCAAGTGAATGAAGCACAAAAAACGCTCTTGACACATCTCAAACCAAAAACAAACCAACAAACAAACCAAAAAAGAAAAAAGATTCCGGAGAACGCGCCAAGGCGCCCCACACATACCGCTTCGTTTTAAGTTGTTAAAATTTTTTTTTGTCATATCACATTTATTGACAATCGACACTCCACTGAGATGGTGAGCTTGAACAGGCACTGAATTAATCATATATTTAGTTTAGTGATTAGTAATACAGAAAATGCTGGTTTTTATGTTTCCTGCTTACAACAACCTGATGTTAATAATCAATACATGGAACACATCTTTTGCTCACGTAAAAACACACCTCGTGAAAGCACGATTGTCCATCCATCTGTCCTCTTAGTCCCTAGAGCACTAAACATTCAGTAAGTAGAACTACACAGAAATTGCATGATTGCCACTGGTCTTTCTTGCATAAGGTACTATTTGAACGGTTGACCATGGATAGCCTACAACAATCATTACTGAATATTGAATAATACTAATCTCTGTCTTGCCTTTCTTATCTGTGGGCCTACATGTCATTCTGTGAAAACGGTTTCACCCTTGTACATGATGTCCATTGATGATCAAATTACAGTAGCCCTTTGAAAATAAATATTACCTTAAAGAATATATGCAACAAAAAACCTGACAATACCTGTCTATCTATTGAAAATCTACCATGAGTGGGACACTGATATAAAAGGTCTGGAGTATCTAAGGGCAATTTCTAAGGGCAATACGAGTGCCTGAAGGGCTGGGTTAAATCAAACCAAGCTCTAATAGTATTGGGACAGTGACAAATTTTTTGTTGTTTTGGCTCTGTACTCCAGCACTTTGCAGACTGTCAGCTTCAATATGGGACTAAACACTTAACTTTTTACTACTTTAATACACATAAGTGAATTTGTCCCCCTAAAATTGGGGGACTATGTACAAAAAGTGGTGTAATTTCTAAACGGTTTACCCGATATGGATGAAAATACCCTCAAATGAAAGCTGACAGTCTGCACTTTAACTTCATAGTCATTGTACCATTTCAAAGTGCTGGAGTATAGAGCCAAAATAACAAAAAATGTGTCACTGTCCTAATACTTTCGCAGCTCACTGCAGATGAAATTATGAAAAGTGCAAAAATCTGTGATGCCTGGGGGCCACAAAGGACTTACTTCACCCAATCCTCACAGCGGAACTACTTGCTTGATGTTGCATACACATGCCTGTTCCACATCCAAACCCAGAATGGACACATCAAAACTTTGTAAAATGCTCATGCGAAATTTCTCGCAGATTGTTGCATCATCCTGTAATTATGATTTTTCTAAAGGAGGACTTTTGTGGGATCGACATAACACACTTGATATTAACACAGTAGAACAATCTATGATGACACTTAAAATGTTACACTGGTATTCACTGGTGGTAGGCTCAAATCCGGTGCCTTTATTGTGAAATGACATGTATAGATATCCTCTATGGTAGAACCCAAATTGAACTCCTCTCTCTCTCTCTCTCTCTCTCGCCAACATGGATTCACAACCACATAATCACATCACACATTCTACTATGGCCACACTAACAAAAACAAGAATTTCAAATATTACTGAAACGTTTCCAAAATGGAAAGTTTATCAGTGCAATAAAACATGTTTGAAAAATAAAAGTACATTTTAGGGTTCGGTATAGGATACTTTCCCTTAATACAGGAATATGAAAAATTGATAAAATCCTTTAATTTTTGATTATTTGGGGAAAGCTGGAGAGTAACTCAAGACCAGCCTTATTTTTTTTTTCATCAAATGGAATTGACTCATATAATACCCAAGATGTTTGAAAACAATTAAAAACAAGGGTGTCAAAGAAAAATCGTGAAAAAGATTTCAGTGTACAAACTCCTGTCTATAAGGCAGGTTTCTCAATAGAAAGACCCTCATCTTCACTCGTTGTGTACTGTCACCCTCTCTATCCCTCGTGCATTCTCTCTTACAAGCACGCACACACACACACACATGCACGCACACATACTCACAAACACACATTACTCACAAGCTGCCAAAAGCAGATTTGAACCCCAAAGAACTACTGCTATCGACGCCACCACAGTATTCACCTTTATATACACCCAGTCTTCTACCCAAAATGTCAACACCACATCAAGCCTGACACATCTCTATCACACTTGACTCAGGGAAAATGCCCTTCAGTGGGGTCGCCAATGGTCAGAGGCTGCAAAGCACTTATGTATTTTTTTTTCACACAAAAAAAAGCAGAACTGTGCACATAGAACAGGGTGGCTTTTGTTTTTGTTATGTTTTTTCTTCACAAAATCAGAATAAGTATCTTGGTGAAGGAGGAGAGAATAAGCTTGACTTGAGTTGTAGAGGTTTTATACACTTTCTGGCCTCTCAAAGAGTGTTGTGTATCCAGTATAGTACCTTTCTTCGAATTAAGCAGGTAAGAATGTTCACAATTGTTGGGATAGAGTGCAAAAGGTGTCATAACATCATTGTGGATAGAGTCTCTTTGAGTTATAAAAGTAGTTTTTTGTATTACAAAGTGGGAGAGTTGTGATTGGAATTCGTAATGCCTGAGATTTTGTTTTTGTTCACATATGTAATGTTTATTTTATTTGATAGATTTCACACAACACACTTGGGGAAGACGATTGCCTATGTGCTATGCAAGTGCTCTGTTGTTGTTCAACTTCTCCGGGCCCTTCAGAGTACAAGGAAAATAGCAGATGCCCTTCCTATGTAGTCCACAGCTTATTACATAATAAAATCAAGGCTCCCTATAGTGATAACGGGTAGAGATATCCCTGGGGTTTATACAGATATAGTGCATATATGTTGACTAATTACAAATACTTTCTTTAGACTGATTTGACCGGTCTCACGCGCATTTGTCGGTTTGTTGATTGTACCGCATGTGTAACAGGTCACTTTATATATATACTGTATTTTTAAGGCATCTACTTGGGAATTGCATATCGTGACTGATAATAGAATGGCACAGTTTTATGTTAAGGGTTAATGCTTATATAGCTTCCTGCTATAAAAAGAAAAGAAAATTGCAGTATGATTTCAGTTTGCAATTGTGGGTCTGATTAAGGTTAGCGTGTTCCTCTCCTGAATTTTTTTAAATTGTTATGATTGTCCCACTCAAGTCAAGCCGTTTCTCCTGTGAAAATGAGCTTAGTCAATGTCGCATGCTAGCACCCCAGGTGGGAAGTTGAATGAAAAGAGTCAAGTTTGTCACAGTAGACAGATCAGTGACTTCGCAGCCATACGAGACCAATGGGTGCATTCTTTACAGACAAACTGTAAGCTTAGAAAAAATACCCCCTCCCTCCCCCAAGAAATGAAAACAAATTGAAACATGTCTCTCCATCTGTCAATACACTACAATAAGACCTTGTCATTCACTGCATAGAAAGCAGTCCCTACTTTGGTCAATTAAAAAAGGAAAACAACAACAACATCAACAACAACAACAACATCAACAACAACGATATCAACAAAAGAAATGCATTACAATATTGTCTATCTCCAAGCCTCTAATAATTGGCGTATCTATAAGCACTACCTACATAGGCAAAACTTGGTATTGCATAATTTTCATAAATCTGAATTCCTCTCTCCTCGATAGTAACTGGAAGATGAAAAACAAAAAAACGAAACAATAAAAAATTATAAAATGAAAATGAAAGGTTATTAGAAAACCACCAAAAATACTGAAAAATAATGCTGGTGATTATAGACTTTAGACCGGCAACTATACACAGCCTTGATATGCAATGTAACTGTGAGATAAAGTAGTAAATTAAAGTTAAAAATCAACAATGTCACAATTTTCATTCAGAGTACAAAAAAAAGTATTATCATAAATTGTTTAATTTCTTTTCTATAATTGTAATAAATGCAGCAAAAAACAAGTGTAGTGATGTCTTTATATTCAAAGGCAAGGCACGTAATGTGGACTATATGTCATCGTGCAAATTAAGAGTATTGGAGAGATTTGTCATATAAAGAGAGAGGTCAAAGCAATAAACCTGCCGTGCACAACTCTAGATTTCAGGGAATGCCACCACTGTATCTGGGATTTTTAGTGTTCATGCGTCAAAATGTGCAACCCTCTGCAACCTTGCAGGTTCGAGGTTGCACAAGAAGTGTAGATTTTTCGACATACACATACATTTTCGTGAATGACATTAACAGCCTGCATTCTTGTGTTTTTTTTCATCAAGTCATATTGTAAACACAAGCTTCATAAGCTGACGGCCAAATGAATATGTTCTTGATTTCGAATGCCATTTTATACACTGTGTGTTTCATTTTTTTACTTTTTGTTTGTTATTTTTTCCACAATAAATAAAAAGCTCCCCATGAGACTGAGTAGGGCTCATTAGAAGTGCTGGCTTGTTCATATTCAGTTCTGCACAGGTAGCTTAATGCGCACCTTCAAACACATCTCTGCATTTCAGGTGTAGTATTTTTTTCTTTCCATATTGAGACACAAAGAAATGCGACTGAAATCAACTCTAAAGTTTTTTAAAACATTTTACGTTTACGTATTTAAACCCAAAAACGCTGTATATTTATCCCCCTTCCTTTAGAGTCTTAGGGCTGACAGACTGATAGCTTCCCTTCAAAAATTCAATTGCACTTGCCTCTTTCGAGTTTTCAAGATTATTTTTTAAATCTTTAAAAAAAATCTTTTTCTAAAGGAGATACGAATTCTTTCAAAAAAGGGGTCAAATCTCTAACCTAAAAATAGTGTTTTACTCTTGCTCGTTTTTACCATAGTAAGAGTTCACAACTCCTAGGAGTATAACTAACCTTTAAGTAGATAGCAGTACAGAATCAACAGGATAATGAGTAAAATAAAATGTAAAATGGTATCACGGTAAACTGAAATCTAAGGGAAAAAACACTCTGAATTCACAATTTGTTCCTATGGTTACACAGTGAATAGTTTGACATAGAAGGGGTAAAGGTCAAAGTTGAATAACTTACAGTCGGGTACGTCTACTACCAGGCAGTCTTTGTGTGTTTCAGACCACTTCCCCTGATCGTAAACCAAGGTTAGAAACTCCCAACATCAGAATGAAGAAGAACACCACTATTAGACTAAGAGTTGTCATGCAAAACATTAAGGCATCTAAAGTTTTTTGTACAGGATACATCACAGTATTTTGAATGGAAAGGCTCTTCTCACACAAGGACTGACTGGCATGGCGAAGGGTTAACTAGAGTGGACCGGATCAGTTTCGCTCCAAACCTACTCAAGTCTTCTTGGCCAATGTCCCGAAGGGTTTGGGGGGAAAAGTGGGGAGGGGGGGAGAGGGGGGGGGGGGGGTAAACACGATTGTTTTAAGTGCTGCTTGCTGGTTAGCTTCCCCGTAGCCGACACTTCTTGCCCCTTGAGTGGTCTTCAGTTCTCTGCCTCTGTGTGGAGGAGGGGGGGTTCACCAATGATGTTTATGCTGTAGTTCTGGTGGGCATTTGTTGGCAGAATCTGAGTCCCGTTCGTGACTTGGAATGGAACTAAGCTCGCCCAGGTACCAGGACTGTGGAAACACAACAGAGAGAGAAAGAGAGAACGGAAGAGGGTTTTAAGTCACCTGCATTGAGCAATGGAAACATTTGGACACTTTAGAAAGCATGAGGAGACATAAGAAAACAGCAGAACAATCATTCTCTACACTCTCAATGATGAAATACTTTGCAGCATTACTTTACACACATCACTATACAATGAACAGTTAACACTTTAGAGGGATAGTCAGCTAAGGAAAATTGTCAGCTGAGGACAAAATACAAAAGGATTTATTCATAATGTTAAACAATTATTTTGTTAGGCAGAAAACACAATTCTGTGTATATAGCATTTATGTCTTGTTAGGATCCGTCATTATTATGCAGTGTCAATTAAATGTCAACGAATCCATCAATCAAATTCTATGACAGTGTTTTATGAATATCCCCTAAAACAATTTCAACAAAATGGCCTCCACTATAGTTTCATCCCTCTCATCCAATCACGTTGCTTTATCCAGGAAGAGTCTTATGTAAAGTTCTTATGTCTAGTCTAATCAGTCTATGGCTCGAGGGGGACACAGTCAAACAAAGCGCTTCCAGTGTATTTCACCGATTCCTCTGAGAAGGATGTCAAGCGAGGATCACACCTAATTCCATATTGACAGACCCTCTCCATTTGGATCAATGGTGCTACGGAAGGGGGTTGGGGTCTTTATAAATCCTGCCCATCCCTATTCAACGCACGCTAACGCAACACAACACAGCGATTGTTCACCGGAGGCGCAAACTGAAAGCGCAGCCTGCTTGCGAAACAAACAGTGTGTTGTTGTTCTCAAGGGGCTCAATGATACGTACATGTCGAATAATGAATTAATTATCCCCCCACTCCCTATTGGTGCTACGTCTGAAATACCTGTCTTGTCTTGAACAATTGCTGCATTATAGGCCAACACTATATACAGGGCCTGGTATATAGACACTAAATATAATCTTATTTTTCAGGGGGGATATAGCATTTGTGGTGCAAAGAATGAGGGGTATGTTTGAAAGGTTATGTAGGTTAACCAAGTCCCTCCACTGCCCCATGCAGGTGTAAGGCTTCCTCGATAAAGAGGGAGAAGAGAGTAGATTCCTGTTGTCAGTGGGATAGGAAGACTAGCTAACGAGGGAAAAGGAGAGGAGTGGGGACCGGATATGGTGGAACACAGACTTAATTCTCCCTGAGGCTGTCCCATCTGACAGGACCATTCTGTGTCCATGAATAGTGTCTAATGATCTGGTCTGCATTTTATACAAAACACTTAGCAGCTCAGCCTCAGCTAAAAACAATGGGAACCACATATTCAATACATGTTGCTAAGGGGATCAGACTCCATAGAAAATAAAACAAGAGAGAACGAAAGAGAGAAGGAGGGAAGGAGAGAGAACGATATAGAGATAAAGAAATAACATTTGACAACTAACTTTGATAAAAATTGAAAGAGCAAAACATTGGAATCTTGTACAGTCAGTTCCAGACCTATAAAGGGTTAAAACACCAGAGATGACCTACACAGGGATGACCTACACAGAGATGATCTACACAGAGAAGATCTACACAGGGATGACCTACACAGAGATGATCTACACAGGGATGACCTACACAGAGATGATCTACACAGGGATGATCTACAGATATATGATCTACACAGAGATGATCTACACAGGGATGATCTACACAGAGATGATCTACACAGGGATGATCTACAGATAGATGATCTACAGATAGATGATCTACAGATAGATGATCTACACAGAGATGATCTACACAGGGATGATCTACAGATAGATGATCTACAGATAGATGATCTACATAGAGAGAGCAGGGCTTTTCTCTCCTCATCCATCCTCCTTTCTTCTTGAACTCCCCTCCCTTCATCATTCTCGCTCCTCCTACCAGCCCCTGTACCCTCTCTCTCTCTCCCTCTCCTTTTTCTCCCTCCCACTCTTTACCTAACTCTCTGTCTCTCTCTCTCTCTCCCTCTCTCGCTGGCATGCCAAAAATCATCTGACAGGAAATGAGAGATTACATTTTTCCTACCTTGCTGAACAAAGAAAGCTCAGAGCAGGCTAGTTCTCTGCAGCATTCTGTCCTTCCCTCCTCTCGCTAACACACACACACACACACACACACACACACACACACACACACACACACACACACACACACACACACACACACCACACACACACACACACACACACACTCTCTCTCCCACTCTATGTCCTACTCCAAAGGCCTTCTCAGGTGAGGACAGCATAGACACAGTAAAGGTACACAGTGTTAACTATGCAGTCCTTCACACTGTCAATCCCATAGAATGACATATAGAATTACAGGATCTGCTTGAGTTAGGGATTTCATTCAATTAACATTTATACTCAACACTAAAGTCCAAGGCTGCATCCCAAATGGCACCGTATTCCCTATTTATTTCACTACTTTGGACAAAGGCCTAAAGTGCACTGTATAGGGAATAGGGTGCCATTTGGGACGCAGCCCAAGTTCACTTCCCGTACACAGGCCTGCAGATGGCTTCAGACGTGGGCACTCACTAAAACTAATGAGAAGAACAACTTTCCTCATGGTTTCCTCCTACGTAACATCTACCCATGGCCTCCTTTAGCCCTATCTTAGAGCTACACGGCCCCAAATCACACTAATTCTCCTCCCCACAAGCGGAGCTCCAGCATACAGCGGGCTTCATTTAAGGATTAGCCAACCAAATTAGATTATCTAATGAATTCTTAATGGATTGCTGACCAATTTCCTGCCGAATGGCAACATGGGAGTGTTTTAATTTGGGTCCTAGTGTGGAGTAGTTCATCAGACAAAGGACAATACAAACACACGTCACCTTTTAATAACATGATAACTTCTCAATCCTATGAACAAACCTTTGCTAGTGAAATTATGGAATACTTCATCTATCTCTGAGATTCAGATTACTCAACACGTGCAGAGAAAGAAAATCAACAAACAATCTCAATACAATATCTCAGTCCATGAGAGACGCACCAGGTTATTCAGATTGTCAATACTTGGCTGATAAGAATATGGAATACCTCATCTACGCCCGAGATTCAGATTAACAAGACATCACTCGGTCTGAGGTGTAAGCAAATGTGTGGTTAGTTAAAATGTTGCAGATAAAATGCAGATTACATAAAAGATAGCATCAACTATAATTTCCGGGTCAGGGACAATATAATGCCAAGTTCCCTAATATCAACTAAAGTGTTCTACAGTTGCAGTTAGCAATCTACACTGGCACTCTTCAGCAACATTTTAATTCAGTTCCTATCGTTCAGATACTCACACTCACCCAGCTAGTTATGCTTTTGTTTCTGGAAAATCTACAGAAGACAATAAACTTATCTGAGCTGTTCTCTCTTGCAGTCTTTATCTTTCAAGAGGCAGCACTGATGATTTTATGAACTATCTTACAGAAAATATGTAAACCATTAAAAACCGCACTTCAATTGCACTCAGAAACCCGGTTATATATACTAAATACTAAAGGCTTGTACTGTACAATCAGCAGTCGAGTTTCTGTTAGTCATGTCTGAACAGAGAGAGAGAGAGAGAGAGAGAGATAGAGAGAGAGAGATAAAAGAGAGAGAGAGAGAGTGAGTGAGTGAGTGAGAGAGAGAGAGAGAGAGAGAGAGAGAGAGAGAGAGAGAGAGAGAGAGAGAGAGAGAGCGAGGGAGAGAGAGAGAGAGGGAGAGAGAGAGACCTCCTTGTAGCTCAGGCACATATTTCCTCTTACCTCCACTGGTCTATTAGGAGGCCTAGAGAGGGGGCTCTCAAAAAACCCTGTAACCTCACAGAGGGCAGAGTAGGCCGGTGGAGGTTTGAAGAGCACAGGACATACACATGCATCCCATCTCTCCCTATATCCTATTAGGTATACAGCTATGTTCTACCATTTCAGAACAAGGAGAAACTAATCAGGAAATGCTGAGGTAGGTTCTCTGGCAGACAAGGCCCTGTTGAAATTGAAGTTAACATGTTTTCAAAGAGAGGGAGACAGAAAGAGAGAGAGAGAGAGAGAGAGAGAGAGTGAGAAAGCGAGAGACAGCGAGAGAGCGAGAGAGGGAGAGAGAAAGAGAGAGAGCATTGATGGAGGTATGTATCTCTTTAAGTAGGAGGAGTGGGGATCAAGGACAAAGCCGGAGAGAGCTGAGCGTGGAGGTGGAAGAGAAGGCAGAAATGTTAATATACTGTAGCTAAAACGTTGACCTGTAATGACATGTCTAGGCATTGGCATTGTTCATCACTGTTACACCTGTTTCACCTAAGTCTTTCTATAGATTGATTTTACAGTAACTGCCACAATTACATCCAAATTATGAAAACAAAAAAACGTCCTTCTTCTGGCTTCACTGTAGCAGTAGATGTAAATTAGAAACTACACTGAGTGGACAAAACATTAAGAAGACCTGTTCTTTCCATGAAATAGACTGACCAGGTGAATCCAGGTGAAAGCTATGATCCCTTATTGATGTCACCTGTTAAATCCACTTCAATCACTATAGATGAATGGGAGGAGACAGGTTAAAGAAGGATTTTTAAGCCTTGAGACAAGTGAGACATGGATTGTGTATATGTGCCATTCAAGACAAAATATTTAAGTGCCTTTGAACGGGGTATGGTAGTAGGTGCCAGGCGCACCGTTTTGAGTGTCTCAAGAACTGCAACGCTGCTGGGTTTTTCACGCTCAACAGTTTCCCGCGTGTATCAACAATGGTCCACCACCCAAAGGACATCCAGCCAACTTGATACAACTGTGGGAAGCATTGGAGTCCTCCCTGTGGAACGAACACTTTCGACACCTTGCAGAGTCCATGCCCCGACAAATTGACGCTGTTCTGAGGATGAGGGGTTGCAACTCAATATTAGGAAGGTGTTCCTAATGTTTTGTTCACTCAGGGTATAAAAATACAATTACTGTAATGTACTGACACCTCAGAACACCCCTACAAAGGGCTTTATGTCTCCTACAAGCAGTTTGAGACTCAACTCAAACAAATAGAGTAAGAAGAAAAGCAAAAAACAGTAAGAGATTTAAAGAAACGGCATGTAACGGAGCTAGACTTGTGTCCCAAATGGCACCCTATTCCCAATATCGTTCACTACATAGGAAATACGGTGCCATTGGGACACATACATTCTATTTGTGTGAGCTGTCACACCGCTGAGGTCTCCAACAGATGTTTTATGTGTGTTTTACTTTCCCTGACACAAATCTAATCCAAGGCCTTCCTAAGGCTCAGAGCAGAAATGAAAGATAAATATGTGTTGCACTGGGAAAGGAGGGAGAGAGAGAGAGAGAGAGAGAGAGAGAGAGAGAGAGAGAGAGAGAGAGAGAGAGAGAGAGAGAGAGAGAGAGAGAGAGAGAGAGAGAGAGAGAGAGAAAGAGAGAGAGAGAGAGATGCAGAGAAAGAAAGAAAGAAAGAAAGAAAGAAAGAAAGAAAGAAAGAAAGAAAGAAAGAAAGAAAGAAAGAAAGAAAGAAAGAAAGAAAGAAAGAAAGAAAGAAAGAAAGAAAGAAAGAAAGAGAGGGCTGAAGAGAGAGCAAGAAAGAGAGAGAGAGGCTGTGAAAATGTGGTGGTTGTTAATGATGCTATGCTTCTCTATAGTGGGGAGGACTCTTTTGGGCAATTTGTGTGTGAGAGAGTGAGAAAGAGAGAGAGAGAGAAAGACATCGTTTCCCCTAAATCTTTTTGTTTCTTAGGAACTGCCATGGCCTCATTCCAAAGACCCAATCAGCCGATAAAGTCTGCAGCATCCTGTCACACAGTGCAGTACAGACAGGCATTCTAGACGATAGCAGAGTGCCCCTTGATAAGGTCCAGTAACACATACAAGTTAACCAGTAACGTTAATCCCCCTAACACACTTATTTTTTTCAAGTTAAATATATAAATAGAAAATATGACATTTTCTTTAATTTAAAGGTGCTTACCAAAAATGTAAAATTAAGCTAAAAAGTTACTTAATTATATTTAATTAATATATACATTTTAAAGCATTTAAAGAATAACTCCCATACATTCCTAGGAACAACCTCCACCTTTAACAACAGCTAAAGGTGGAGGTATGTAAAACTTTATGCAAATCACTCTTTGATGTCACACACAGCTTATTATGACACCTTGAATATCACCTTTGGCACTGTTATTGCTTGGTTGACATTTCCTCTGGCAGTCTATGAATGATTATAATGACTAGTTATACAGTACAAATGAGGGTTAGAACCTACTGGAATAGTGAGCAAAGTTCAACAGATTGTTCACATTCTTTATTGGTATACCAGATTCCCATTGTGGTGGCAGCAATGAAAGGGTGACTGGTGTAAGGAATACAGAGAGATGAGGGTTGAACTCTTTGCACTGTCTTAACATTTGTATGTTTATCACTTCAGGGTCAATAAAATCTCAATCTGTAGACTCTATTGAAGGTATGAATATATTTTGTAGACAAGTGATAGAGAGAATGTTTGAAATAATGGAAACGTTACCTTTGCCAAGCAATCCCCAAAGTATCCTCAGTGCCACTGGGGCCATAATGCCTGCCGTTTTGATTCATGGTCCAGTCACATATCCTCAGCTGTCAATTAAAACCTAGCAGTCAGACATGGAGCCAGCAGCACAACTCACAGCTCACTTTGATATCACGACACAAAGTTACTGTACAATGTCACTACGAAACAAAATCATGCATGCAAAAAATCCTAAAGCAGAGAGCCTAGAACAAACCAAAAAATTGGCCAAACTATTATCCTACAGATGTTTTTATCTAAACATAAAGAAATACGACACATCAGTCATTATTGTTCAGTAATTTTAGATCCTTCTACAGTTCAAATCTATGGAAAGCAGATCAAATAAAGAACATTAAGCATGCCACAAATAGTACTATGTTTCTAATCTGACCTGGAAGCAAAGAAAAGGTTAGTTTACAGAATGTGAGTCATGTCAATGGCATTCCTTCAGCTACTGTATAAGGGAGTAGTTCCCTATGGTTAGCCTATGGGGCCATGCATTCCACAGGTTACATACATACATGTTGTTAGATAATATGTAGTGTTCATTCTTATTCTGCATACAGGCTCGTTGAGGCATTTATGTATTTTATAGCAGTCCTATTCTGGTCCAAGTATCCCCATATGGAAGTAGTAGTTCAACTGTATGATGGTCAAACAGGTGGCTAGATGTGATTGTGGCAGGGTAGCTAAATGAGGGCTGCTGTCTTGTCTCTAACATCTTACAAAAACACACACACACTCGCACATACATACTGTACACACACACACACAACCCCCCTGAAAGACACACACACACGTTAACGCAAAACCACCACACACTCTCGTCCAGGCATTATACACACACACGTCCACAATCTAGTAGAGAGCCGTCTCAGCCAATACCCAGCTAACCTTGCACCTTTCGTCAACACAATCAACACAATCAACACCTCCATTTGGTAATGCGTCTTGAAAAAGTGCCTTGTGAGCAATCTTCCCGCATCTGTGGCAGACTGAAGAGCTCTTAAGAGGGTTTAACCATATATACTCACACACTGAATATTCAAAACCCACTTAGGATGGTTGATAACATTAGCCTACTCTCGGAGAGCACCACAGAGCCACACAGTGGTTTTCCACAGCACATCTTGAGGTGAATGACTGATTTCCTCTAGTTCTTCTGTGTATCGAAAATGTAAAGGTGTCTGCCGAATTTCCTAACCAATGATAAAGACAATATTTACCTACATCAAATAGAAACTTAAAAAACATACGCACCCGTACACACACACAAGTCTATAAAGGAGGATATAAGCGGAGGCCACCACTCAATTTTTCTAAATAATATTCACTTGTTCTCCCAACACCAAGCCTCTACTAGAAGCAGACTGCATGGCTAAGTCTCCAGCTTTATTCCTCTACTAATATCAGAGACCAGGGTGCTGCATACACCAGAGCACACCAAAACCCTACACTGCCTTTCCATCATCCAGCCCAGCCCAGCCTGTTGCTCTGCTTTGACAAAGCTTTGAGCAGAGCGAACGTTCTGGCTGTGCCAGACGCTGTACCACCACCACCCTCACCCTCCTCCCCACGCCCTGTGCCAGGCCTGCCATCACTCCTCTAGGGGGGCTCGCCATCTGTCTGCCGGCACTGCCAAATCACAGTGGCAGGGGTAGGAGGGACGGGAAGACGTCGCCGGGGAACGTTAGGGGAACATTAGCGAAACAGATGCAGGCAGAATGGGGATTAGCAGGCTTCCTTAGATAATACCAAATGACATCTGATCACTGAACGTTCCCACAGGAACGCATGGTGGAGGAACAGTCCCTCGAGGGGTTAACCAAGGAGAAGACTTGAATGGGAGTTATTTTTTTCTCCACAGATTTTTTGCCGAGGAATTGTTTGGAAGGAGGAGGGGTGTGGGCAGATGGGTGTTTTGGGGGCTGGTGGGGTTGTGTGTGTGTGTGGGCATGCATGCGTGTGTGTGTGTGTGTGTGTGTGTGTAGAGTGTGCACTGGGGACATTGGGGGGCTGACAACACTTGCATCTCTACAGCTGCATACTGAAATATCACCGGTGACTGCATCTGAAAGATGACACCCCAGTAAGTCTGGTCTCTCCTCCCAACCCGCCTCAGAACAACGGTCTCAAACACACAGGAGAAGTGTCAATACATCTCATAACACTACCTAATAAATATCCAGAGCCGGGGTGACATGGCAATAATAACAAAGAGAGTGTACCTATGACATTGTTTACTCCACAGTGTATAGTAGCCTAGCGCCTGTAACCACGGAATGAAAGAGCCAGCTTCTTAGGTTTAAATCATCCTGAACCACAAACCACACAGACAAAGCCTGACTAATACAAGAGAAGCATGAAGAATGGCTATTGTATTTCCCCCAAGTCTATTTCTATTCATTTAGTATTCAGTTAGGGGAAATAATACTATATAAACTATACTAAAGAATAGTTATTGATTGACCTACCTTAGTTTAATAAATATAATATAAAATAAATGGCTCTTTTACACTTTTACACTATCGGCCAGTGAGACAACATTGAGTACAGCTGCTGTTCAGTGACTTAACTGAGAGAAGTAGCAGGGCAACTAAAAATGTGGCATATTAACTCTACACACACACACTGCCCAAAATAGTCCACCCCGCGATAGAGAATCATAGCATCATTAACAAACAGCACATTTT
Organism: Coregonus clupeaformis; assembly: GCF_020615455.1. Lineage (NCBI taxonomy): Eukaryota > Metazoa > Chordata > Actinopteri > Salmoniformes > Salmonidae > Coregonus > Coregonus clupeaformis. The sequence continues at coordinate 13,705,979 of NC_059199.1, forward strand.
CTGCCTGCTGTACCTTTGCCAAGCTGCAGAGAAATACAGGCCAGGCTTTGTCATTACGGTGGAGAAGAGAAACCAATGACTATTATGTAGCCGCGTGCAGATGCATTCAATTAAGCGTGGTTGGAAAGCCCTGGCCTCGGACCAGCGTGTGAGTGTGTGTGTGTGTGTGTGTGTTTGTGTGTATGTCTGTTTCATGAGGAGGGGCTGGCGCTCCAAGCCTCCTTTTCCACCCTCGCTGACCACGATGCTCCTAACCTCACACACACTTCAGCCGCCACGTGGTCACATCTGCCCGGGCGCCGGGACGACTGCTCGACGCCAACAACACCAAACAGTCTGGCCCTGGTCCGTATCGTACACTGTCTGTTCACGTGTCTAAGGCTGAATATTCTGACTTACAGAATGGTATGGGAAGACACTGTCTAATGGATACTGAACCATGACGGACAAGTAATTGATACATTTGTACTTTTGTGCACTTTCTCCCTTCTGTACTATTGATGATACAGCATATACATGATATTCCTCTGTTGACTGCCTTACAAAATGTGAATCAAAGCTAAACAACTGCATCAAGGGAGTGCTGGTCTGTTTAAATGTGTCTGTGATGACTTACTGGCATTTAGCTACATTTTAGACACTATTTGAAGAAAACGGTTGAGGACATTACACCCTCATCTATTATGCTACATCTAATGACTTTCTGCCCCATACTGAAAATAATTAGGTAAAAGCGATTCCGCAATATTACCTACATACAGTATATGGAATGGTATAAAAGGTCCCCATATGTCTCCCATAAGTCTCCACTACACAATTAGAGTGCATTTACTATCACGTATTGTGCAAGAGTCACAGGAGCGAGCCCTGTCAGGAACAGTTCATGTCTATGATAGTTTTATTTCTCAGACTCCCCATGTTTCTGAGCCAGAACATTTGACACAATGAGGTTTAACTCTCAGACACAGAATGTAATATCTCTATGGTCTCAGACCCCTTTTGGAGGGAGGAAGAGAAGAAAGGAAGTGGTACTGTGTCTCACCTGTTGTTGGTGAAGGAAGGCTGGATCTCTAGGGCTCAGTCCTACAAAACGATTGGCTGTGGGGGTGCTCGGGGCTGAGTAGCCTGGAAGAGCACACACACATTACATTTATTTATCTGTATAAAAAATATAAAGTGGTACAGCAGTAGTGGTGGACAGTAGTGGTGGACAGTAGTGATGGACAGTAGTGGTGGACAGTAGTGGTGGACAGTAGTGGTACAGTAGTGGTGGACAGTAGTGATGGACAGTAGTGGTTGACAGTAGTGGTACAGTAGTGGTGGACAGTAGTGATGGACAGTTGTGGTGGACAGTAGTGATGGACAGTAGTGGTACAGTAGTGGTGGACAGTAGTGATGGACAGTAGTGGTACAGTAGTGGTGGACAGTAGTGATGGACAGTAGTGGTACAGTAGTGGTGGACAGTAGTGGTGGACAGTAGTGATGGACAGTAGTGGTGGACAGTAGTGGTGGACAGCAGTGGTACAGTAGTGGTGGACAGTAGTGGTGGACAGTAGTGGTGGACAGTAGTGATGGACAGTAGGGGTACAGTAGTGGTGGACAGTAGTGGTGGACAGTAGTGGTGGATAGTAGTGGTGGACAGTAGGGGTGGACAGTAGTGGTACAGTAGTGGTGGACAGTAGTGGTGGACAGTAGTGGTGGACAGTAGTGGTACAGTAGTGGTGGACAGTAGTGGTGGACAGTAGTGATGGACAGTAGTGGTGGACAGTAGTGGTGGACAGTAGGGGTGGACAGTAGTGGTACAGTAGTGGTGGACAGTAGTGATGGACAGTAGGGGTGGACAGTAGTGTTACAGTAGTGGTGGACAGTAGTGGTGGACAGTAGTGATGGACAGTAGTGGTGGACAGTAGTGGTGGACAGTAGGGGTGGACAGTAGTGGTACAGTAGTGGTGGACAGTAGTGATGGACAGTAGGGGTGGACAGTAGTGGTACAGTAGTGGTACAGTAGTGGTGGATAGTAGTGGTACAGTAGTGGTGGACAGTAGTGGTGGACAGTAGTGGTACAGTAGTGGTGGACAGTAGTGGTACAGTAGTGGTACAGTAGTGGTGGACAGTAGTGGTACAGTAGTGGTGGACAGTAGTGGTGGACAGTAGTGGTACAGTAGTGGTGGACAGTAGTGGTACAGTAGTGGTGGACAGTAGTGTTGGACAGTAGTGGTACAGTAGTGGTACAGTAGTGGTGGACAGTAGTGGTGGACAGTAGTGGTGGACAGTAGTGGTAAAGTAGTGATGGACAGTAGTGGTGGACAGTAGTGGTGGACATTAGTGGTGGACAGTAGTGGTGGACAGTAGTGGTACAGTAGTGGTGGACAGTAGTGGTGGAAAGTAGTGGTGGACAGTAGTGGTACAGTAGTGGTGGACAGTAGTGGTAAAGTAGTGATGGACAGTAGTGGTGGACAGTAGTGGTGGACATTAGTGGTGGACAATAGTGGTGGACAGTAGTGGTACAGTAGTGGTGGACAGTAGTGGTGGAAAGTAGTGGTGGACAGTAGTGGTGGACAGTAGTGGTGGACAGTAGTGGTGGACAGTAGTGGTACAGTAGTTGTGGACAGTAGTGGTACCGTAGTGGTACAGTAGTGGTGGACAGTAGTGATGGACAGTAGTGGTGGACAGTAGTGGTGGACAGCAGTGGTACAGTAGTGGTGGACAGTAGTGGTGGACAGTAGTTGTACAGTAGTGGTGGACAGTAGTGGTGGACAGTAGTGATGGACAGTAGTGGTACAGTAGTGGTGGACAGTAGTGGTGGACAGTAGTGGTGGACAGTAGTGATGGACAGTAGGGGTACAGTAGTGGTGGACAGTAGTGGTGGATAGTAGTGGTGGACAGTAGTGGTGGACAGTAGTGGTACAGTAGTGGTGGACAGTAGTGGTGGACAGTAGTGGTGGACAGTAGTGGTACAGTAGTGGTGGACAGTAGTGATGGACAGTTGTGGTACAGTAGTGGTGGATAGTAGTGGTGGACAGTAGTGGTGGACAGTAGTGGTACAGTAGTGGTGGACAGTAGTGGTGGACAGTAGTGATGGACAGTAGTGGTGGACAGTAGTGGTGGACAGTAGTGGTGGACAGTAGTGGTGGACAGTAGTGGTACAGTAGTGGTGGACAGTAGTGGTGGACAGTAGTGGTACAGTAGTGGTGGACAGTAGTGGTGGACAGTAGTGGTGGACAGTAGTGTTGGACAGTAGTGGTACAGTAGTGGTACAGTAGTGGTGGACAGTAGTGGTGGACAGTAGTGGTACAGTAGTGGTGGACAGTAGTGATGGACAGTTGTGGTACAGTAGTGGTGGATAGTAGTGGTGGACAGTAGTGGTGGACAGTAGTGGTACAGTAGTGGTGGACAGTAGTGGTGGACAGTAGTGATGGACAGTAGTGGTGGACAGTAGTGGTGGACAGTAGTGGTGGACAGTAGTGGTGGACAGTAGTGGTACAGTAGTGGTGGACAGTAGTGGTGGACAGTAGTGGTACAGTAGTGGTGGACAGTAGTGGTGGACAGTAGTGTTGGACAGTAGTGGTACAGTAGTGGTACAGTAGTGGTGGACAGTAGTGATGGACAGTAGTGATGGGACAGTAGTGGTGGACAGTAGTGGTAAAGTAGTGATGGACAGTAGTGGTACAGTAGTGGTGGACAGTAGTGGTGGACAGTAGTGGTGGACAGTAGTGGTGGACAGTAGTGGTACAGTAGTTGTGGACAGTAGTGGTGGACAGTAGTGTTACAGTAGTGGTGGACAGTAGTGGTGGACAGTAGTGGTGGACAGTAGTGGTGGACAGTAGTGGTACAGTAGTGGTGGACAGTAGTGATGGACAGTAGTGGTGTACAGTAGTGTTACAGTAGTGGTGGACAGTAGTGGTGGACAGTAGTGGTGGACAGTAGTGTTACAGTAGTGGTGGACAGTAGTGGTAAAGTAGTGATGGACAGTAGTGATGGACAGTAGTGGTGTACAGTAGTGGTGGACAGTAGTGGTACAGTAGTGGTGGACAGTAGTGGTGGACAGTAGTGGTGGACAGTAGTGGTGGACAGTAGTGGTACAGTAGTGGTGGACAGTAGTGGTGGACAGTAGTGGTACAGTAGTTGTGGACAGTAGTGGTGGACAGTAGTTGTACAGTAGTGGTGGACAGTAGTGGTGGACAGTAGTGATGGACAGTAGTGGTACAGTAGTGGTGGACAGTAGTGGTACAGTAGTGGTGGACAGTAGTGGTACAGTAGTGGTGGACAGTAGTGGTGGACAGTAGTGGTACAGTAGTGGTGGACGGTAGTGGTACAGTAGTGGTACAGTAGTGATGGACAGTAGTGGTGGACAGTAGTAGTGGACAGTAGTGGTGGACAGTAGTGATGGACAGTAGTGATGGACAGAGGGGTTTTGCAGTGCCAGGGAGAGAGAAAGAAAGGGAGCTCACTGTTGTACTCACCTTCTGATGTGATGGGCTTGGTGTCGGGCATGGAGAGGGAGACGGGTCGCACTGTGCCGTGGTGCGGAGAGGGGGCCAAGACCGGGGTGAAGTGGCCTTGAACCTTCCCCACCTGGCTACTGCTGTTCGGCTGAGGGGTAGGGGGGGGCAGTTAGTGACACAACTCCTGTACTACTTTTATTGTCACTTGACAAACGTTTTTCAACAGCACAATATCTAAGGTGAATTTTGAATACTACAAAACATTTTCACGCTGTTTACTTCGGTAAATAATTGCCTCCTCATTAAATAAAGTGTTTTATGGTATTGTTTGCATAGTTCTGTTTTGTATGAGGAAAATGTTGCCCTCACTTGAAAGAGATAGGGAGAGAGAGAGAGAGAGAGAGAGAGAGAGAGAGAGAGAGAGAGAGAGAGAGAGAGAGAGAGAGAGAGAGAGAGAGAGAGAGAGAGAGAGAGAGAGAGAGAGAGAGAGAGAGAGAGAGAGAGAGAGAGAGAGAGAGAGAGAGAGAGAGCGAGAGAGGAGCGAGGAGAGAGAGAGAGAGAGAGAGAGAGAGAGAGAGAGAGAGAGAGAGAGAGAGAGAGAGAGAGAGAGAGAGAGAGAGAGAGAGAGAGAGAGAGAGAGAGAGAGAGAGAGAGAGAGAGAGAGAGAGAAAAGGAGCTACTCTTTCAGACTGCGGGAGACGGTGAGTGGTGTATGGGGCTCTGTGGCGCCCCAAGTTCAAACCTCAAATAGGCCTTTATGAAAAAGACTTGTGTCCACAGGGTTCCTTAAAAACGTGAATAGAATGCTTAATTAGAGTGTAATATAATCTGCGTTAAAGCAAGCAAAAAAAAACATTCTGGCTGCCGTCCATGGGATTATAAGCGCTGTGTTATTTGCTGAGACCCCTCCTCGGCACACACACTCCCTCCAGCACCATGGTGGAGAGGGGCCAGTAATTCCGCCAAAAGAGAGCCGAGGCCCCAGCAACGGCAAATATTTACGACCTTTATCATTCCCTGTGGTTTTGTCTGGAGTAACTACAGTATCACATGGCTCTCTCACGGCGCTGTCATCTCTTTCTCTCTCGCTCACTCTCTCTCTCGGCACAGTGACACAACGGTTAAGTGTGTACACAATGTATAAAGTCTTCTGTCAGGTTTATCAGACGTTTCTGATACATACTGTGTCTCTGTAATCATATTTCTTTGAAGAAAAAGGCAGGGATTTTCTTTGGTATATTGAGTTAGTGGTTTTTACGGTGTATATTTTACATTTAGGTTGTAATCATTTATCAAGATGCTCTTATCCATAGATATTTATAAAATATACTTATTTCAGAGTTAGGTCTGGATTCAGTCATTGCAGAAAGGGATTTTTTTTCATTGCAGAAAGGTGCTTTAGATTTGAACAGCAGCATATTTTGAATGCAGGGAGTTGAACTTGACACTTGATTAAGCTGAGAATTCATCCAATCTTACATCCTGTGTCAACTCCTTCCATCCAATGCTGTGCAAATCGAATGCACCACAGGAAGAGTGGTGCAGTGAAGCCACCATGTGCAATGATTGTACTAGTCTGATTATGATTATAAAGAATAATAAAATTGAAGCCTAACTGACAAAAAATTTATTAAGGACTTTCAAGTTCATTCTGCACTTGCCACAAAATGAGTCACAACCATTCATTTCAACCTGCTTGAAACGCTTGGGGAAAATGAGGAGCTTTATTTGAACCCTTACAGATGGATGTTCATAACAGTTTGCAGTTCACTATCCATCAAGACCATAGACATTGTCCACACATTCTCAAGTGGCAAATGTTATAAAGCACCGAATCAATTCTTTATTTTCTCAAGGTGAAGGACAAATATTGCCACAAAAATTAGAAGGAGTGAAAATAATTTAAGGGAATCTGGCATAAGATCAACATTTGATTTTTGTAAAAATGTCAAGGGCACAAATTGTTGTGGGGCAGGTATTATTTTTGGCATACACAGGGACCTTTAGAAATAACTTTTTCAATTTGTCAATGGGTTTTTCAGAGGAAATTGAATACTAAATGGATTATGAAATAAAATAAAAATGTAATTCACATTGAAAAGTGTTCTACTGTATAGCCAAGGTTGTCCTGTGGCCTTTAACTACTTCCAGAAGTTAACAAATTCTTTACCAGAAAAACTAAACTCTAAACTCCCGAACTTCACATTCAATAATTTCACTGTTCACAAACACTGCCAGACAATTAGGCCTACTGGGGAGAGAGATTGTGTACAGTCAATTCCTCTGGTAAATAGAAGAAGTCAAATAGGAATTGAGCCCAACCCTACTCCTCTCCAGTGTGCTACACACTCACCTGGCTGGTCTGTGGGCTGGACGGGTCGTAGCTGGACACGTAGCTCTTCAGGGAGTCAGGGGGGTTGAGATGGGGCGGGTAGCGGATGGTGGGGTGAGAGAAGTAGGGTGACGGGGCGGGGGGGAGGATGGCCGAGGCAGAGAACTGCAGGGGGGAGTGGGGGGGAGGGCTCCTCGTCGATATAACTAAGGAGATAGGGAGAGAAGGGGAGAGAAACACAGAGAGAAAGAAACAGGGGAGTAGACAGAGAGACACATTCAGAGAGGGAGAGAGAGAAACAAACTATTAAACAATACACTTGTGTAAAACAAAAACACATTACAATCCCAACTAATTCAAATGAGTTTTGGAGGCGGGGTGAGGGGGATGCATCACACAAACATATTCAGCTCAATCACTTTCTTGTAGAGGTCACTGTAGGTCACTGAGTGAGCATGTCTAGACTTAGTAGGGTACAGGTGCTTAGCCTACTCACCACTGTGTCCGACCCCTGTGAGTCCGGGGTGGTGGTGCTGGGGGAAAGTGCTCAGTCTGGGGGAGGAGTCCTGCGGGGAGGTGGAGCTGAAAAGAGGCTTCTCAGGCTTCTTCATGGTGGGAGACGACAGGTCTGGAGGGGAAGACACATGCACATCTGGTCAGGGTGTTACCTGCTGTGACGTCTTTCAAGCATACTCTGATTTTGTGCATGTGATGGCAGTGACTGTATATGCTTGCCATCGCTGTAATTCTACTCCTATGACATGTTTCCCAATGTCCTTATGCAAGGTATGACAACAGAACTGAACATGAAAAAGTGTGCTCCAAGAGCTAATGTTCTGTGACAGTAGCGGTTCTCCCAGGACCTATTGTCCCAGGACCTGTCACAAGACCTTTATATTCCCACGTCTCAGACCTCAGACCATGTGTCTCCTACTCCCTAATTACATGCATAGATTCTCTCTCGCTCTCTCTCTCGCTCTCTCTCTCTCTCTCTCTCTCTCTCTCGCTCTCTCTCTCTCTCTCTCTCTCTCTCTGTCTCTCTCTCGCTCTCTCGCCCTCTCTCTCTCTCTCTCTCTCTCTCTCTCGCCCTCTCTCTCTCTCTCTCTCTCTCTCGCACCCTCCCTCCCCCTCTCTCTCTCTCTCTCTCTCTCTCTCTCTCTCTCTCTCTCTCTCTCTCTCTCTCTCTCTCTCTCTCTCTCTCTCTCTCTCTCTCTCTCTCTCTCTCTCTCTCTCTCTCTCTCTCTCTCTCTCTCTCTCTCTCTCCCTCCCTCCCTCCCTCCCTCCCTCCAGGCATTCCCACAAGATTAGCGCTCTAGTCCCTCTCTGTTCCAACAATAGAGAAGAATCCACCTGAAGAGGGAAAGGTGACTCATCCCAAACCAGGAGAAGGACAAAGGTTTCAGAAATCCAGGGGATTTGTAAAGGAAGCAGCTTTAGTCATTATAGCGTTTTTATCAACATGAGCAATTCCTCAGACAAGTCCAAATAATTTTAGGCTATTGTACTATGGTTTTGACTTGTTCTTATGTGGTGTAACATTCTCAAAAATATATTCTTGACCTTTCCTAAATTGACATAATTACACAATGGACATTTATGGAGAAATTCCTATGATTTAAAACAACATCAACAGAATTGTAAACAGTTATTGTGTTGCAACTGCTCAAAATGAGCAGGGATGGAATTGGAAAGAAAAGTCCCTCTGGTCTGGGAACTGACCAATATAAAATCCTACAATTCACCTAGAACAACTTATTTTGACATGTCAAAATGATTTCACTCTGTTAGCGTTATCTCGTGATCCACTCCTACAAATTAGAGAGTAAGCCAGGGCGTGCTCAGGCCAGGGTGTCCCAGACTGACGAAGGGGCCATGAATCTATGTGTATCTAGCAGTTAAATACACCACCGGGTTAGTGTGAGGAGCCAGAATTAAGTAAAGACTGCAGATTTCATCGGAGCATTAGATATGAAGAACTGATAACTACTTCAGTGCAAACAGCTGTTTGTCATCAAACCAGTCGCTGAGTGAGGATTTGAGTGCAGTGGCCAAAAATATGTAAGGGGAGCAGCTAGGCGTACATAACTCCACAACATGAGGACAACTGTACAGTAAAAGTGAAAGCCATTTCATAGAGTTTACTTTAGAGGACAAAAAATATGACAGAATTACACCTATTCCTTGCAGTGTAAAAGGGTTTCGCCGGACTAGCCATGTAAAAGAAATGACCATTTGGCACTTTGGATGGCCTCATATGGGTTTAATATCAATCCGCTTCTTTTTTTATTCCCTCTTTACAAAGTAATCGTTCTCTCGTGAATTTCCTGCCCTCTCCTCTTCTCCCTAGCCGTAACATATCAGCATGTGTTCACCCGATACTGTAAGGTATAAACACAAACCAGCTAGCACATTTGGTTCCTTGGAAGTTGTGGGAACGTACGTTTTTGGTTTCCCATTGGTTCTAGGAACGAAGCCATACGTTTTCTGACCGGTAAAACTGAAATGTAGCCTGTTCTGGTAACGTACATTTTTAGGTTGCAAGGAGGTTCTGAAAACGTTTTACTATGGTTCCCTGAAGTTTTCTTAGGAGATTTTATTAATGTTCTGAGAAGGTTATTAATTAATAATAATAATAATAATAATAATAATAATAATAATAATAATAATAATAATAATAAACCGATAATTATTAATTTATTGGCCGCGGCCAACACACCTGAACACACTTAACAAGATAGAGGATAGAGCAAGTTTTGTTTACGCTGAAAACAGTATGTAGATGTTTTTAAATAACATTCTAAGAACGTTCTTAGAACATTAGTAATGTTTTCTTGTGTTTTTGATGGAACGTTTTCTTAATGTTCTGAGAATAGAACCATAAGGAAACCTGCAGAAAACGTTATGTTGAGGTACTGAAATTCCCACAGAAGAACATTGTTTCTTAACGTTCTCTGAACATTCTGAGAACATGACTTTAAGTAGAACCATGAGGAAACCTGTAGGAAACATTATGCTGAAGTACTGAAATTCCAACCAAAGATACATACACTGTGTGTACATGACATAGACTGATCAGGTGAATCCAGGTGAAAGCTATTATTCCTTATTGATGTCACTTGTTAAATCCACCTCAATCAGTGTAGATGAAGGGGAGGAGACCGGTTAAAGAAGGATTTTTAAGCCTTGAGACAATTGAGACATGGATTGCGTGTGTGCCATTCAGAGGGTGAATGGGCAAGACAAAAGATTTAAGTGCCTTTGAACGGGGTATGGTAGTAGGTGCCAGGCGCAACGGTTTGAGTGTGTCAAGAACTGCAACGCTGCTGGGTTTTTCCACGCTCAACAGTTTCTCGTGTGTATCAAGAATGGTCCACCACCCAAAGGTGGCCAACTTGACACAACTGTGGGAAGCATTGGCGTCAACATTGGCCAGCATCCCTGTGGAACGTATGGTTCTTAGAACGTTATGTGCTAGCTGGGTATCCTGCACCATTCCCAGAAAGTTGTGGGAAGGTTGTATGCAAAATCACCATAGGACAACCACAATCTCACCAAGTTCTAAGAAACAAATGGCTCTCATAACGTTATGTGTTAGCTGGGAAAACAGCATAAGAAGGAAGGGAAAAAACAAGCTAAAATCCCAAAGAAGGCTTGTTTAAAGAAGCGAGGGGAAAAAAACATAACGCCGTTGGATGTTGGAACCTTCTGTACCCTAAGCGTTTATCTGTCATAGTGTAGTGAGACGAGAGGCGTCCCTCTCCCTTCAACTTTAGGGCTTAAGGGGAGTGTGTGTGTGTGTGTGTGTGTTTGTTAGGGGTGAACAATTCGGAAACACGGGACCGTGAGGGCTTAATTAAAAATGTTACGGGCTCTGCCCTGCACCACGAGACCAGGTAATAAGACATACACCCTTCCCTGGAGGATCACACACACACACACACCACACACCTTTTCTCTCTCTCTCTCTCTCTCTCGCCCTCCCTCTCCCTCTCTCTCTCTCTCTCCTGCTTGCTGCCTGTCACTATAGTGGCGTTATCAGGGCTAGGCGTGGGATGGCCTGCCAACTGGGCCTGCCACCTGTTGAGTCAGACAGCTCCTCTGAGACCTAGCTTCTCATCCGAGTCAGGTTCAAACGGGAGCCACCGCACCTGCCCGCCAATCTCTCTCTCTCTCTCCCCCCCCCCTCTCTCTCTCTCTTGCCCCCCCCCCCTCTCTCTCTCTCTCTCTCGCTCTCTGACACACAAACACGTTCCTGGATACGCACATACACACCTGTTCACCCTAGCGTCCCCCCTTCACTCTCGCAGCATAACAACACAACAGGTTTATTAATAAAGTTCTCTGCCAAGTCTGCTCACAGCCACAATTGCTACAACTCCCACTAGCATTTCCTCATTCTCGCTTTGTATTATTTATTTAGCTTACGGCACCTGGTATTCCCAGGCTGTCTCCCGTCCCAACCCTGTTCAAGGTGGTATGGCCACAAGCATATTTTCTTTACCCCGTTTTCTCCCCGAATTAGGTCCCTTGGCTCATCTCTGCAACTCCTCAATAGGCTCGGGAGAGGCGAAGGTCGTGTCATGCGTCCTCCGAAACATGACCCGCCTGGACGCCTACTTCTTATCACAATATTTGCTTAACCCGGATGTCAGCCGCACCAATGTGTCGGAGGAAACACCATTCGACTGACGAACGGAATCAGCTTGCAGGCGCCCGGCCATGTCAAAAGGAGTCGCTAGAACACGATGAACCAAGGAAAGCCCCACCGGCCAAACGCTCCCCTACCCTGGACGGTGCTGGGCCAATTGTGAAACATCCTATGGGCTCCCGGGATCGAACCCCAGGCTGTAGTACCGCCTCAGCACTGCAGTGCTTTTGACCACTGCGCCACCCAGGACTGTCATGCTCACTTTCATTGGTGCAACACTGCATTCCACAATAGAATCACTACCACACTGAAAATCCCACTCACATCGCTTCAACACTGCAACTCTCACTCAGATTGGTGAGAAAACAGGAAGCAATGAGGAAGCCCCCAAACTATCAGAGAACTCAACAACCCTCCAAACCAGTTTACTGTATCAACAGGGGGATGTTCTTACGAGTTCATTATATAAAGGATTCCGTTACTCACCCAGCCTGTTTTTTGAAAACATTCGGAAAAAAACTACACTGACAAGAATATAAACGCCACATGTAAAGTGTTGGTCCCATGTTTCATGCTGACATTTTCACAAAAAGCTTATTTCTCTCAGATGTTGTGCACAAATTTGTGTACATCGCTGTTAGTGAGCATTTCTCCTTTGCCAAGATAATCCATCCACCTGACAGGTGTGGCATATCAAGAAGCTGATTAAACAGCATGATCATTGCAGAGGTGCACCTTGTGCTGGGGACAATAAAAGGCCACTCTAAAATGTGCAGTTACAAAGTAGTAAAACAAATTTATATTTTGGATTCTGATGGGGTACGACAGTTGAACTAAGCTAAGGAGACATCTACTGTATAAGTTATATTCTTCAAGAATCAATGGGTATATATCATGAATTTAAAAGTAAAAAAATGGATGTAGTGACTGCTGATTGTGCCTTTAAGCTTGGCTCATTGAATGTTTTACTGTAAATCACAGCAGGAAAAAAACTATCCAACTCTATTTAGCTTGGTTTATGACAGAGTATTTGCATATATTTAGCATGTAACCTTTTGTGACAATGTAATAATAAGGTTTTGCATAATACGGTGGTGGTGTTTATGGTCTGACCTGAGGCTATCAGGTTATCATGTGTCATTACTCAGCCAAGTGGATTGGGCTCACATCGAGGGAACAAGGTGCCATATCATTTTATCAACATACAGTAACTGCTCGCTGTGGAGTCAAGAGGCAACGATAACATTGGGAACATCTTGACAGTTGAAGAGTGACACTCTTGTCCCCTGAGACTGTATAGTGTGTAGCCTACATGACACATCACAGATTATGGTGGGGGCTCTTCTGCGCTACAACGAGTCTGGACAGATATGGAATAATGTGGCATCTGTATTGAATTGAATCGTATTGTATTGTATTTAATTTTATTGTATTCTATTGTATTTCTGAGGGAATGATTTTGCTTAGCTGCAGTAATAATCTCTGATTATTAATTCCTAGAATGCTGAATAATTCCTAGAATGTTTTTGGTGGATTAGGGATTATGTTCCCCCAACCTAGCCTTGCCAATTATCTTAAAGTGTTCTGTTCTGAGAACATTCCGTTTGCGATTTAGGAATCTAGAACCTTGCTATTAAAAACATTCCCGGTACAGCTTCTGTAAACCTCCTGCAGTGTCACGCACACACCTCCCCTCTCACCTTCTCTCTCGTGCCAGGTCCTGCTGCCGCTAGCTGGGGAGCTAGGGGAAGAATAGAAGTCAGGGCCAGTGGGACTGGTCTCCATACTCTCCTCTATGTTGAGGGTCTTGGGCCGTTTACTGAAGAAGGAGGAGAAATGATGAGTCTTTCATCCCTGTGTCTCTAATGCTTTATCACAGCCCTTGATGTTGTAAGTACCTGTATCATATGTTTACTGATGATGTATTGTCCAGATGTGTGAGTGTAAACAGAGTTGAATTAGAACAAACAGCCAAATATGGAAGCAATGCTATAATATAAATGACAGATTATAAATGTACCCCCCTGAGACACTAAACTGAAATCAGTTTTATATTCCCCCCTCCTGCATCTCATTCAAAGTTCAGAGGTCAATGTGTGACGAGAGGTTCTCATGTGACGCGGGACAAAGACAGAGGGGGCAGGGTAGAGTCCTGCAGTACACTGACCTGCCAGGTGGGGAGGAGAGGGAGCGATGGAGGCCCACGCTGGAGTTCAGGTCATGGTAGTACGGCTGACTAGGCATGTCGGCCATGGAGAAGTTCACCCCTGCCCCCTGGGTGATGGGCGCTGGAGAAGAAGGAGAGGAAAAGAGAGGTACAGGTTGGTTACTTCCTGGTCACTAGCATGCTGATTGGTTGGCTGCTGAAGCTTTGATAGGCTTCTGATGTGAAGTGACCTTGAACTTGGCCCACAACTTCATTAAAATGATCTCAGTGTACATGATCCCCTCTCACATGATTGAACATCATTTAACGTTTGCATTCCACCAGCACACTGCAAACTCATGAGCTAAGCCACACTCACCAGGCCTCTGATTGGTCCTACCTATTGTAATTGGTCAAGCACATATCAATAAGTGCACTGAAGGTCACTTTCATTGTTGTTTTATGTGTGATATGCTTCGAGTACCACAGCCCACCATCACATCTCACTGTGTGAAATGTTACTTTTTTTTCTCCCTGTGGTTGATGGCCGTGAGGGAGGATATTGTTTCAGGGGGGACAGCTGATTGTTTACCAGGACACTCTGTAAACACTCCTTCCTCTCTTGAAACTGCCGCTTGCGGAGGAAGCCCCGTGAGGGCGGTGGGTAGGGTGGTCTGGACTTGACGGGAGTCTGGAGTGTGTGGTGGCCTCTGTTGTGGTCTGAGGTTCACCATTGGCATGAGCTCCAGCCCCAGAACTGGCAACCCCAGCATTGCAGTCTTGGAACTGGCAACCTGCGGCAGCCCTGGCATTCGCTACCCCTAACCAGGCTGTGGCGCATTCATCTCTCCCAAGGGCACTCATGTTTTAATTCACTGCCAATGACTCTCTCTCTCTCTCTCTCTCTCTCTCTCTCTCTCTCTCTCTCTCTCTCTCTCTCTCTCTCTCTCTCTCTCTCTCTCTCTCTCTCTCTCTCTCTCTCTCTCTCTCTCTCTCTCTCTCTCTCTCTCTCTCTCTCTCTCTCTCTCTCTCTCTCTCTCACAGCGTAATGTGTGTCATGCCACTCACTCTGCGATCAAGTCATTTAACTGTGTTGAAGCAAATATGACCCCTGACATCTGAATCTAAACAATGCCCGGCTCAAAATAACAATGACACTAGAACACCTGTTACTGTTTTTTCTTTCTTTCATTTGAATTTGCATTTAAGAACTGCAGAATCACAGCAATGACTGAGTTTCAATTGGTTTAAAGGCCTACACCGTAATCAGAAAAACAACATATAAAAAATTGATGTACAAATCACAAAGTGGGCCTTTAAAAAACATGAAGTAGAAAACATAAGTTGTATGTCAGTGTCAGTAAGTTCTTGGTGCACCCCAGGCATGTTAGAATACAGGATATATCCGTGTCACGTCTACACCCGCTCCCCCTCTTCGGAGCTCGAGGTCACCAGTACACTCATCATTACGCACACATGCCACCATCGTTACGTGCACCTGCGCTTAATTATGGGATTCACCTGGACTCCATCACGTCATTGATTACCTCCCCTATATCTGTCACTCCTTCAGGTTCATTCCCTAGTCAGCATTGATACTGTCATGTTTCTCATGTCCAGACGCTGGTCTTGGTTTGTTCTATGTTTATTTATTATTAAACCCTCACCCTGTACTTGCGTCTCGTCTCTCAGCGTCTGCCTTACAATCTGTATGTTGTAGGACCAGTGGTGTAAAGTACTTAAGTAAAAATACTATAAAAGTACTACATAAGTAGTTTTTTGGGGTATCTGTACTTTACTTGACTATTTATATTTTTGACTACTATTGTACTTTTTACTCCACACATTTTCCCTGACACCGAAAAGCACTCGTTACACTTTGAATGCTTAGCAGGACAGAAAAAAAATCAAATTCACACACTTATCATGAGAACATCCCTGGTCATCCCTACTACCTGATATGGCGGACTCACTAAACACAAATGCTTCATTTGTAAATTATGTCTGAATGTTGGAGTGTGCCTCTGGCTATCTGTAAATTTAAAAAACAAGACAATTGTGCCGTCTGGCTTGCTTAATATAAGGAATTTGAAATGATTTATACTTTTACTTTTACTTTTGATACTTAAGTATATTTTAGTAATTACATTTACTTTTGATACTTAAGTATATTTTAAACCAAATACTTTTAGACTTTTACTCAAGTAGAATTTTACTAGGTGACTTTTACTTTTACTTTTCTTTTTACAAATCAATTTCTATTAAGGTATTTTTACTTTTACTCAAGTATGATAATTGGTTGTTTTTTCCACCACTGTGTAGGACACAGCAGCACTTGAGCAGTAGAGGTAAATCCTGCCTGAGGGAACCATTGTCCTCAGCTAACTGTGGAGAGAGATTCCTGAAAGAACATCTGTCATTGTCTTTGAGAAGGGCAGTCTATACACACACACACACACACACACACACACACACACACACCGGTGTACTGTAGCCACACACACACTGTGTTCTAATGCTGGGGACTTGCTCGACTGGATA
This sequence comes from Coregonus clupeaformis, assembly GCF_020615455.1. Classification (NCBI taxonomy): domain Eukaryota; kingdom Metazoa; phylum Chordata; class Actinopteri; order Salmoniformes; family Salmonidae; genus Coregonus; species Coregonus clupeaformis. The sequence goes on from NC_059199.1 coordinate 13,722,091, forward strand.
TTCCGCTTGTGTCCCGTAAAGCTCACTCTTTTTGAATCGACAATGAGTAAAATGATGATATAATGAATGTACTGAACTTACTTCTGGACACGCGCACCAGCTCCGAAACACTGAAGACTCCTGATTTGATGAAGCTGTCTTCCAAGTAAACTGCAGAAACAAAAACACAGATAGACAATATATCAATACAATATATAAATATATCAATGAAAACATTAAACCATATGCTTTGTGTTCTCGTAACTTACAGTAAGTTACATTCATAGTGATTTAAGCTGTTGATAAAGTAATAAATCATTATTTGATTCCCTGCTTACTATTCTCTACCAAATATTTTTGTAATAAAACAGAGCATCCTTCATCGACCCACCATCTATAGCCCACCACCTGGTGGTTCTCTGTAGCTCAGTTGGTAGAGCATGGCGTTTGCAACACCAGGATTGTGGGTTTGAGTTCCAGGGGCCACCCATACGTCAAATGTATGCACGGATAAAAGCTAAATGGCTTATATTATATTTATTATATCAACACACCACCAATACTGAAAATACTGAAACATGGAGGCTTTGAAGTACAATATGTATGGGGGCCAGAATGTAAGAAAATAATCTCATAACCAATCAGTCTAGCCTGGTCCCAGATCAGTTTGTGCTGTTTATCTAATTGTCATGCCAATGACCATGGTGAGCCGGCACTACAAACTAGATCTGGGACCAGGCTACTGTCAGTCTGTCAGCCATCCAGACAGACAGACATGTCACTGACTCCCAAAATGACTTTGACATTTCATCCTTTGACGTTCTGAGGAGGACCATTGGGTGTGCCAACTACATAGGGGGAAGGCGTTAGTCTAGATTCCGATTGGCAGCTAAATGCACTTTCTTCCTCCTAATGCCCCAACACAACCCAGTGGGCGTCCCAGAGAAGGGAAGGGAACTTTGCCACTGTAGAGAGAGCAGCTAGAGAGGCCCTCCCAGGGTCTGAATCATTGGCTCAACGTTGGCTCAATGTCGTGTTTGACTTGGCAGCGAGACGCACACCCAGGGCAGGCAAAACCTGCTCTTGAGGTACGGACCTAATTACGTTCTCTCTCTATTTTCATTCCTGGCCCGTGATGACATAGTCAAGGTCAGTCCATAAGAACAGCAACAGGCTGCCGGAGAATATTTGGAACAGCAGCCATTTTGTTTGGCTAGCTAGCAGACTGGCTAGCCAATTTAGCACAGCTATCCAACCCTTCATGGCAAGGAAGATAACTATAGCCTCAGACATCCAATAGTGTACTACAGAGGAGCACATAAAGTGGTCTAGCCTCCATGTTTCCCAATGCAGTTACTATTGTAGGTAGCTGACAGCACCATCATAATGAGATACCATACATACATTCAGATGGGTGTAGTCTGCATATCTGCGGAAGTTAACACCAGGTTTAAAACTAAATGTGCCAGGTGAGAGCATAGAGTATATACAAAGATACATATTTCTGCTATGGACCTTATACACAAAGAGCACTGCTATAAACAGATACCACAGTAATCATTCTACCAGGTGAGGACATACTATATACAGCACAGAGAGGGGACTGGGAACTATAGAGCTATGACTGACAGCACAGAGGTTGGAGGACAGTGACAGTCAAGTTCAGGTACATACCTGGAGGGTTGTTACTGGGACTTCCTGACTGCTGTGCGTCTGTAACACAGATATAGAACCATACTTCAATTGCGAACCTGAAAAGGTCATTAAAGTTCAGCACTCTTCTATCAATTTAAGTAATTCAAATTAGCTTTATTGGCATGAATGTAAATCACCCAGTGTTGCCAAAGCAATACAATTACCCACTACTACAAGGACATGTCCAAAATACCCTGAATGTCACAGGTGCCCCCCAAAAAAACAAGCAAGGTGCTGTTAGAGATCAGATTTAATTTAAACCTAGACAATAATATCAACTGGAGCCTACACAGAGTATGGTGATTATATAATGAATACTCCGCAGTTTCCCTAGTTTGTGTCTGAGGTCTTCATTGTCATATTTCTGCGGTGGTGTCAGTCCTGACAGACCAAGCCAGATGTGCGCTGATAGAGTAAAAAGTATTCAGAACAAGAGAGGTGCTCAGCTGGGGTGGAAAGAGGCAACGAGACAAGGTTAAAAATACGAGGTAAAGTGTTATCCTGACCTGTACACAAAGACTTGTTGATTCTGGCTGGCTTTTTACAGGGCTTGGGTTAGGGAGAACATGATGTGTCTCTGCCTCGTCCTGCTCTGCCTGGGCATGGGCGAAGCATGCACATAGCACACGCAACGGGAGGAGGATAAGCTCTGAAACACGTCAGGAATTCTCCCCATAAGGTAGCGCCTAGCCTAGCCTTCAAGTGGTTCCTCTGATTGATGTTGTTACCTTACAGCACCTTTGGGAGGAGGATAAGCTGGGGTATCTGGCGTTCCTCAGCCGCCGCCGTGCTCATTAGTCACCGCCAACCACCAGAGGCCATTTGAGTATCGTCCCCCAACCGTCACGCAACACTAACAGATATTCAAACGATGCTCACAAGCGCCCGGCTTTTAACATAAACACTAGTCCAGGGGTACTCAAGTACTATTTGAGAAGGTCCGGTCACACAAATTTCCTAGGTGGCAAAGGTCCGGATGGATATTGTCATTTATCGGCGTAGTAACACACCTCCACCTCGCAACCCATGCAACCCTAAACTGTTCAAACCTCTCTTCTTGGCAGAGAGAAAATGTTGCAGTTTTAAAGCAAATTTCCCGCAATTATACACATTTAGCATGGGGCAGAGATTTTTGTTGTTGTTGCTGTTTTAAAGCTAATTACCTGCAATTCTACACATTTTTCCATGTCTTATATGTGTTCATATGATACCAGGGTTGAAGCCAGAATGTTCTTTTTTGTTTTTTGGGGGGGGACCAGTGGTCCGTATTGACCCTAGTGATCTAGTTGAGTATGGGGGCATTATACCATATCATTAACAATAAACAATAGGTCCACAGATGAAAAGTATCTCCAAAGAGCTTCAATTTCCCCAAAACAGCAGTTCCTCACCACTCTTCCCTACAAAACCTACTGTAGCATCGGCCTATCAGAGTGGGGCGACATCGATGTCACAACATATGGAAGAGAAGGAGGACCCCCCCCTTCCCTCCCTCTACCAACCCCCGCTTCAACCAACCATACAGGGAAAAATCTAATCGAATAAAAGGTTATTGGTCACATACACATATTTAGCAGATGTTATTGCGGGTGTAGCGAAATGCTTGTGTTCCTAGCTCCAGCAGTGCAGTAAACAGTACAACAGTGAATGGTTAGGCTGTGTTTGACTTGAGTTCCATAATGATTTACTGTACCACAGCCACCCCCACATGTTCCTCCTGTGCTTCATGTATGAGCTAGGCAAAATGAGAACGACAGGGTTGTGATATGATCTACGCCTTTAATGCAGAGAAGTGAGGACCAGAGGCGGGAGACGGTGAACTCAGATAGCCTCGCCTTGCAACAACACTCCTTTTCCTGCTGCTGAGACTTCCCTCTCTCATAAGCTCCATTTCAGAGGTAAAAGAGGAGAGAGAGAGAGAGAGAGAGAGAGAGAGAGAGAGAGAGAGAGAGAGAGAGAGAGAGAGGAGAAAAAATGTGAAGAAAAAACGTTGAGAGATTTATTCGCTCCCCACCCCCCCTAAATTTGACCATTAAACAGCACTGCAAAAACGGAATGTTCTTGGCTGCGGCTCAACAATGACAAAGTAGGGTGGGAACAACACCACCATACGTTAAGAGAAAAAATCACCCCTTATGTTTAACCCTGAATAGTCCCAACTTTGAGCTCTCTTTACAGGATACAGAAGACACAAGGGAAGTCTGTTGTTGATAGCATGCTCTTTTTTAGATGCCTAAGCTGGCTAGTTTGTTAGCTTGTCTGGTTTGTTAGCTTGTCTAGTTTATTATGTTGTAAGACTACATTTTCCTGAAAATAATTTACTCTCTGGATAGAAATTCACATGATTTCAACAAAAACAGTATGGTGCTATTGACTTCTCAGGCACATCATGCGTGCACATTTGTCATTTAACTGACACACCATAAAAATAATTTCTAATGAGATACAATTATATTTCTATACTGAACAAAAATATGAACGTAACATGTAAAGTGTTGGTTACATGTTTCATGAGCTGAAATAAAAGATCCCAGAAATGTTCCATACGCACAAAAAGCTTATTTCTCTCAAATGTTGTGCACAAATTTGTTTACATCCCTGTTAGTCAGCATTTCTCCTTTGCCAAGCTAACCCATCCACCTGACAGGTGTAGCATATCAAGAAGCTGATTAAACAGCATGATCATTACACAGGTGCACCTTGTGCTGGGGACAATAAAAGGCCACTCTAAAATGTGCAGTTTGTCACACAACACAATGCCACAGATGTCTCAAGTTTTGAGGGAGCGTGCAATTGGCATGAAAACTGCAGGAATGTCCACCAGAACTGTTGGCAGAAAATGTAATGTTAATTTCTCTACCATAAGTCGCCTCCAACGTCGTTTTAGAGAATTTGGCAGTACGTCCAACCGGCCACACAACCACAGACCACGTGTAACCACGCTAGCTCAGGACCTCCAAATCCGGCTTCTTCACCTGCGGGATCGTCTGAGGGGGGGCAGGGGGTGCTGAGGAGTATTTCTGTCTTTAATTAAGCACTTTTGTGGGGGAAAACATATTCTGATTGGCTTGTCCCTGGCTCCCCAATGGGTGGGGAGTAACTCAGTGAAATATTTGAAATTGTTGCATGTTGCGTTTATATTTTTGTTCAGTGTATGTTACATGCCACAGTCTAGGGCTTTGTGTGGAACAACGTCCCTACAGTAATGTGATGGCAGGCTCCTCCCACTTTCTTCCTCCCTGTCAACCTGGCACTTCCCACCCTCATGCCACCTTCAGACACATCCATCAGTCTAGTTACAACTATTGCCCTCTCCCAGGAGAGAGAGAAAGAGAGAGGCAGAGAGACAGGCAAGGAGGGAGACAGAGAGAGAGAGAGAGACAGAGAGAGAGAGACAGAGAGAGAGAGACAGAGAGAGAGAGAGAGAGAGAGAGAGAGAGAGAGAGAGAGAGAGAGAGAGAGAGAGAGAGAGAGAGAGAGAGAGAGAGAGAGAGAGAGAGAGAGACAGAGAGAGAGAGAGAGAGAGAGAGAGAGAGCAGAGACAGAGACAGAGAGACAGAGACAGAGACAGAGAGACAGAGAGAGAGACAGAGAGAGAGACAGAGACAGAGACAGAGACAGAGAGAGAGAGACAGAGAGAGAGAGAGAGAGAGAGAGAGAGAGAGAGAGAGAGAGAGAGAGAGAGAGAGAGAGAGAGAGAGAGAGAGAGAGAGAGAGAGAGAGAGAGAGGTGGGGAGCGGTATAGCAGGAGACATTGTGTGAGAGGTGGTTTGTCTAACATGGAACAGACCATTGTGAGAGAACAGGCAAAAGACCAGATGGTCATGGTAATTAAAGAAGCTAGCCAGCAGAAGTAGCAGCAGCATCTTCTCTATGCTTCCCTACAGTCCAACTGGAGCCACCTGGAAGAGTTGAGGTGGGATCCAGGCATATCGCATCTTCTGTTTGTCAACCCCACTCAGAGGTATGAGGGAGCTCTATAATCTGAGAGCTGGAAAACATCACATACATCACAAGAACCCAGTTATTCATGCATGTGTGCCTGTGTTGTACAATTGTATGCTGTGTAAATTTAAGTCTGAGACAGAAATTAAAAGGGGGGTGAAGACACAGAAAGTACCTCCTCTCTGCATCCAAAGGTGCATTAAACCTTCCAAATGGAGACCAATCCAAGACCAATCCATTCGTCTTCAAATAAAACACCAGTAACCCGTGAATAAACAGTGTGGTCTCGGTCTGTGAGGTAGATCTCTGCCCTGAGAGTTTGGCAAGGCCCTGACCACAACACAACATACCAGAGACACACAGCCTCGCTCCCAAAAAAAACATTTCTTGGCACCTCTCCGTCCCTGTCACTTGTTTAAACAAACAAACTGGGCCCTGAGGAGAAAGAAAATCTAAACAGAGGATTTGAGGATCTTGGCTGTGACTGGAGTGAGGAGGACTGAGGAGTGACAGGTTGGGATTGTTGGGTACTGAGTTTGTTTCATACTTTCTGATTTGACACAATGATCATACCACTCAAATGATTATGGCAATTATGTGTAATTGTTGTTCTCTCTCTCTCTCTTTCTTGCTCTCTCTCTCGCTATCTTGCTCTCTCTCTCTCTGTGCCCTAATGCGTCACCTGCCTGGATATCATAAACATTCTGAAAATCTTTTGCACCCACCTTATTCTAGTTTGGCATGATACCCATACCATCCCCAGAAGAAACCCTAAATCCACCCCCTACCCTAATCCCCCTTAACCTCACTGTGTATATTAAACCAGTCACATACTTTTACAAACTTTCTTTCTCACTCGCTGCGGTGCACCCATTTGATCCCACAAACACACACTCTCACATACACACACATCCCACAGCACACACACTCTCACATACACACACGGTCGCTGCAGATGCATACCACCGTCGACATTTCAGAGGGAAGAGAGAAGCCGTCTGGCAGCCATTTTAGAGTGGTGTAGCCGGGGTCTGTGCACATGTATAGCTGTGGCTGCCAGAGGCATGGGTCCCGAGCCAAGATGCATCTCTGCGGCTGAGGGAGGGAGGGAGGGAGGAGTGAGAGGAGATAAAGAGAGAGAAAGACGTAGAAATATATCCTAATTACAGCACCGCTCAGCCCGTAATGTTTCAACAATACAGCTGTGTGCAGTGTAAATATTTGACATGGCCACACTTTCCAACCCTGTTCTGCATGACTTTGGCTGAGGAGCAAGCCGTTAAGGGGGTAGGCAAGCTGTCCATCTGCCTGTCTATCTGTCTGTCCATCTGTCTGTCTGTCCTGGTGTGCATAGCCATAGTGTATGTGTGTGTGTGTGTGTGTGTGTGTGTGTGTGTGTGTGTGTGTGTGTGTGTGTGTGTGTGTGTGTGTGTGTGTGTGTGTGTGTGTGTGTGTGTGTGTGTGTGTGTGTGTGTGTGTGTGTGTATGTGTGTGTGTATATGTGTGTGTGTGTGTGTGTGTGTGTGTGTATGTGTGTATATGTGTGTGTGTGTGTGTGTGTGTGTGTGTGTGTGTGTGTGTGTGTGTGTGTGTGTGTGTGTGTGTGTGTGTGTGTGTGTGTGTGTGTGTGTGTGTGTGTGTGTGTTAACAGGCTTTGTCCCGTGTCTTCCTCTGCTCCTGGTTTCTATCATTCACGCCTTAGCCATGATGACCTCATCACTGTGGGCCCTGTTCCAACACCAGCAGATCCTAGTTCTCTCTCAAATGTTGCTACATTTATCTCTGTCTCTGGGTCTGTAAGAGTATCTCTTATCTTCTGTCTCTTCTCTTGTCTGTCTACATTGATCTCTCTCTCTGTATCAGGATCTGTATCAATTCTTATCTAAACAGTATTGTATTGGATAGTATATATTTTCCTATCCACTTCTAAATCTTTGTCTACATCTAACCTGGTATCTTTCAATCCTCCACTCTTTTCCTGTTTTTTTTGTTGCACTTCTTCTCTCATCTTAGTGGCCCTCTCTCTGTCACTCTCTCCCTCTCTTTCTCGCCCCTTCTCTCTCTCACCCTCTCTTTCTCGCCTTCTCTCTCTCTCTCTCTCCCTCTCTTTCTCGCTCCTTCTCTCGCTCTCTCTCAATTCAATTAAATTCAATTTAAGGGCTTTATTGGCATGGGAAACGTATTTTAACATTGCCAAAGCAAGTGAAGTAGATAGTAAACAAAAGTGAAATAAATAATACATATTAACAGTAAACATTACACTCAGAAGTTCCAAAAGAATAAAGACATTTAAAATGTCATATTATGTAAATATACAGTGTTGTAACAATGTGCAAATAGTTAAAGTACAAATGGGAAAATAAATAAACATAAATATGGGTTGTATTTACAATGATGTTTGTTCTTCACTGGTTGCCCTTTTCTCTTTCTCACCCCTTCTCTCTCTCCCTCTCTTTCTCGCTCCTTCTCTCTCTCTCCCTCTCTTTCTCGCACCTTCTCTCTCTCTCTCTCTCCCTCTCT